>NC_081414.1:467067663-467667663 GCF_030272615.1 Cryptomeria japonica
AATGCAACTTTTATTTCCTTTTCATGCTTTTTCTCTGCAGTATCCTGGGAAACATCTTCCAATGATTGCACTTGACCACCCACTATTGTGCATAGAAGCTTCAACTAGGCCAATGAGGAATTAGTACCAGAAATATCAGTATCAGGGACTAAGGTTGAAAGAGTATCAATGACAAGATGAATAACATCTTTTTCTTTCTTCTTTCTTAGTTCCTCCAATCTTTCTTGAGCAATTTGAATACTTCTAAGTAGCTCATTTTCGTCTACAGATTTGGTAAGATAGGCAAGAGTCAATTCACTGTGACTGGTGGGATCAACCTGTTTAGCTTGAACTTGATCTCCAATTGCCTTGGAAGTCTTGGAAGTCTGTCCACCTTCCTTTTCTTTGATCTCCTCTTGTCTCTTCTTCTCCTTCTCTTCTTTCTCCTTGGCCTCCTTGTCGGCCTTCTCTTTCTCCTCTTTTTTTGCTTTCTCCTTTTTCTGCTTTCTCCTTCTCTACTTTCTCCTTCTCCACTTTCTCCTTCTCCACTTTCTCCTTCTCTGCTTTCTCTTTCTCTACTTTCTCTTTCTCCACTTTCTCCTTCTCCACTTTCTCCTTCTCCACTTTCTCTTTCTTTACTTTCTCTTTCTCTACTTTCTTTGGTTTAGTACCTTTAGCATCTAATGCATCCACATCGATAGGATCATTTTTCTCAGCTACTCTTTCTCCCTGATCATTGAAGGTTTCATCTAGTTTTGATTTTGATAGGTCAGACACTTGTTTAGCCTATAGATTTGTTTCAGATACCTTTTGCATCTTGACAATTTCTTGAGCTTGCAGATGAGTGTCCTTTTCTACTTCAGAGATTTTACCTCCAAGTAACTGAAGTCTTCTCCTTCTCATGAAAAAGGTGCCTTTGTACTGATCAAGAATCTCAAATAGTTCAGAATTGGAAGCATCTAGGAAATATTGAGCAAAAATTTTCTCCCTAATTGCTTTCTCCTTTTCAATGAGAATGCGCCATTTATTGTCCAAAGAATTATACAAAGAATTAGAAACTATAAGTTTAATATCGATTGGAGATCGACCATTATCACATAAATACTTAATAAGTTCTTGCTCTACCTCCTACTTTTCAGTATCGTTAAGATCATAAAAATAATCTTTTAGATCATCAAGAATTTTCCTTCTAATATTCTTTATAGTCCTTTGATAATGTGTCATAGGCTTGTAAGAAGCAATGTATAAATTTACCGGTGTAGAGGTTACAGGTAGATTACCGGTTAGCTTGGTCTTCTTACCCGATTGCCTTATCTTCTTCATTTCATCTTCCGATTCAGTGTCTACTGAATCCTGTGCTTCATTCTTGGTTTTCCTCTTCCTCTCAAATACCTTTGGTGGAAAAGCCTCCAGTTTCTTCTTGGCTGGTGACCTCTTGGTCACTTTTGAAATGGTAGCAGATGTAACTGGTGTCGATGTTGATGGCACATCTTTCTTCTTCCTTTGTTTCGGTACCTCAATAGGATTAACTCTCTCGGAGTAGGTACCGATCCTCTTGTTCTTTGGATCAAGCGGTGAAGCAAGTAGGGTAGAGGCATACCCAATGAGTATATCATTCACCACTTTATAGCCCATAGGCTCAACTTCCTCTTTTCTTGGATCAACCACTTTCATTATGCAATGATCCACTTTGATCCTGAAACAAATATCATCTTCATACTTCTTAACCAAGTCACCTGATAACCTTGTTCTCTGGTTTATCTTCAATCTGAACTCATCAAAATACATGTTCAGAATATTTGGATAAGTAGATCCCACTGCTTGCAAACTCTCCTTGATTTGTCTTGTAACCAGTAGGTCACTTGACCATTGAACATCACCAACTCCCAGAAAATACCCTTGAAAGTAGAAAAACAACCGGACAAGTAGTTGACCAAACTTGAACCTTAGTGCCTTGTCCTCTTTGATGGATTTTAAATTCTCCATGAGTTGTTTTTGCATGCAAGTACACAAGTCGTACTCTGCGTCCTCCTTGATCATTCAATAAGCGACATTCACTGGAGCTGTAGGAGCAAAATTCATCCTGCTGGCATAGAATACTCTATACCCGATCACCATGCACACATACTTCTCCAAGTCATCTCTAATGGTGTTGATGGTCATTGCCCACTTGTCGCTCACACAACTAGTGAGCTTTTCCACTTTGGCTTTTGTGACCATACAAAGAACAGGGACTTCTCCAATATTGTAGAAACCTGTCACAACATAGATTACCTCTAGTGTGATATCATGGGTTCGCTCAAGATACATCTTGTTACCATGAACCCTACTAAGAATAATTCTTATATGATCTTCAATGAATTCCTCGAGAAAATATACTACATTATGGAATTTCTTCTTCTTGATCACGTTGTACTCTGGTTTAATCTTCTTATCTTTTCCACAGAACAAACTCAACTGGGAGTGAATCACTAGAGACCCTAGGTCTTCTAGTCTACAATCAATATAACCAAAAACATCCCCTTCGACAATGACTCTAGTGGGAATTTGAGATAGGGCATTGTAATTCAACTTCTTCCTAAGAGATTTGGATGACTCCTTAGGTGTGGAAGAACTAGAAGAGACTTTGGATGTAGAAGCCATGTCTAAATAATTCTGAATGATAAGAGTGATTCAACGAAGAATACCTTTTCACTCTAAACTAGGGTTCGCCGATGTTGAGCACAACACACTTCTCTAAAATCTTTCGTTACCACTCTGAACTCCACTCTGGATAGCTTGAAATGACTACTAGGTCTTGCACAAGATTTCTTCCTAGATTTCTTCGAATGCAAGATTGATCGCTTTTGTTGCGCTGCTCAAGTTAGACAAATGCTTATTCAAAAATAGGTAAGTAAAAATGACTACAAGTGTTACCTTTATACATGCTCCTATCTACCGTAATAAATGCATCACCGTTAGGGTACAAACCCTAATTTTACCTTTTACCACTTCATTTCTTTTGTCGGTCGACAGGTAGCCAATAATGATAAAAGCACTTTACCGATATACTCTGAAGGTTCAAAACATTGTTGCTGATATATTCCCCCTTAAGCTTTTTGAAGCTCAATTTTCCAATTCAGGGGTCTCCACACTAGGTGTGGAAAAAGGTACATCTTGTAGCTTCTCTTCAGATTTCTTTTTCCAATTTTTATTCTTATCTACCTAAATGGTTTCAACATCGACCTTTTCTTTACCTTTTGGGTCGACCGGTTTGTCTTTCGATGGATTTTGTCTTAGTCTGCATGCTCTAGCAAGATGCTTTGGTTTGTGACAACGATAGAATACCATACCAGGTGCTTTCCATGGTCCGGTGTTCACCTTTCCATTCTTTCTCCTAGATGTTGCAGCAGTGTGACCGCTACCACGACAGATCACACAGGTTGCATGCCAACCGTTTGTCACTCCATAACCATTTGACCATTGGTTATAGGTTCTATACCAATTTGGGTTTTGATTCATAAGAGGTTCTTGGACAACTCCTTTTGATCTAGGTGCATAGCCTCCATGGTTGTTCATAACCGATCTGCACTCAAAAGATCTATGCCCAAACTTGTTGCATGCATAACAATGACCATTAAATCTACCGGTTCTAGCCTTGTGGTCATACACATTGTTTTGCATGTAAGGGAAATTATTATAAGTCTTTCTCCTACATACATTGGCAATATGTCCTTCCTTATGATAGTTAAAGCATATAGGTTTGAACTTTGACTTACCTTTCCTTTTGTTGTTGTTCTCAGGTACTGTTTCTCTTTTGGTGCATCAATCTTGGTTCCAGAGGATTCACCTTCCTCATATTCAGAGAAACCAAGTCTAATGGTATCCCTTGATGGCTTCATTTATTCCATTTGTTGGTCCAATTTTTCATAGCTCGAATTGAAATTTGCAAGTATCTCCTTCATCTCAGCAAGTTCTTTGGAAAGAGCTTCATTGGTCTTCATTAGGGTTTCATTCTGAGAAATGGCTACACTAAGTTTTGCTTGCATTTCTTCTTTCTCTTCCTTACCATCTTGTAGATAAGTGGTAATGGTACCAATTCTTTGATTCAACTTAAAAATCTCGTGCTCCTTATCCTTCACTAGATCCTCAACTTTTCTTCGGTTTTCCAGTTCCTGACTCATCTTAATGGTCAGTCCTTCCAGCTCCCTCCTCATGTTAGTTTTGGACTCATTCAGTTTCTCCACTTCTTTGAATAGGGAATCCATGTATGCTTCATCAAAAGAGTTGTTTTTAGTAATTTCCAGCATTTGTTCAGCAAGTTCTCTTCTTTTGGCTAAAGAGGCTTTATACTTGACCTTAAGTTCATCATAGGCTCTCTCAGATTCAGCCAGACAGTGAGTGAGTTCCCTCATGCTGTATTCCCCCATATCTCATTTCAAGTGGTTAGACTTAAAGAAAGGTTGGCTCTGATACCAATTGATTAATACTAAGAGGGGGGGTGAATTAGTATACCCAAAAACCTTACCAAACACTTAAGCAGTTTTACTGCAGACTGGTGTAGCCCTTTAAATAGTTAACCGATTAATACACAAAAAATCCAAATAGAAAATAAAGCATTCACCCACAATAACACAATCACCATAACACATGATATTTTGATGTGGAAACCTAAATGGGAAAAACCATAGTGAGTAAAACTCACAAGTCTACTATCTACAGAATAGCAACCAGACCGGTTAAGGCCTTACAATGTTCTTCACCAAAACAAATCCTGTTAGGAATCCTGATCTCTGTTAGGAGATAAGTCTTGTTAAAGACTACCTTGTTAAAGGATTTTAGATCCACAACTGTGAACCACCTTGTTAGAGGATTTAGAACAGGCTTAATTGAGCCTACTTGGTTAAGGGTTTTTGACTTGTCGAAGAGATTAGTAATTAACAAGTAAGTGATCTACAAAGTAGCATAAAATGCTTAGTTAGATCCTTGATTACGCTCTATTAATGCATTGCAATATTACTTCAGTCTTTTGTCCTTCACACATTCAATCTCTGTCGCAAGATACTTTTTGCAAAAACCTAATCTTCTTACACAACACTATCAAAACCCTAGACATGATGTCCTCATATAGGAATCTGATTTCATGTCGGTCCGATGAGATCAGATTACAATTTCCTAGGTATAGTGCATCTAGACACAATTTGTAACATGGCATAGAATCACTGCATCGGTGTCGGTGGATGATAACTCATCACACTTTACAAGTTTGCCAGTTAACAAAATAAAGTATACTGATTACCGGTTTACAAACAAAGACTGGTAAGTTGGAACATAGTGCTCTGATCTTAAAAAGATTGGTTGCCGCTTGGGGTCCTCATACTGCTTGAGGTGCTTGGTCATGCTTTGACTGGTAAGCTCCTTCTGCAAACACCAATAGTCTTCTACAAACAAAGACTATGCATACATTGGCATATAATACTGGTTTGAACAATACATCACATACTACCTATTGAGAATAACTCAATAAGTGTGTGTCCATCAATGAAAATCACAACTAAGTACAAACATCATCAAAATGCCAATAGTCCTAGCCCAATTAGGAGCTTTACAATAATGCCCGGTTAAGAACAGACCCTGTTAGGAGTCACCCGATGAAGGGATTTTAACCTCAACTCTATTAGGAGCTATAACTTGTTAGGAGTAACCTTGCTAAAGTATTTAAACCCAAATTAATGAGCCACTTGGTTAAGGGATTTACAACATCAAGCCTATTAGGACCTACTCGGTTATGGGATTTTAATACTGCTACAACTGTTAGGAAACAACAGGTAAATGATATGATCAATGCACTCTCTGCTTGATAGTATAGATCCATTTTAGCTCCAATCTACTTCACAAATGCAGACATCTAAATTTGGTTCAACACACTCTCTTTCTCTAATCACCGACACACTAAACCTTCTCAAACTCAACCTCAATACACTTTTCAACTAGGTCGGTTACATAACCCTAACCAAAATAAAAATACATTGAATTTACATCATAGATCATATCAGATCATTACAAACCATTTACATATCATTACAACCAATTTCAAGACAATTACAACTGTTGAATGATCATAACTCATCACCGCACATCGATCTGATAAGTTGTCAAACCCTTAACACACTT
The DNA here is from genome assembly GCF_030272615.1 of Cryptomeria japonica. Taxonomy (NCBI): domain Eukaryota; kingdom Viridiplantae; phylum Streptophyta; class Pinopsida; order Cupressales; family Cupressaceae; genus Cryptomeria; species Cryptomeria japonica. The sequence continues at coordinate 467,073,796 of NC_081414.1, forward strand.
TGCTAAGCACTTCATTGTTTCCCAATAAATTTGATCCTAGTATGTGCTCAAACAACATCTTATCACTCCACATAGATTCTGACACATCACCACCAAGTAATGAACCTGATAAGATTCACCACCAAACCATAAAACATCAACAGTTAAAGATCTTGTTACCAATTCTCAAACCCTGCACTGAATAAACAACAGTCAATTACAAGCATGACCTTCGATTCTCCAAACATGATGTAGTTCCAGTCATAGACTCATTGTAATGTCATAAGCATATATTCCAAACCACAATGCCTAACTCAACATAGATCTCTACTGCAACCATCTCCTCCCATGTTCCTTCTTACCGATTGACTGCAACTTATCAGTTATGTTGTCCAACTTAATTCATTACCTATTAGGCAATACTTAGATAACTTAGATGATATACCAAACATAAAAAAAACATGGTTTTCATCAATGACAATACAAATAACTGGTCATATCACAATTATATCATCACCAATAGTCCATCAATATATCATCACCAACAATCCTTCAATATATCATCCTTTACTGGTACATCATCATCTCCATCGGTTATGCCAATATGGCAACAAGATAAGTTTTTGATGATGTTGGGATTTTGTAAAGGTACTGCTGACAATAACTTATACTTTAAGGTTGAGAATGATAAAATTTTGATTGTTGAAGTATTTGTGGATGACATTATTTTTGGAGGAGATGATAATTTGAATATGAAGTTTGTTGATGACATGCGAAAGGAATTTGAGATGTCTATGATAGGTGAGATGAAATTCTTCTTAGGATTGGAGATTACTTAGATTGGTAAAGGTATTTTCATTTCTCATTCTAAGTATGTGAAGGAACTATTGAAGAAATTTGGATTAGCTGATTCTAAACATGTTGGAACTCCTATGGTGATTGGATGCAAGTTGTCTAAGCAAGATGAATCTTAGAAAGTTAACCAGACCTTGTACAGATCTATGGTTGGTGGACTGTTGTACCTGACTCAGACTAGACCTGATATTATGCATGTTTTTTATCTTTGTACTATATTTCAAGTTGATCCTAAAGAGATTCATGTTACTATTGTGAAGAGTATTTTCAGATATTTGAAAGGAACTATTGACTATGGGTTGTGGTATTCAAAGAATGATGATTTCATGCTATGTGTTTATATTGATGTTGATTGGGCAAGTGATGTAGATGACTAGAAGAGAACTTCTGGTGGAGCTTTCTTTTTGGGGAAGAAGTTGGTTTTAGGGGCCAGTAAGAAACAAGATGCTATATCTTTATCTAATGTTGAAGTTGAATACATTGTTGCTACTAGAAATTGTACTTGGGTAGTTTGGATGAAGCAGATGCTGAAAGACATTAGAGTTATGTATGATGAGCCTACTATTATTTACTATGACAATTCAAGTCCTATTAATATTTCCAAGAATCTAGTACTACACTCTAAAACAAAGCATATATCAATTAAGTATCATTTCTTGAGGGAGAAAGTTAGTGATGAGGAAGTTAAACTGGAGTATGTATCTACAAAGGATCAGATTGAAGATATTTTCACTAAGCCTTTTCCTACAAATACATTTGTGTATTTGAGAGACAAGTTAGGGGTCTCTGCCCCTCTTGATGAAAAATAAGTGCATGGAGATGCATCAATCTAGTGGACTTCATAGTCTTATCTTCTTATCTAGGTTGGTGAGTTGGTGTTGCTACTTAGCTAGGGTAGTCAGTATGTTGATTCATATTTGTGAAAGGAGAGATTATCTGGTATGGGGAGAGAAGCTTGATCTATTTATATCTTTGACATTGTTGTCAAAGGGGGAGAAAAGCATGTAAAAAACTACCTTATCTTTGGAGCTTTGTATGCATGATCTTAGGGAGAGATTGTTGGATATTGCTACTGCTAGGATATGTTGATGTCATTGATGTCAACACATTCCTATGTTTTGGTGATCCGGTAATTGCAATGAGTTGATCTAGTTGGTTTATCTATTTTCTATGTTGAATCAGCTAGAGATAATTCATTCTTTATTGATTTCATGATGCCATGTGGTGATTTGATCAAGTTGTGGATGTATGGAGATTGATTTTCAGTGTTTAGTATTGCAGTGTTCTAGTGTTTAATTCACCGTGTTACAGATTTGGGAGAGTGTTTAGGATGTTCATGTGTATCTTCATTTCAGATGGTTCATGATTTGATTCTCCGCAAGCTATCTTTCTTGTTTGAGTTGTTGTTCTTAAGTGTTCTTGAGTGTTAGCATGTTGATCGATGAAGATTTGAATAAGTGTTGTTGGTGCAACTATTGTGGATGGTTCTAATGTGCTTGTTGGTATTTCCTAATCATGTCCTATTTGTTCAGATGGTCTGCATTGATCATTGTATGTGTTCTTGATGATCTTCTTGGTCGGGTGATATTCTATGTGTTTTGTGGTATTTTTGGTGGTGTAACGTGTTGCGGTTGATATTAGCAAGATTTTTGGTGGTGGTGTGTGATCGAGGAGTTGATTTAGGTCCATGCTATGTTGTTTATAACATTGTATTGGTCTGGTGGCTGATTTATGTATCGTGTGATGTAATTTTGTAATTAGGTGTTAAGTGTTTGGCTGACCTTGTAGTCAAGGTTGATGATTTGTATAAATGGGTATAATATTCATGTAATTGGTGGTTTAGTGAGGTGTTGGTGTTGAGTCTACATTATTAGAGAGTGGTGTATGTGTGAATAAGTGAGTTCATCTTTTAGTGTGGTGTGTTAGGCAGAGATTAGTGCAAGGCAGACATATGAGCTTAACCAAGACTGTCATCAAGCATTAGTAGATGCTATTTTTGCAGTTCATTTTTGTCTGATTGTAGTCTTAATATCTTTGTAAGGTAGTGAACCAAACCCTGAGGGTTGTAACCTTTTGGGTCATTGTAATTTGAGCAGTGAGCTCTAGGCAGCGTACCTGAATGCATGCACATTCCCTATTGTAATATTTACACATACTACTATAGAGTATCATCTCATTGTGGGTAGGTTCCCACTGTGGTTTTTTTTTAATCGGGTTTTCAACATCAAAATATTGGTGTTATGTTTTGTTTTTTTATTGTTGTTATCTTTCTTTTTGTTGCAGTTGATCAGATCTAAGATTGTGCTTAATCTGTTTAATCCAGTGAAAACTGATTCACCCCCCCTCTTAGTTTTCCTTTCTTATTGTTGCCAACAATTAGGTGTGGCCTACCTCTGATTTTCTTCTACTGATACATTTTTTAGTTGAATCAGACAACATTACTCGATACTCTGACTTTCAGGACTACATCTTCTCGATGATTCTGACTCCAGATGAACCGCTAGTTCTCAGGGTGATAATTCTCTTCTTCGAATTAGATTCTAACTTTATGGAAGAAGAAGATGAGGATGAAGATGATAATGAAGAGGATGATTAGGATCTCTCAATTGCAATCATTCCTCTCTATCTTCAAAATACTTACAAAAGCCTAAGAGCCAATTTTTGCAATGTATATGTAAAAAGTTGATATATAATATAATACTATACTTTTACTGCAATTGTGCTATAATGGCTCTTTACTTCAAATGTATGTCCTCTTTTTCTATTCCTTGTTTAACAATTTGAAGATTAAATAAAGGCTTAAGGATAAAAACTTGAATCTAGACCAGTATAAAATGCGGCCGCAAGGAAAGCGAAAAATGGTATTTACAATATTTATGTATTTATTATAAATGACTTATTTAAAATTATTAAGATGGATTCCATCAATAGGAATCCCAAGTGCCTCACCTTGCATATTTTCTAATTCAAAAGCATTGAATTCTTTGCATTCGAAAATGTGGAAAGGGCCTTCCCAAAGGTTGTCAAATTTTGCATGTTGACCTAGTTTAGCAACTCGCTCATTATGTTTTAAAAAAAGCTCGCCACATTTAAAACCAGGGTTCAAACTCTTCTTGTCAAACCATTTCTTGACAATTTGTTGCCTGTTTTGGAGGAATTGAAGGCCTTCTCTCTCTCTCTTCCTATAATTCCAAGAGCTCTGCTAGCATTACTTCCATGGGCTCATTCTCTTCCAACTCCAAAGATTTTAATAGATTTAGAGCTAGAATCTCTAAGGAAATCAGGAAGTGGGCTTCTTTTTCATACACAAGTTCATATAGAGAAGTCTTTAATATTTGCTTAGGAGTTATGCGGTCTACCCAGAGTGCACTCCTCAAATGTCTATATCATTCCTTTTTATGTTTAGCTCCAATTCTCTTGATGAGTCGGATTAGATTTTTATTTATGGACTCGCCCAAACCATTTCCTTATGGTTAATAGTTGGAAGAAGTTTTCAAATAAATGCCATGGCTGAGGGTGAAGTGTGTAATCCAAGAGCCTATGAATTCTCTAGCATTATCTGAAATGATGGTTTTTGGTGAGTCAAACCTTACACTAGCTCTTCTAAGAGACTTAAGATTTTTGTCTCAATAGCATTTCATAGAGGGACTACCTCTAGCCATCTGATAAAATAATCCATTGCAACAAGGATCCACTTGTGACTAGAAGAGGATACTGGATTGATCATTCCTATAAAGTCTAATCCCTATTGGTAAAAAGGTTCATCTATCACTATAGGCTTCAAGGGCATGGATGCATTTTTACGTTTACCAACATAAAACTACCACTCTTTACATTCACAGACTAAAGCATGTGCATCATTGTATAATGAAGGCCAAAAATAACCTGCTTGAGTGATCTTAATAGCTATTTTCTAGGCTAATAAATGACCTCCTATGGAGCCATTGTGAAACTCATGCAAGATCCTTTCAACTCAGTGTTTATCCATATAGCAAAGGAGCACTCCATCAAAATTTATTTTAAACAAAATTCCTTCAACCAACATGTAACCACCATTTTGCAGCCTATAAAATATCCTTTTTTATGAGGAAGATTAGAAGGAAACCTTCTAGTTTGCATAAACTCCTTCCTATCAGTAATCCAACATCTTTTAGCTTTAGTTTTGTGCATCAACATTGTTTCATCTTGTGCCTCCTCGAAAGCCTTACTTTTCTGAGCCATGTACTCACAGAGACCCTTTCCTTAGATTACTTTAGTAGGTCTGACATCAATGTCATATTCCAAGATCTTAGTAATCCAATTTTCTCTTTTTTCAATAATTTCTCCTTCCATGATGTACTCTCGAACACTTGAGTGAGCTACAAAGACAATTCTCTTATTACATGAAATGAAATACCTAAATTTGTTTAATCCCTTAACTATAGCAAATGCTTGTTTCTCCACAAAGTTATACTTGATCTCATAATCTTTCTAGGTCCTTGAATAAAAATCAATCGAATTCTCTCTTGTGTCGTCTTCCCCTTTTTTATGTCAACACAATAACAATGCTAAAATTAGTAATGTAGGAATACATTAAGAAATCTTTGGATAAGTCAAAATTAACCAGAACTAGAGTAGATGATATGGCTTCTTCGATTTTTCTAAATGCCTCTTTAGCCTCCTAGGTCCACTTGAAATATAGATCCTTTTTTAACATGAAATTAATGGGTCTAACCATTCTGTCAAAGCCAAATATGAAATGGCTAACAAAATTGATTTTTCCCAAGAAAGATTCAATGCCTTTTTTGTTCAGAGGTAGGGGAAGCTCCTTGATAGCCTTTACATGATCAGGATCAATTTCTACCCCTTCTTTGGACACTACATGTCCAAGTAATTTTCCCCGAGGGACACCAAAAATACATTTCTTTGGATTAAGAGAAACAACAAACTCTAAATATTTCTTAAAAACAAGCTCCAAATGATCAAGAGATCTTCCTTGTTCTTAGAGAAAATAGTCAAATCGTCTAAATAGATAAGGATGATTTTATTGATGAGCTCTTTAAAAGTGATATCCATTTCTCTTTGAAAGGTGGCTCTAGCATTAGAAAGGCAAATAGGCATTTTGGCATATGTGAATGTTCCTCACTTTATGGTGAACGTTGTCTTATGTTGATCTTCCCATTTGATCAAAACCTAGATGTATCTGGAAAATCCATCAAGCATTGAAAACATCTCAGACCCATCTACAATGTGTAAGATCTGCTCCATGGGTGGAAGTGGATAATGATCTTTTAGGGATGCTCTGTTTAAATCCTAGAAATCCATGCAAAGGCGGATATCTCCATTCTTTTTTCAAACCGGTGCTAGGTTAGACACCCATGTACTATGCTTGATTGGATAAATAATTTGAGAACCAATTGATTTTAAAAGTTCCTAAGATATTGAGGACTAAATCTTTAGATTAACAGGATGTTGCTTTTATCGAATTGGTTTTCCTCCATCAGTGAGCTCAATAGTGTGTTCGATTATGGTGAGATTGTATCCCTTAAGTTCATCATATGACCATGTGACCACTCCCTTGTGTCTACCACATAAATGAATTAATTTGTCTTTGTCCCATTGAGGAACATTTTTACCAACTTTAAGCTTTTTTCCATCTCCAACTGGAAGATCAGTGTAATCTCCCTTATCAGCTGCAAACTTTCTTTTGTAATTCCTCAGATCATCATGATCAAACAGGTTCTCCAGCGTAATCAAATCCTTTGGGAGTTTATTTAAATTTTTTTTGAATAACTTGATCCTCATATTCCTGCTACCTTGGGTTGCAACTGTTTAGCGAAATCACATGATTGTTGTATGAACACCACTATTTGTTCAATTTAAATCATTATCAAGTATAGTGGTGCAGGAGCACCTATTTGAGTAAAAACTCTCCTTTTTGTGTATTTCATGCTTTCATGTTTGTAATGTCTTGTGTTAGGTTTATGGTGTTGTTTTAGGTTTTTGTGTGTCTTTTCAAGTTGTTTTGATCTCATTTTGTGCTCAAGAGGTCAAGTTTTGACTTTCAGGATTTGAGTTGACAATTTTGGGTTTCTAAGCCAAAAAGGGAAAAAATGTGTAAAATTGCCTAAACGGTCTAGAAATACTTTCCAAAGCATTGCAACATGTTTGCTAAGGTTTTTAATCATGTCTTGGGTGTTTAGATAAGTTGATGAGGTTATGTTGTCAAAAATGTCTCTTGGAGCAACAAATGTTGTCATTTGGGCTTGTAAAAATTGTCAATTTTGGACATTTCTTGTAAAGAGAAGTTGTGGAAGACTTATGTCCATATTGGGCTTGATAAATAACTTAGAAAACTATAAAAGGCCTCCCTTTTCCTTGGAAAAGGTTGGTGATTATATTGAAAAAGGATTCCTAATAGAAAAGATGAAATTCTGGCTTTTTACTATGTTCTTCTCTCCCTTGGAGTAACAGTCTATATTGTAGCACATTTGGTCCATATTGTACCTTTTGGGAAGTGACCATATTGGTTGTCCAATTATCTCCATGTGATTATTGTACTAGTTTTCCATTTGCAAGTTGGTTGATTAAAATTGTTTCATTTTGATGTGTTCTCTGCCCTGTCAAGGGTTTGTGGTTTCAAAATACAACAACTTGACTAATCTAGGTCTAGGCTCCCACAAGTGGATTTGGTCAAGTTGGTTTGTGTATGTAAAATGTATAAATGTTTCTTTTTGTGCCAGAACTATGTTTGGAGGATGGATTTGAGTGAATACTAGGCAAGTATGGATTACTCAGCTAGTATCATGGACAAAAACTCAAAATTTGCACCCAAAAATAATTGGAGTGAACAAATTTGTGAGACAGAGGTCTAAATATGTTTCCAAGGGTGTTGAGAGTCACCTTGGTTTGTTAGAGAAGGTAGTTTTCTATTAAGCATTCTCAGTTTGATTGTATGACAATGAATTCACTATTTTGTGAATTTAATGACATTATGTGCAAAAAGTACTTTAAGAGCCTATTCAAGCTTTGAAAATACTTTACAAGTATTTCCATAGGAACTTTATAAGTGTTTGGAGGTTTCTTAATGCCATGGAGGAGTTTGGAATGAATTTATAACACCTTAGAATGTAATTATAACAGTGAGGTTGCTATGATGGGGTTTTGTGACAGTCACTTACATGTTTAGTTTTCAATTAGTATGCCATGTGTTTAGACTAATGCCTATAGGATAGTAATAGAGGAAGGCTCTACATGGTATGGCAGAAGGTTTATGTCAGTTTGGAAGCTTGGTTAGTGGAGTTGTAATGACTTCCCAATGTGGTTTGGGTCTAAACCCTACCGAACCCTACTAAAATGCCTAAAATAGTGGACAGCCCCAAACAACCTTCTCAAGAACTAAAACTATAGAAATCCTTGAGTTTTGACATTATTAACAACATCCAATAGAACTCCTAAGGTGGAATTGGCCATCGTTGATCAGTGTGAGCAAAAATACCCCAAACTAGGCCTACTTGGCCTAGTAGCCTTTTAGGCCTATTTTATAATAAACACTTAACCCAATTGGAACAAGGTTAAGGAGACTTGCTAAGATATTTGAAAGCCATTTGAAAACCCAGTAAGAACCATTGAAAATCCTTTGTAGCAGGATAACTCCATTGTTGACTTAATCCTAGCATTGGTGGGTTTGAGTAACCTAGAGCAAGGCAAGGTTGAACCTTCAAACTATGATCAAAACTATGAATAGTCCTTAACCTCCTTCTTGGGAGATTGGAGGAGGTCAATTATAGTCAGGAGATAGAAAGGGTGGTGCAAGGTGAGTAGGGGTATGTTTGGAGTGGAGTGACTAGTTAAGAAAGGTAATGTGAGCTTGAGTGAGGAAGGAGTGATTGGGTGATTTTTTGAGGGGTGTATGAGGTGTTGAGCAACTAGAAATCCAAAATTGAAATTACAACTAGAAGGAGGACTCAAAACTTTATCCTTGAGGACCATTTGAGATTGTTTAAACTAATTAAGAACCATTGAGAAACTTCTCTCACAATCTCCCTATCATAGTGGTATCAGAGCCTGAGAAATATTTAGGAGAAAAGGATCATTAGAAGAAAACATGGTGACTAATGCTAAGTTAGCCAAGAAGGTCAAAGACCAAGAAGAAGAAAATAGAGCACTCAGAGAGAGGTTGGACCAGCTAGCAATGAAACTAGCTGAAGTAGAAGTCAAAACTGAAGAAGTCCATGATAAGGTTGGAGATTAGGGGAAAATGGTGGCAATAGAAGATGAGGTTCCCATACCTGACCCTATTATTGAGCAAGAACCATTCTTGAAGGCTTTGAGAGCTATGAGTGGTAAAACCTTAGAGGGAGTGGCTCTTTTCAGTGGAAATTTGGATCCAGATGCTCTTACAGAATGGATTGAAGGCCTAGAAAACCATTTTGAATGTGATGGAATAACTGAAGCACAAAAGGTTAAGGTAGCAAAATCAAGGTTGAGAGGGGCAGCCTTAACTTGGTGGAAGTTCATCCAAGAGGAAAGGGTGAAAGAAGGTAAGAAACCAATAGCCACCTGGAAAGCAATGGTAGCCAAAATTAGAGAAACCTACCTTCCTGAAGACTATGAGATCCAACTTCATAGGAAAAGACAAAATTTGAGACAAAAAGACTTAGATGTCAGTAGCTACACTAAGGAGTTTCAAAAACTGTGCATGAGATCCAAGGTAGTAGAGGATGAGAGTATAAAAGTGGCTGGTTACTTGAATGGATTGAGATGGAACATATAAGAAGAGATCAATTTGTTATGCCCACAAACAGTACACAAGTGTTACCAACTAGCACTTAAAGTGGAAGAGAAAAGTAGGAGAAAGCAAGAACAAAGGAACAGAGGAAGAGGTAGGGGTAGAGATGGTAGAGGTCATAGAGGAAGTTTTGGTGGAAGAGGAGATCAAAGATCCCAAGGAGAATCCAAACTTATTAAGCAAAGTGGGGATTCATATAGCAAGAGCAGCTATAGAGGAAGGGGATCTAGCAACCCAAGTAGAGGTAGATCTAGTGGACCAAGAAGAGGGTCCTACTTCTCCACCATGAAATGCTACAACTGTTAGAAGTTGGGGCACCCTTCCTATAGATGTCCAGAGAAACCCACCTCATCACAGGGGGGTGAAAGAAGAGTGAATTATGTGCAAGAAAATGCAGCAAGTAGTAAGGCTCATGAAGTGAGCTTAGCATCAGAAGATGGGGAAAGTTTGATGATGAGAAGAGTCTTGATAAAAGAACCAATCAAGGAGGAACCTACTCAAAGAAGGTCATTGTTCAGAATTAAGTGCAAGATCATGGGAAAGGTATGCAAGGTGGTCATAGATTCTGGATCCATAGATAACATAATCTCAGAAGAAGTAGTTGGTAAACTCAAACTTGAGAGAATCCCACACACACATCCCTATAGAGTCACATGGTTGAATAGGGAGCAACATGTCCTTGTAAATGAACAAACATGGGTAGAATTCACCATAGGAGGGTATCAAGATAAGATCCTATGTGACATTCTTCCAATGGATTCTTGTCATCTACTTCTTGGTAGACCTTGGCAATTTGATAGGAAAGCCATCCACAATGGGGAAAATAACTCCTACTCATTTTAGAAGAATGGAGTTACATACAAAATTCAGTCCATAAATGATGAGATAGAGGGCAGCAAGTCAGCAAAACAGAATGTTTTAATTGTCAATGAGAAAGAGTTTATAAGTATGCTTGAAGAAGGTGAAGGAGTGGGATTTGCACTCATAGTGAAACCCAAGGAAGAAAAGATAGCAAAGAAAGTTGAGATACCATATGAGGTGCAGCAAATCCTTGATAACTTCAAAGAAATAATCAATGATGGTACACCTGCAGCCTTACCACCTCCTAGAGCCATTAGCCACCAGATTGATTTCATACCTGGAGCCTCTTTACCAAATAAGTCATCCTATAAGATGACCCCTGAACAAAATGAAGAAGTAGCAAGATGAATACAAGAACTCTTAGACCAAGGGCTGATTAGGAAAAGGATTAGTCCTTGTGCAGTACCTACAGTGTTGGCACCTAAGAAGGGTGGAACATGGAGACTTTGCACAGATTCTAGAGCCATAAACAAGATCACTATCAGATACAGATTTTCCATACCTAGGATAGAGGATTTCATGGATTGCTTGGGGGGTGCACAGTATTTTAGTAAGATTGACTTGAAGAGTGGTTACCATCAAATAAGAATCAAAGAGGGTGTGAATGGAAGACAACTTTCAAAATGAATGAGGGTATCTATGAGTGGCTTGTTATGCCATTTGGAATCTCTAGTGCTCCCAGCACATTCATGAGACTTGTGAATGAAGTTTTACATGATTTCATTGGCAAGTTGGATGCTGTGTATTTAGATGATATTCTTATTTTCAGTAAAACTAAGGAAGCGCACTGAAGCATTTAGCTATTATTTTGAGAAAGTTATCTGATGAACAGCTAACCATTAATCCAGAAAAGTGTGATTTCTCGAAGCAAGAATTGGTCTATCTTGGTTTTGATGTATCAAGAGGCAATCTGAAAATGGATCAATCTAAAGTTGCAGCAATAACCAATTGGCCAAATCCTAAAATAGCCAGTGATGTCAAAAGCTTTCATGGTTTAGCATAATTTTACAGGAAATTCATCAGGGGATTCAGTGAGATTTGTGCCCCTATGTTAGACACAATCAAAGGGGGTGTAAAGGTAAAGTTTCAGTGGACAGATGCAGCCAATAAAGGGTTAGTATTATTGAAAACTAAAGTATCTTCTCAATCAGTGCTCATTTTACCTAGTTTTGATAAACTTTTTACTATTGAATGTGATGCTAGCAATATTGTTGTAGGAGTTGTTTTAAGTCAAGAAAATAGAATAGTTGCATTCTTTAGTGAGAAGTTAAATAATGCCAAGAAAAAGTACTCTTCCTATGATTTATAACTTTATGCATTAGTTCAAGCACTTAGGAAATGGAGACACTATCTTCTTCCTAAAGAGTTTGTTGTATACACAGATAATCAGGCATTAAGTTTCTTGAACTCAAAGGATAAACTGAATCATAGACATGTTAAATGGGTAGAGTACTTGCAAGCTTACACTTTTACTCTTAAGCATAAGAAGGGTTAGTTGAATAAAGTAGCAGATGCTTTGAGTAGGAGGTTGTTAACTGTTCATGAGACTCAAGTACAGAGCATTGGTATTGATAGTTTTAAAGATATGTATCCTAGTGATGATGATTTTGTTGAAGCTTATAAAGTTTGTCAAGATTTTGAGAATCATTTCCATGGTGCATATGTTGATTTCACTTTGTAGGATGGTTTGTTATTCAAGGGTGGATAGTTATGTGTTCCAAAATGTTCTATGAGAGAGAACCTCATTCAGGAGAAGCACAATGGGTGCTTAAGTGGACATTTTGGTCTCAACAAGAACTTGGAGTTGGTTCAAAGATTCTACTATTGGCCCAAGATGCAGAGAGACATCAGGAGGTATGTTGAGCAGTGTTTGGTATGTCAGAAAGCAAAAGGTAATTCCTCCAATTTTGGTTTATATCAGCCTCTTCCCATTCCACATAGGCCTTGGGATTGCATTAGTATGGATTTTGTGGTAGGATTACCTAGAACTCAAGCAGGATTTGATAGCATCTTTGTAGTAGTTGATAGATTTAGCAAGATGTCTCATTTTATTCCTTGTAAGACAACACATGATGCAAGTCATATTGCTTACTTGTTTTTCAAAGAAGTGGTTAGAATACATGGTTTTCCTACTAGCATTGTTTCAGATAGAGATGTGAAATTTCTTGGTCATTTCTGGAAAACATTGTGGAAGAGACTGGGTACTAATCTCTCTTTTGGTTCAGCTTATCATCCACAAACTGATGGCCAAACTGAGGTTATGAATAGGTCCCTTGGAAACTTTCTTAGGTGTTTGACAAAGGAATATGGATAGAGTTGGGATTAGCTCATTCATCAAGCAGAATATGCCTACAATGATAGTGTCAACCAGTCTACAGGTAAAAGCCCTTTTGAAGTTGTTTATGGTATTTATCCAAGGGGTATAATGGAGTTGAGAGATATAACTAACTTGCAGCCTAAGAGTGGAACAACAGATGACATGGCTCAATCCATGAAGGAGGTTCATGAGCAAGTGAGAAAGGCTCTTCAGGATACCTCCCAAAAAGTCAAGGCAAGAGTGGATGCTACAAAGAGAGATGTTTAGTTTTCTATAGGAGATTATGTGATGGTTCATTTGAACAAGGCAAGGCTGAAAAAGGAGTTCCAAGCAAACTTCAGATGAGGAGAATAGGCCCTTGCAAAATCTTGCCTAAGTATGGGTCTAATGCTTACAAAGTTGATTTGCCTACTGATATTTCTTTGTATCCCATTTTTAATGTTGTAGATTTGATTACTTTAAAGGGGAAGCCACCTAAGGAGATTCAAAGAGTTTTAGATGTTACACAATCCCTTTCTAATCTTTCTTTACCTCCTCTCTCTATTCCTCAAGCAGAACAGGTTCTAGACTCCAGGGTTCTCAAGAAGACAATGAATCACACCTATATGGAGCACCTACTCAAATGGAAGGATAAGTCTATCTCAGAGGAAACATGGATACCTGAAGCTGACTTTCAAAAAGCTGGAATACCTTCTTCTTTTTTGCCTCAAGGAGTCACATGACTTCTTTGTCTTTGGGGGAGTATGGAGCAGGAGCACCTAGTTGAGTAAAAACTCTCCCTTTTGTGTATTTCATGCTTTCATGTTTGTAATGTCTTGTTGTTAGGTTTATGATGTTGTTGTAGCGTCCTAAAATTGCGACACTTGCAATTTCGACTGCATTTCAGTCTTCACGATGGCGACGCAACATGCAACCTGAATGGAGACCCTGAAACTTGCTCACGACACTAAAAACTGCATTTTTCAAGCACCCTGGCCTGAACCTCCTTGCACCCTACTATCCCGGGAGGTGGGACCAGAGCGCCCAGCGCCCTGGTCCCTCAGGACCAGGGCGCCCAGCGCCCTGGTCCCTGGGTCCTATTTTGGGCCCGGTCTCCTAAGGGGCTCGGGTCTTTTTGTTTGCAATTTGGAAATTAACTTTCCCTGGTCGGCCTAAGGTCGGGAAAATCAGTCTATCAACCCTAAATGACAAGTATATAAACTACATTTTTCTCTCTCATTTGAGATATGAAGAGGATATGTGTACAAGGCGTGGAAATTATACTCAAGCATTCAAGCATTCAAGCATTCCTTCAAGCAATTGATCATCTCAAGTCTCCATTCAAGGCTAAGTGTTGCATTCAAGACAAGGATTCAACCATTGAAGAGGAGATCAAATACTACATGCTACAACATACAACATACAACATACAACATCTAAACCTTCGCACATAAGGATACAAACATCCTTAGAACAAGGTATTAGTACTTGTTTTACAGTCATTTACATTTACAGCTCTTGCTCATTTCTTGGTTAATTCCAAAACCGGGGTTTGACCTAAAGGCAAACCCCCAATCCCTAACCCCCCAATTGTCTTCGCTTTTCTGTGTGTAGGTTGCAGGTACGCGGCTGAAATTGAAGATCTGGAATCCTTGTGTAGAGACGAACAGATCCCCCTTCGTTTCACGGATTTTTCGGAGGACCGTGGCGCCGGGCGCCATCGTCTTGACAACTTTTGCTCAAATTTGCAGGACAGCGCCGTATCGACATTTTACTGCTAATTCGAGGTCCGCAGCTTCATCCTATAACCCGAACTCAGTTTATAAGCGACTCTTTATGACTTTCTATGCATGCTTAGCTTAAATTCCTTAACAACATTCTTTACAAAAGAGGGTAGCCTTGCTTTCCTAACCCTTGAAATTCATTTAGCATCCAATCTTGCATTGCGTGGGATTGGATCTTATGAGTTTCAACCCCTCTTTTGAATGTAAAGTCTCTCCCCTAAGTGAAAAACCATCGAATCCTAGCGAACCTCCCTTCTCTCTCCTCGGAGTCGGAAGAGGGGAGAACAACTAGGGTTCGATCGTGATTTTTCCGCTTTACATTTTGGTGAACCTGATGTGAACATCCTTTCTGATTTTTCATGCTTAGATCTGAAAAAATTGATTACATTTCCATGTTTGATCTTTTGCAAAATTTTAGAGGTGATTGCATAAAAACCCTAAATTTTCTTTTTTGGTAATTGAACTTGCGAAATGTCTAAATGTTAATGCCTGTTTTAGATCTGCCTTTCTATTACAAATTTTCAATTCATATTTGTGCTTTAATTCTGAAAATTAAGTGGTTAAATGTCAAAACCCTAATTTTTGAAACTCTCTTAATTCAACCATTGTCCGATAATTTGACCAATCAAAACATCTCCAAATCAGCTGTAACTTTGGATTCTGCAATAAAATCACAATATCCTTCATCCCTGAAAATTTGGAAAAAAGTTGCGAGGACCGTGTTGCACTCCGAGCGCCATCGTCCCCGACATTTTTTCCAAAATTTCGGGAACGAGATCTTGCTGTATTTTCTTGCTAAAATCCAGAATTTTGGCGGATTTTGTCAATTATAACACTTTCAAAATTACAGTCAAAGTTGGTCTTGCGATTGCTTGGTCTAAGGCTTCTAATCATTCAAAAATCATTGAAATTAAAATTTTGTGTCAAAATTGCGTTTTTATTATCATAAATCTGAAAAGTGTGTTATCATTCATTAAAAATTTCAGTGCTTTATTCAAATTCTTGCATTTTGTGACTTTTGAAATTAAGTGCTTAATTACAACAACTTCGATTTCCGCTTTCAAAATTGAATTTTGTGTGAAATTGAGTCAATTTTTGAATTTCAAAATTTGCATTGCTTTTGACATTCCCTCTAAAATCATAAAATTCAAAATTTCAGTTTCCCTCTCTTTTTCAAAATTCAAATTTTGCATTTTTCGACAATCTTGATAGGGTTCAATTTTGAGATTACAACTTTAATTTGGCCTATCTACAGATCGTAAAATCACTCAATTTTTTCAGATTAGCTCTAAAATCATCATACCTTTCATCCTTGCAAATTTTGAAAAAAGTTGCAGGGACCGTGTTGCACTCCGGGCGCCACGGTCCCGGACATTTTTTCCGAAATTTCGGGAGACTGTTGTGATTGCATTTAACAGCTTAAATCCAGAAAATTGGTTGATCTTACTAAAAATTGCTACCTCTAAATTCAAAATTTTCTCTCCTTCTCTAGTGCATGAGTTTTACAACAATAAGCCCTACTTACACTATTCCCGTTAGACGAAGCCATAGAATTAAGTCTTTCCGAGGTTTAACTACTGAGGAGATGGAACCTAATTTGAATAGCCTTTTTAACGAGGACATGGGTAATTCCTCTAATCCTCCTAATGATGAAGAAGCTCTCCATGAGGTTTCTGTAGAACAACTTTCAAAATTGGATAACCAATTTGACGATTTTCGACAATGGATGTCTCAAGAATACCCTGATAGTCAAGCTCTTCCTTTAATTGAGGGTCTAAAACGTATGCTTCAAAGTGATAAGAATGGAATTGATATTTTGCATGGTATTGCACACATTGTGGATTCAAATGTGATGCCTATGAAGAGTTGTGCCAAAACCTTAGGTTATACACAACCTCCTACACAAGACAATCATTCTATTCCTTTGACGACTCCTATTGCTAGTATACCTACCTTTACATCAAACATCATGGCTACCTCTATACAAGACATTCCTCCTGTGATCACTAGTCATGGGGGCAACCCTTCTTCTTCAATTAACCCTATTCCTTCATTCAATCCGACTTCTTCATTCATTCCTCCAATGAGTGTGCCTATTATATCATCACAAATGAACATGATGCAAGGGGGCAATCCATTCAATCATTCCATTCCTCCTTGTAGTGTTCCTCTTGTCCAATCATCTCCTATGACTAATTATCATAGGGTCCCACCACCTTACTCTCTACCTTCTTTCAATAACATAACACCTTCATCTCAATCTAACACATCCAATATGAATTCTTCGACTGAAGCGACCATTAACAATCTAGCACAAACTGTCTCTTCTTTACAGCAACAAATTGCCTCTATGAATCAATCTAAGTTTAGTGTGCCCACATTTGATGCTGCGAGCCCACTTTCTCTTGACATTGTCTGAGCTATTCCTCCTAAACATGTTGAAATCTTGCATTTGGAACTTTATAATGGTAAAGGAGATCCTCTAACACATGTTAAGACTTTTCAAACAATTTGTACCGATTTTGCTTATGACCAAAGGTTGCTTGCAAAACTATTCACTAGAACATTAAGAGACAAAGCCCTACAATGGTATTGCTCGTTGCCTTCTTATTCTATTACTTCTTTTGAACAACTTGCAAATACTTTCATTCAACAATTTCAAAACAATATAAGTCCTAAAGTTACTTTGATTGATTTAATGCATTGTAAACAAGGTGTTAAAGAAAAAGTGACTGATTTCATTGGTAGATATAAGCATTTGTATGCTCAAATTTCTTTTCCAGTGCCTGACAATGATATTCAAAGAATCTTTATTTCTAATTTACAAAGAGATATTCGAGACAAACTTCTATTTTCTGAGTTTACTTCTTTTCAACAGTTGTGCGCCACTCTTCACAATTATCAACTGACTGTGAGTCAAATGGAACAATCACATCCTATGGCTCTGAGTGATAAAGGTGATAGCAGTCAACAACCATTTGGGAAGTTTAAACCGAACAGAGAGTCCATTAAATTCAATGAAAACATCATCAACAACAATGTGAATGCAGTATCAGGTGTGTCTCCTATTTCTAAGTTTTTCAAGAGAGAAAGAAAGTTTACTCCTTTGAATGAATCATTGCATAGTATTATGAATAAGTTATTGGAACAAAATGTGCTTACTCTTCCTCCTATAAGACAAATTGATCCTGCAAAGATTACTTCACCTTATTTTGATAACAAAGCCTTTTGTCAAATTCATCGTCAGCCTGGGCATGATACTGAAAAATGTTTTTCTTTAAAGGGTAAAATTCAAGATTTGATTGATAATAATACTATTTCTGTTTCTGGAGTGAATGATAAAGGCAACACATCTATAGCTCCTCCTAATCAAAATCTTCAGATTTTCACTGATCCATTGCCTTCTCATACCTCTAATGCAATTGAGGCTAATGATTCCTCTCTCTCATCTGATGGTCTTGTGTCTATGACTCCGAATGTGATTAACTTTGTAGAGCAGCAAGAAATCCCTAAAGAACCTTCCATCACATTTGATTCTAGCGAAACCATTAGGGCACCTGATGGTCCTTTATACATAGTTGCAAAAGTCAAGAATACACCTTGCCGTGGAGTGCTTATTGATCCTTTGTGCATGGTTAATGTTATTACTGAAGAATTTCTTTTTACTTTGCAATTGAATCAAGTGATCTATGACAAAACAGATGTGATTGTGAAACTATTTGATGCATTTTCTTCTCCTGCAATTGGTTCTATTACATTGCCTATTGAGGTCCATAACAAATCTCTTGATGTGAACTTTGCTATTATTCCATCTTTCGAACAATTTCGTGTGAAGCTTGGCTATCCTTGGCTATCTTCCATGAAAGCTATTGCTTCTCCTATTCATAAGTGTTTGAAATTTCCCCACAATGGTGAAGTTGTTACTGTCAATCATAGTCTCTTTAAACGAGCTGAAAGAACCTCTAGTGTTCCTCTTGATTACTTTTGGCCTAAACAATTCCAATCTCTTCCTCCGCGAAGTGATCATCTTTTCAAATCTTATCAAAAGTGGAAAATAGATATGATCCTATCTCTAAGTGAACCTAGAACACCTAAACTTGACATTCCTATCATTCTTGAGAAGGAAGTTCTTCCTTTGAAAGATAAAACTAATGTCTTTCCTCAAGAAGATTCCCAACCCATCCCTATGGATGTGACTATGTCTATACCTAATAAACTGCCTAAGAGTAGACCTATACCTCCTCGTCATGATGGACTTGGTCTTCTCCCTAAACCGAAAATTCCTCCTTTATATGGAGCAGTTCCTCCTCCTTCTTTTTATAGAGAGAAGAGACCTTCTTCTTCTCCTATTATCCAGCCTAAGAGACCACAACCTAAACACCCAAGTGCTAAGGATGAGAACATTCCTCCTCCTTAGTCTTCGCAACTTCCTACTAAGACTAGACAAAATCGTTCTGCACATGAACGCCGACGAAAGCGTCATCTTAGAGCTCAGGCAGCTATTTCTCAAACTTTGCAATCTCCAAAAACACCTTCAACAAGCATTATTCCATTTTTTCCTCAGCCGAACATTGAGCCTAAATCTCCTAAACATAAGATGCATGATGGTCTTTATCCTGTGCGAGTTAAAGATCCTATTTTTATAAATCTTGATGATGATATAGATGAAAATGTTACTCCTCTTGCTTCTGATAGTGAATATGAACTTGTTGATGTTGATAACCATTTATCTAATGAATTTTCTAAAGCACTTATCCTAGCTCCTAGACAAGAACAATGTGGCTCGGAACATGAACATAGCCCTTGTTTGGATCTTGTGATAGCTCCATCTGCTGTGTTGGATGTTCCTCCTCTAGCGTGTTCCCTGCCTTCCCGAAACATTGATCAGCAAGATCGGGGGGTAGATGATGTGCTAGACTAGTTACATTAGCATAGTAGACTCTCTCCCCCTCTCTTTTGTTACTTCTTCTATATGTTATTCTCATTCTTCTATTTGTCGTCCTTAGTGTTGTCTACTTGAGGACGATGCAAAGCATTGAGATCTCTCGATCTCTCTCATGTTGACTCAAAAGACACATGTGTTCCCTTCTTCTAGGTGACCTTCCTTGATTGGGGAATGAAGAACAATTATGCATACATACATATGATATATATACATGAATTATCATACAGCATACTGACCCTGAGGAAAGCGAAGTCACCTTGTGCTTTGTGTTTTGTGTCTATTATCCTTGGGTTTATCTCACACTTGGGGGCTAAATCCTTGCGATAACGTGCTCCTTTCTTATTTCTTATATGTATCACTACGTTAAAACAATCACCCCCGGTGAGGCGTCTACGATCGCTTTAACGTAGGGGGGCATACATCCCGTTCATATCTTTTCAAGATACTTGAAAATTTCTTGGCAAATTTAGCCTTGCCTTGAAAATTTTTGATATCTTTCCTGCATGACTCATAGTGAGGGAACCTTACTACTGACAGTCATGGTTCTCCCTCGTGATCTTCCCTTTTACTTTGTCAATCAAAGTCGTAAGATCCTTAGTCCACTGGGGGCTCGGTGTATCTTGCCTCCTTGACGTGGTGAAAGTCTTTCAATGTTGTTTCCTTGTACTTTACCGGAAGTATGAGCATACATACTCCTGCTAAAGTGGGGGCTAAATGTAGCGTCCTAAAATTGTGACACTTGCAATTTCGACTGCATTTCGGTCTTCACGATGGCGACGCAACATGCAACCTGAATGGAGACCCTGAAACTTGCTCACGACACTAAAAATTGCATTTTTCAAGCACCCTGGCCTGAACCTCCTTGCACCCTGCTGTCCCGGGAGGTGGGACCAGAGCGCCTAGCGCCCTGGTCCCCAGGACCATGGCGCCCAGCGCCCTAGTCCCTGGGTCCTATTTTGGGCTCGGTCTCCTAAGGGGCTCGGGTCTTTTTGTTTGCAATTTGGAAATTAACTTTCCCTGGTCGGCCTAAGGTCGGGAAAATCAGTCTATCAGCCCTAAATGACAAGTATATAAACTACATTTTTCTCTCATTTGAGATATGAAGAGGATATGTGTACAAGGCATGGAAATTATACTCAAGCATTCAAGCATTCAAGCATTCCTTCAAGCAATTGATCATCTCAAGTCTCCATTCAAGGCTAAGTGTTGCATTCAAGACAAGGATTCAACCATTGAAGAGGAGATCACATACTACATGCTACAACATACAACATCTAAACCTTCGCACATAAGGATACAAACATCCTTAGAACAAGGTATTAGTACTTGTTTTACAGTCATTTACATTTACAGCTCTTGCTCATTTCTAGGTTAATTCCAAAACTGGGGTTTGACCTAAAGGCAAACCCCCAATCCCTAACCCCCCAATCGTCTTCGCTTTTCTGTGTGTAGGTTGCAGGTACGTGGCTGAAATTGAAGATCTGGAATCCTTGTGCAGAGACGAATAGATCCCCCTTCATTTCGCGGATTTTTCAGAGGACCGTGGTGTCGGGCGCCATCATCCCGACAACTTTTGCTCAAATTTGCAGGACAACGCCGTATCGACATTTTACTGCTAATTCCAGGTCTGCAGCTTCATCCTATAACCCGAACTCAGTTTATAAGCGACTCTTTATGACTTTCTATGCATGCTTAGCTTAAATTCCTTAACAACATTCTTTACAAAAGAGGGTAGCCTTGCTTTCCTAACCCTTGAAATTCATTTAGCATCCAATCTTGCATTGTGTGGGATTGGATCTTATGAGTTTCAACCCCTCTTTTGAATGTAAAGTCTCTCCCCTAAGTGAAAAACCATCGAATCCTAGCGAACCTCCCTTCTCTCTCCTCAGAGTCGGAAGAGGGGAGAACAACTAGGGTTCGATCTCCGCTTTACAGTTGTTTTAGGTTTTTGTGTGTCTTTTCAAGTGGTTTTGATCTCATTTTGTGCTTAAGAGGTCAAGTTTTGCCTTTCAGGATTTGAGTTGATAATTTTGGGTTTCTAGGCCAAAAAGGGCAAAAATGTGTAAAATTGCCTAAAAGGTCTAGAAATGCTTTCCAAAGCATTGCAACATATTTGCTAAGGTTTTTTAAGAATGTCTTAGGTGTTTAGATAATTTGATGAGGTTAGGTTGTCAAAAATGTCTCTTGGAGCAACAAATGTTGTCATTTGGGCTTGTAAAAATTGTCAATTTTGGACATTTCTTGTAAAGAAAAGTTGTGGAAGCCTTATGTCCATACTGGGCTTGATAAATAACTTAGAAAACTATAAAAGGCCTCCCTTTTCCTCAGAAAATGTTGGTGATTGTATTGAAAAAGGACTCCTAATAGAAAAGATGAAATTGTGGCTTTTTAATATGTTCTTCTCTCCCTTGGAGTAACAGTCCGTACTGTAGCACATCTGGTCCGTACTGTACATTTTGGGAAGTGACCATATTGGTTGTCCAATTCTCTCCAAGTGATTATTGTATTGGTTTTCCATTTGCAAGTTGGTTGATTAAAATTGTTTCATTTTGGTGTGTTCTCTACCCTGTCAAGGGTTTGTGGTTTTAAAATGCAACAACTTGACTAATCCAGGTCTAGGCTCCCACAAGTGGATTTGGTCAAGTTGGTTTGTGTATGTACAGTATATATATGTTTCTTTTTGTGCCAGAACTATGTTTGGAGGATGGATTTAAGTGAATACTAGGCAAGTATGGATTACTCGGCTAGTATCATGGATAAAAACACAAAATTTGCACCCAAAAATAATTAGAGTGAACAAATGTGTGAGATAGAGGTTTGAATATGTTTCCAAGGGTGTTGAGAGTCACCTTGGTTTGTTAGAGCAGGTAGTTTTCTATTAAGCATTCTCAGTTTGATTGTATGATAATGAATTCACTGTTTTGTGAATTTAATGACATTATGTGCAAAAAGTACTTCAAGAGCCTATTCAAGCTTTGAAAATACTTTACAAGTATTTCCATAGGAACTTTATAAGTGTTTGGAGGTTTCTTAATGCCATGGAGGAGTTTGGAATGAATTTCTAACACCTTAGAATGCAGTTATAACAGTGAGGTTGTTGTGACAGGGTTTTGTGACAGTCATTTACATGTTTAGTTTTCAGTTTGTATGCCACGTGTTTGGACTAATTCCTACAGGACAGTAATAGAGGAAGGCTCTACATGGCATGGTAGAAGGTTTATGTCAGTTTGGAAGCTTGGTTAGTGGATTTGTAATGACTTCCCAATGTGGTTTGGGTCTAAACCCTACCAAACCCTACTAAAATGCCTAAAATGGTGGACAACTCAAAACAACCTTCTCAGGAACTAAAACTACACAAATCCTTGAGTTTTGACATTATTAACAACATCCAATACAAATCCTAAGGTGGAATTGGCCATCATTGATCAATGTGAGTAAAAATACCCCAAATTAGGCCTACTCGGCCTAGTAGCCTGTTTTATAAAAAATGCTTAACCCGATTGGAACAAGGTTAAGGAGACTTGCTAAGTTATTTGAAAGCCATTTGAAAACTCAGTTTGAACCATTGAAAATACTTTGTAGAAGGATAAATCCATTGTTGACTTAATCCTAGCATTGGTGGGTTTGAGTAACCTAGAGCAAGGCAAGGTTGAACCTTCAAACTATGAACAAAAATATGAATAGTCCTGAACCTCCTTCTTGGGACATTGGAGAAGGTCAATTATAGTCATAAGACAACAAGCGTGGTGCAAGGTGAGTAGGGGTATGTTTGGAGTGGAGTGACTAGTTAAGCAAGGTAATGTGAGCTTGAGTGAGGAAGGAGTGAAAACACATTGGGTGATTGTTTGAGGGGTGTATGAGGTGTTGAGAAACTAGAAATCCAAAATTGAAATTACAACCAGAAGGAGGACTCAAAACTTTATCTTTGAGGACCATTTGAGATTTTTTAAACCAATTAAGAACCATTGAGCAACTTCTCTCACAATCTCCCTATCATATAGCTAGTCCATCAATTACCCAGACTAAGAATTTGTTTTCTAACAAGCTTGACATAGGATCAAACTAGGATCCTATTGTATCCATATGGTTTTGCAATGTCATTTTATTTCTAGGGAATTCTCAAGATATTGATATCTTCAAAAATTTCGATCAAATCCTAGACTTATGACAGTATGAGCACATGCAAACATGTTTTACAGTAGATATACTCTAAACTTGTTGGATTACTAATTCAGAGTCTCCCAAGACTCTTAGTTTCTTAACACCTAAGCACTCTGCAAGGCTTAGCTCATGGACTAATCCTTCATATTCTCAATTTATTGTTTGAACAAGAAAAATGAAAAATGGAAAGACCGAAGAGTCTACTCTGTAGATGGAGATGTTAGACAAATGCCTACTCCAGATCTTGTTTTGCATCTTGCTCCATCAAAGTGTAGGGTCCAAAGCTTTGAGATCCAATCTTATTTTTCCTTTTCTTTGTATTGCAAGTTTTTTGATACTTTGGGAACTATGTGATCTTCATCAAAGATTACATAAGTTCCAAGCCCTCTGGCATGATAATTTCCATAAGGATCTACATCTCTGAATTCATTAAGGAAAATCTCCTGGTCTAGGGTGCGGTCACTAGTTACCTCCTCATCTTCAAGCAATTCAACACACTTCATCTCATTTCTGGTAATTGAAGTATAAGTTTCCTCAAAATTGATCATGGCCTCATCAACTATATGTTCTATATGTAACTATTCAGATAATATTTTCAATTTGGCCCCATGTTTTGTTCTAAGGATAAGGTGAGACCAATCTGATGAGAGATATCCTCATATTTTAGTAGTAAAATCTCTAGATAAACAAAGACCAAAAATAGGGGGAATATCAACAACCACCACTTCATG
Organism: Cryptomeria japonica; assembly: GCF_030272615.1. Lineage (NCBI taxonomy): Eukaryota > Viridiplantae > Streptophyta > Pinopsida > Cupressales > Cupressaceae > Cryptomeria > Cryptomeria japonica. The sequence continues at coordinate 467,098,178 of NC_081414.1, forward strand.
AGGAACTGTGATACTTGGACAAGAAAATAAGGTAAGTGGAAAGTTTTTAATATAACCTATAGCTAGAACTTTGTTTCCATCAAGTTGCATGACTCCTCTACTTAAGGGCTCATATTTTAGCTTAAAAAATTATGCTATTTGTTTAGGAATTACTATGGCACTAGCTCCGGAATCTATCATAGAGTTGTGGAGAAATTTGTCTCCTACAATAAGAGTCAAGAAGAAAGGGGTAGGTTTAGGTTTATCAATCTTACCATTAGCGGGAACCTCTTTGTCATTAGTGAGGACTACAAATGGTTGTGACTGGCTTCCAAATTCGAGCTCTTTATTTTTTGTGCATGTTGCATTTGTTTCTGATCTAGTGGTAGGCTTTTTTGTTTTACCCAATGCTTCCTATAGAAGCGACTTCTGTTCTAGAATAGCAATAATATCCCATAAGGATATATTTGCGGGACCTTTCTTCAATTGCTCAACTACATTAAGAACCATAGGAATAGGAACTTTTGATTCCTTAGGCTTGTAAGGTATGAGTTATCTGGGTTTTTGAACAATGGGAGTTACTACAGGTGGATCTTGAGGCTTATCCATAATCACCATTGGTTGTTGTACCATAGGTTCTCCTATAAATCAATACTTTGATTATAGGTTATAATCAAATTGTACTTGGGGTGCCTTTGAAGATGACGTGGAAACATCATTTGCAAACACTAATTCTTCTCCTTCCATCCACGAGAAAAGAGTGTGATCTAGGGCTATTTTTGCTTTTTACTCCAGAGACATGCTCTGCATTTGAATTGTAATCACACCATCTTCCTGTGAGGCCCTACCCTGACCCATCCTATCTCTTCAGTTATTTTCATTTTGGAACTATTTTAGATGCTAGTTTTGACACACTATGGATAGAGAACTTTACATGGTCCCATGATTTTGGTAACATTGATATATATGGATGCTTCATTTCTATGCCTTGTGGATGATAGAATATTATATGATTCTAGATTAGGGTAATATTGTGATGATGCAGGTTATTATCTGAATTTTAGAATTTGTTATAATGTTAGAAAAATATTTGCATATCTTGTAGATGGATCCAATTTTGAGGATTATAATAAATTGCTTTGATTTGTGATAAATCATATTTTATAATGACGAGCCTTTGTGGAATGAATGTATTGTATTCTGATTTTGTGTTATATATTATATGAGGTTATTTGGGAAGTACTAATGTTTAAATTGAGATGTGCAGGAGATTATCCATGTGACCATGGAAATATTATGGAGAATCAAACCTAGGCCAATGTGCGTTAGTAAAACCAGGGGTTGTCTATTTGGAGAGACAACACCCCGTATGTACTGTATTTTATTCGTAAATGAAAAATGTTGCATGAGTGTAATTTGTATTTATTGGATTATTTAAATTATTTAAGCGACAATTGCCATGTGTATATTGTGATGTGGAATTATTTTGTAGTGTCACTTGACACCTATGTAGTATGTTGTGTTGGCAATTTGTCATGTCACCTTTTTGGAAAGTTTTATTTTTGTTAATTGTTATATCTCCTAATTATCCTTGAAGGAACCAAGAAATCTAGGTTAGTGAGCCACAAGGAAGGTCAACTCAGAGTTGACCAGTAGGTTAACTTTAGGTGGACTTTCTGAAGGTCAAATCAACTCTTAGAGTCAATTTTAGAGCTTTTCTATTAGGCCTCATGGGGTACCTATGGGTGAAGGCCAAAATTGGCCATGTGTCTTTCCCTTAGGACTTGTTTAACCACCCAAAAAAGTGGTTTTCCCAAGATGGATGAATTCCATCTATAGGAGTGCCATCCTTGGTAGGATAACCTTCTTGGAGATAGTAATCCCTCTTCCCCATTTCATTTCCCTTCTCTAGACACCTAGGTTAGGGAGTGTGTAAGACCTAGGGAAGACCAACCCAATGGGGAATCTCTCACTCTATCCAAGAGGTTGGAAGGAGTGAGAGAGGCCTTCTTAGGCTAAGAATGGAAGCTTAGTGAGCTAATCACCCACTCTCCATCCTTGGAGATTTTTGGAAAAAAAACTTTGGAGGAAAAACCAGTTTTAGGAATAGAGGAATTTGGGGGCCAAGAAATTGCAGAAAGTTGTGTGGATTGGGCAGCTAATCTCCAACTAAGTCTAATATACCTATTGGCAGATTAAGGTTGGTTGTATTCTCTTTGTTTATGTTGTTTAAATTGTTCCTTCTTTTGAAAGAAATGTTTGTGAAAAGAGTTGTGTATATGTAGATTGTTGTAGAAAAAAAAAGAGAAATGTAATTTTCATTTTTATGTTTTTTTTGTTTATGTGTTCTTGCTTTGGGAGTGTCCAAGATCTCCTACTCTTGGGGGAGTAGGATGATCTTGGGGTGGAAGAAGCATGACAGCCTTGGGTGAGAGGCTCTCCTTAAGGAGAGTGATCTCAAGGGTGTCCTTTGTGACCCTTGCTGCATAGCCTTGTGTATGCATTTGGGGGTCATAAGGGGAGAGAATATGGGTTTGAGCCTTTGGGGGGCATAAGGTGTGTGGAATGAATTCTGTTGAGTATTTTGTGTTGCCATGAGGTGGCTTGTGTTATATTTTGGCTGCAGTCTCCCCAATGGTACTTGGTCCACTTCCACCCATAGATTGATCACCACAAATGTGGTGGTAGTGTAGCTTGGGATGGGAAAGTATATGTTTGTGTGGTTGCCCTATTGTTGTGTTGTATTGCTTGGTTGTTACCCCGTCTAGGTCTTGATTCAACTAGCTCGGGGGTGGCTTCTGGTAAGCCTAGGCTGGGAGGTGAGCATCCCATGGTCACAGTCCTAAACCTTACATGCAGGTGGTTTGGAAACAGACTAGGAGTTGCAGATTGTGTTGTTGCAGAGTTTTGTACAGATTTCAGATTTCCATTAAATACAAAAAAGCAAAGAAAGAAATGTAACCTTATGATTTGTAGCAAAAAAAAGAAAAGAGAAAGTGCATATGTAAATATAAGGCTTAAGTTGATTTTCTTCTTGTTTAAATAAATGTATTCTTTATTTTCTGTGTAAAGATTAGAAAAAAAAAAGGATTGTTAGATTATTTACCCATTTTTATATTTGGGCGATTGTAACTTATCATTCTGGGAAGCAATGTAATTTTTATTATATTTTGATGTCTATTGAGTTTGTTGTAGCCTACATTTAAATCTGGTCTATTCACTTGTTATTTACTGCAATATTAAAGAAAAGAAAAAAAAAGAAAAATGCATTAGGATTCCTTATTTACTTGCATAGTTTAGATTTCTATTATTTTATGACTGTAAAAAAAAAAAAGAGAACCCCCCTGTAACAACGAAATAAAAGATATATATATTCTGAATCTTGTGCATCTCTGTTACAAAACATATAAAGGTATTGCAAAATAACCTTCATATATATATATATATATATATATATATATATATATATTTCTGCATCTGAAACACCTACTCTGTACATGTTTGTAGAACAAAAAAAAAAAATAAAGACATATATGTTATGTTCTGATCATAACAATGTTTATATGTGTATATAAACATATATATATACAAATATATATATATATATACATATATATATATATATATGTATATTTGATATTCAAAAAAAACACATCATATAACTTTCTTTTCAAAACACGAAATATATTAAAATGTGTTTTTTTTTTTTAAAATAACAAAAAAAAAATGGGGAAATTAGAGACACGTGGGCCACTGTGCATAACACAGTGGACGGCCACGACCGAGCCACTGTGCTACACACAGTGGGCGGCGCCGAAGGGCACCGCATTGTGTGTAACATAGTGGGCGGCGGCTATGCCGTCCGCCACTGTGTGTACACACAGTGGGCGGCACTGCCGCCACTGTGTGTATGCACAGCGGCGCCTGGGAAACCCTTCCACTTCCTCCGCCTCTCCCCACGAGAAACCCTCCGCCTCCGTACCTGTAGTCACACCCTAAACAAAAAAAAGGAAAAGAAACAAAAACAAAGAAAAGGGTAATATAAACCCTAACCCATTTCGGGTTAGGGTATTAAATGATAAAAAAATAAAACAAGGAGTAATATATAGAAAAGCAACCCTAACCCAATTTCGGGTTAGGGTTAGCATTTTAGGAATATATATATATATATATATATATATATATATATATATATGGGAGATTTAGATTGGAGCATTATAATTTTGATTTTTAATTTATAATGAGGGTTAGTATTTAAGAATTTATATATATGATTTTATATATATATATATATAAGAAATTTAAATTGGAATTTTAAACCTTGATTTTTAATATATATATATTCGGGGTTAATTTAATAATGGAATTATTATATGTCCTTTTATTCTTTAGGGGATTAAAATTTTAAAATTAAAGGGATTTAAAAAACAAAGGGGGTTATTATAGTTGGATGCACCATGCATTAAGTCCATCAATATATTTAATTAATCAATAGACTTTCCCCCATACATTTGGACGTTAGGAAAATTTAATAGGAGGAATTTGTAAATTTATGAACCTTAAGCCCTTGAGACCGATTTTTGGTCGGATTGAAATTTAATTGACAAAATCAAGGGATTTAGGGGAAATTAGAATTGGCCTTAGCTTATTGTCGGTTTTAGTGGGCAAATGACATTATAGTAATTAGAACCCTCATCGGTTGGATGTATATAATAATTTCGCATGTGCATCAATTAATTAATAGCATTATCCTTATATGGATTGGGAATGATTTAATACAATAAGATAATCAATTATCCCCTGATTTAATTAGCGACAACTTGTCTTAAGTAATTGAGCTAGCTAACTAATCCGCGATGCTAATTAACCTCCACCAAACAAGTCGCTCGCTCGAGTTGGTTAATTTACCTAACCTTAGAAGTAAAGTTTATATACATCTTAGATAAGGCAAAACTTTACTAAAGTTATTATATTTAGAATATGTTGCGAATTCATGACGTCAAAAAAAAAATTTTGTTGTTCCGTTTTTGTGCCCTAAAGTTTGGGCATGACATTTTGGTATCAGAGCAAGGTTTCCGACACTAGGAACCTTTCTCCATTACGTTTCGCTTTAATTATCTAAATTAATCAAATATTTTCTTAAAAAGAAAATAAAAAAAATATAAATATATGAAAGTTAAATTATTTAATTAATTGTTTATTTATTTTATTTTTGTTTCCTCATTAGGATGCCTCCGACTACGCGACAAGCTCGCAAGCGCAGAAGGGGTCCTAGGCATACACGTATGGCACGTGAGGATGTTGCTAGGGAGGAACCGGTTCCAGAAGGGAACCCGGAAGCACCTCTCGAACCACCGGTTGACCCTAACCGAGACATCTTGCTAGCTCTTCAGAACTTGATTGGGATCGTGCAGGATAGGCTTCCAGCAGTGGACCGTCATGCAGACAATCAGAACTCAGGGAGTCATAGGTCAGTAGAGAGGGAACAGAGTAGGAGTCCACCTCCTAATTCCATAGAGGGCGAGGCAGAGCATGAGCCAGAGTCCGTTCACCTGCCCAAACCCCCTCCAGTAGCAGCACCTGTGTACTTTGAGAGAGCCCGTCAGGAACCAGGAGACCTGATTAGAGATGTTTTATGCCTCCAGCCACCATCTTTTGGAGGAACTACTGACGGAGTAGAGGCTGAGGCATGGCTCTTGAGCCTAGACCGGTGCTTTGCATTGCGATCTTATGAAAGTAATCTGAAGGCACGTGTTGCAGTCCACCTTCTGAGATCGACAGCCTCCACATGGCGGAAGCAAGAGGAGTTCAAGTGTGGACTCACGATAGATACCATCACATGGGAAATCTTCACAGAGAGGTTCAGAGAGAGGTACTTGTCAGAGCACTTCAGGCAGCATAGGATCGATGAGTTCCACGACCTCCAGTAGAAGGGTCTCTCAGTGACCCAGTACAAGAGTAAGTTTATTGAGCTCCTACCTTATGTAGATTACCTGAAGGACGAGAAGTTGCTCATCAACCAATTTGTTAGGGGACTCAATGCTGGGATAGCGGGACTAGTGAGGATGGCCGCTCTAGGGAGCCTTCGGGTTGCCATGGAGAAGGCCCTTATAGCCGAGGAGATTCAGATTAGGCCACAAGACATGAGGGATCGGTTCCAGAACCGAAACCCAGCTCCCTAGCCTTTCGGGTTTCAGAAACCCCATTGGAAAGGCAAGCACAGGAATGTTTCGGGGTCCCATAAACCCCCTCCTCCACAGCAGTCACAGCAGAGTCAAAGACAGAGGCCACCTCAGGGACAGCAAGGCTCCAGGCCCAAGCAGTGGCAGTCACAGGGTCCCAGGCGTGACCAGAGAGCACAGGGTACATACACACCCCCGGCACAGGCTCAGCAGTCCTCCAGGGGTGGGTACAGTGGTTCTAGCCAGACAGGTGGGCATCCTTTTACTAGGCCTCAGGGCACACAGTTTTAGGCACGCGGTGCTTGCTTCACGTGTGGAGCCATGGGGCACATGGCGAGAGAGTGTCCACAGGGACAGATGACAGGGAATCAGAGGATGGCAACATCAGAGCCTACAGTTGGGGACATGGGCAAGTCCCATAGAGTCTTCATAGCAGTTGAAAACCGCCAGGCAGAGCACCAGGCCACAGTCATCGAGGCTGCAGGTAAGGTCAGAGGTAGTAGTATTTCTATATTATTTGACTCAGGAGCGACTGACTCCTTTATATCTCCATTGGTTGTGGAGCGTTGTGGGCTAGTTGCAGTAAGGCAAAGTGTCAGCTGGGAAGTGGAGTTAGCTTCAGGGGCTAGAGTGTCAGTGGATTCAGAGGTTAGGGGATGTCCGCTCCAGATTGGTAATACCACCACCTTAGTAGACCTTAGAGTTACACCACTCGGATCTTATGGCATCGTACTTGGCATGGATTGGCTTTACGCCCACAGAGCCAAGATGGATTGTCTCTTGAAAAAGGTCGAGTGTGAGGATGATCATGGTGCTCCCATAGTAATCACTGGGATTCAGAGACCCGTGTCTCTTCGTATGATATCCGCTATGCAGCTTAAGCGGAGCATGCAGAAGGGATGCCAGTTGTTTGCTATCACAATCAGTGATCGAGAGGAAGAAAATGAGAAGGAGCCTTCCATAGATGACCATCCCATCTTTGAGGCATTTGCAGATGTATTTCCTGATGAGCTACCTGGTATGCCGCCTAGCAGGGAGATTGACTTCCACATAGATTTGGTACCAGGAGCTGAGCCAGTTTCGAGAGCACCTTATAGGATGACCACTCATGAGCTTAATGAGCTCAAGATGCAGCTAGAGGAACTCTTAGAGAAGGGTCACATCCATCCTAGCATCTCCCCTTGGGGCGCACCAGTCATCTTCATGAAGAAGAAAGACGGATCCCTTCGATTATGCATGGATTACAGGCAACTGAATAAAGTAACCATCAAGAACCGCTATCCCTTGCTGAGGATTGATGACTTGTTTGACCAGCTTTAGGGTGCTAAAGTGTTTTCCAAAATAGACCTGAAGTCAGGATATCATCAGTTGAGGATTGTGGAAAGTGATATCCACAAGACCGCGTTTCACACCAGATATGGCCACTATGAGTTTATTGTGGTCCCATTCGGTCTTACGAATGCTCCAGTTGTATTCATGAGTCTCATGAATGGGGTATTCCGCACCTTCCTCGACCGATTTGTGATAGTGTTCCTCGATGACATATTGATCTATTCTCGAAATGAGCAGGAGCATGAGGAGCATTTGAGGCAGGTTTTGCAGTGTTTGAGGGACAACCAGTTGTTCAGCAGTTTGTCGAAGTGTGCTTTCTTTAGATTAGAGGTCAAGTACCTAGGGCATGTTATATCCGGTGATGGGATCTTAGTTGACCCATCAAAGATTAGAGCCATCATGGAATGGCTGGCGCCTACCAGTGTGACAGAGGTTAGAAGCTTCATGGGTTTAGCAGGGTACTATAGACGTTTTGTGGAGGGATTTTCTAGAGTTGCACACCCCATCACATCCCTCCAGCGAAAAGGGAAGAAATTTGAGTGGTCAGAGAAGTGTGAGAGGGCTTTTCAGGATCTAAAAAGGGCACTCACTAGTGCACCTATTCTTATTGTGCCAGACCCCACGGCTGACTTCATGGTATGCACAGATGCTTCCTTAGATGGATTGGGAGCAGTTCTTATGCAGGAGGGTAGGGTTATAGCATACGAGTCTAGGAAACTTAAGACTCACGAGCTTAACTACCCTACGCACGACCTAGAGCTTGTAGCAGTTGTACATGCACTTGTGAGGTGGAGACACTTCCTCTTAGGCCATCACTTCGAGCTTCATTCAGACCATCAGAGTTTGCAGTATATCTTCACCCAGCCTAACCTTAATGCACATCAGAGGAGATGGATGGAGTTCCTTTGTGAGTATGATTTTGATGTTCATTACATCAAAGGAAAGGAGAATGTGGTCGCAGATGCCCTAAGTAGGAGACGACATGAGGCTTACACCATATCCATGAGCACAGATTTGAGAGACCGTATTTTGCAGCGATTGCCAGAGGATGATTGGTATCTAGAGGTTTGTTCGAGGATCCGTAATTAGGAGACCCTGGAAGGGAAGTTTGTGGACTACTCTTTGGAGTCTGATAGTTTATTACGCCATAGAGGGTGCATCTATGTACCCTCTCCTGGGGGTTTGCGAGATTTCATTATCATGGAGGCTCATAGAGCTCCTTATGCAGCGCATCCCGGGGTTAAGAAGATGCATGCTGACTTGAGGCAGTTATATCATTGGCCAGGAATGCGACAGCTTATCGCCGAGTTAGTAGCCCGATGCCTTGAGTGTCAGAGAGTCAAGGCGGAGCACCGCCATCCAGGTGGGTTACTCCAGTCCCATGCTATACCAGAGTGGAAGTGGGATACTATATCCATGGACTTCATCATTGGTCTTCCTATGTCATCTCGTCGCCATGATGCTATCTTGGTGACAGTTGACAAATTGACCAAAGTAGCCCACTTCTCACTAGTCCGGACTACCTTCACAGCTCTAGCAGTGGCACAGGTGTTCTTACGAGACATTGTTAGGCTTCATGGTGTCCCACGCAAGATTATTTCTGATAGGGATTCTCTCTTCACATCTTCCTTTTGGAAGGCATTACAGGCATCATTGGGAACCAAGCTCAACTTCAGCACAGCCTATCATCCAGAGACAGATGGACAGACAGAGTGGGTTAACCAGGTGTTAGAGGATATGCTCCGCATGTATGTCATGGATCATCAGACCCGATGGGAGGAGTACCTGCATTTAGTATAATTTGCCTATAATAATGGGCATCACACTTCTTTGGGGATGCCACCTTTTCAGGCTTTGTACGGCAGACCATGCAGGACACCTTTGAGTTGGGACCGTATTGAGGATAGAGTGGCCATAGGCCCTGAGATGGTTCGTGATATGGACCAGCAGGTAATTTTGATTAGACAGCACCTTAGAGAGGCACAGGATAGGCAGAAGAAATATGCAGATGCAAAGAGGATAGACCGGAGTTACATGGTTGGGGACAGAGTTTTCCTGAGAGTGCGACCGCATAAGAGTCCAATCCGCTATGGAAAGGGTTCTAAGCTTGCACCTTGCTTTGTCGGACCCTTCGAGATCCTTGAGAGGATAGGACTAGTTGCTTATCGCCTAGCTTTGCCACCTAGCCTGTCACGCATCCACGATGTGTTTCATGTGTCAGTTTTGAGAAAATATATCTATGATGAGTCTCATATTTTCGATTGGGATGCCTTGCAGGTGGAGTCGGACGGGCAGCTAGCCTTGGAGCCCATTCGCATTTTGGCTCGCCAGACGTTGGCCCTTCGAGGTCGAGAGTTGGACCAGGTTAGGGTCCAGTGGGATTGCTATGATGAGGTCATAGCTTCATGGGAGGATGTAGCACGTATGAGATCACAGTACCCTCATCTTTTTGATGAACTCTAGGAGGACGTTCATGCCTAGAGGGGGAGGGTGTGAGGCCCTACCCTGAGCCATCCTATCTCTTCAGTTATTTTCATTTTGGAACTATTTTAGATGCTAGTTTTGACACACTATGGATAGAGAACTTTACATGGTCCCATGATTTTGGTAACATTGATATATATGGATGCTTCATTTCTATGCCTTGTGGATGATAGAATATTATATGATTCTAGATTAGGGTAATATTGTGATGATGTAGGTTATTATCTGAATTTCAGAATTTGTTATAATGTTAGAAAAATATTTGCATATCTTGTAGATGGATCAAATTTTGAGGATTATAATAAATTGCTTTGATTTGTGATAAATCATATTTTATAATGACGAGCCTTTGTGGAATGAATGTATTGTATTTTGATTTTGTGTTATATATTATATGAGGTTATTTGGGAAGTACTAATGTTTAAATTGAGATGTGCAGGAGATTATCCATGTGACCATGGAAATATTATGGAGAATCAAACCTAGGCCAATGTGCGTTAGTAAAACCAGGGGTTGTCTATTTGGAGAGACAACACCCTGTATGTACTGTATTTTATTCGTAAATGAAAAATGTTGCATGAGTGTAATTTGTATTTATTGGATTGTTTAAATTGTTTAAGGGACAATTGCCATGTGTATATTGTGATGTGGAATTATTTTGTAGTGTCACTTGACACCTATGTAGTATGGTGTGTTGGCAATTTGTCATGTCACCTTTTTGGAAAGTTTTATTTTTGTTAATTGTTATATCTCCTAATTATCCTTGAAGGAACCAAGAAATCTAGGTTAGTGAGCCACAAGGAAGGTCAACTCAGAGTTGACCCGTAGGTTAACTTCAGGTGGACTTTCTGAAGGTCAAATCAACTCCTAGAGTCAATTTTAGAGCTTTTCTATTAGGCCTCATGGGGTACCTATGGGTGAAGGCCAAAATTGGCAATGTGTCTTTCCCTTAGGACTTGTTTAACCACCCAAAAAAGTGGTTTTCCCAAGATGGACGAATTCCATCTATAGGAGTGCCATCCTTGGTAGGATAACCTTCTTGGAGATAGTAATCCCTCTTCCGCATTTCATTTCCCTTCTCTAGACACCTAGGTTAGGGAGTGTGTAAGACCTAGGGAAGACCAACCCAATGGGGGATCTCTCCATCCTTGGAGATTTTTGGAAAAAAAACTTTGGAGGAAAAACCAGTTTTAGGAATAGAGGAATTTGGGGGCCAAGAAATTGCAGAAAGTTGTGTGGATTGGCCAGCTCATCTCCAACTAAGTCTAATATACCTATTGGCAGATTAAGGTTGGTTGTATTCTCTTTGTTTATGTTGTTTAAATTGTTCCTTCTTTTGAAAGAAATGTTTGTGAAAAGAGTTGTGTATATGTAGATTGTTGTAGAAAAAAAAAGAGAAATGTAAGTTTCATTTTTATGTTTTTTTTGTTTATGTGTTCTTGCTTTGGGAGTGTCCAAGATCTCCTACTCTTGGGGGAGTAGGATGATCTTGGGGTGGAAGAAGCATGACAGCCTTGGGTGAGAGGCTCTCCTTAAGGAGAGTGATCTCAAGGGTGTCCTTTGTGACCCTTGCTGCATAGCCTTGTGTATGCATTTGGGGGTCATAAGGGGAGAGAATATGGGTTTGAGCCTTTGGGGGGCATAAGGTGTGTGGAATGAATTCTGTTGAGTATTTTGTGTTGCCATGAGGTGGCTTGTGTTATATTTTGGCTGCAGTCTCCCCAATGGTACTTGGTCCACTTCCACCCGTAGATTGATCACCACAAATGTGGTAGTAGTGTAGCTTGGGATGGGAAAGTATATGTTTGTGTGGATGCCCTATTGTTGTGTTGTATTGCTTGGTTGTTACCCCATCTAGCTCTTGATTCTCCTAGCTCAGGGGTGGCTTCTGGTAAGCCTAGGCTGGGAGGTGAGCATCCCATGGTCACAGTCCTAAACCTTACATGCAGGTGGTTTAGAAACAGACTAGGAGTTGCAGATTGTGTTGTTGCAGAGTTTTGTACAGATTTTAGATTTCCATTAAATGCAAAAAAGCAAAGAAAGAAATGTAACCTTATGATTTGTAGCAAAAAAAAGAAAAGAGAAAGTGCATATGTAAATATAAGGCTTAAGTTGATTTTCTTCCTGTTTAAATAAATGTATTCTTTATTTTCTGTGTAAAGATTAGAAAAAAAAAAGGACTGTTAGATTATTTACCCATTTTTATATTTGGGCTATTATAACTTATCATTCTGGGAAGCAATGTAATTTTTATTATATTTTGATGTCTATTGAGTTTGCTGTAGCCTACATTTAAATCTGGTCTATTCACTTGTTATTTACTGCAATATTAAAGAAAAAAAAAAAAAAAAAAGCATCAGGATTCCTTATTTACTTGCACAGTTTAGATTTCTGTTATTTTATGACTGTAAAAAAAAAAAAGAGAACCAGAATTGTTTTATTTCTGTAGAAAGTTTAAATAAAAGGAAAAAAAAATAGATCTATTCTAAATGCTATTAGAAGACTAAAAACAGAATGTAAATGGTTAAAAATCTCAAATCAATATAAGGGTTTTTAGCCCTATTACTTCAACATTTAGTTATATATATATATATATATATATATAGGTATATAAGTATATATATTGAAAATATATACCTATATATATATATAAATATATATATAAGTTCCTGTATGTGCATACCCTTGTAACAACGAAATAAAAGATATATATATTCTGAATCCTGTGCATCTCTGTTACAAAACATATAAAGGTATTGCAGAATAACCTTCATATATATATATATATATATATATATATATATATATATATATATATATATATATATATATATATATATATATATATTTCTGCATCTGAAACACCTACTCTGTAGATGTCTGTAGAACAAAAAAATAAAATAAAGACATATATGTTATGTTCTGATCATAACAATGTTTATATGTGTATATAAACATATATATATACAAATATATATATATATACATATATATATATATATATACATATATATATATATGTATATTTGATATTCAAAAAAAACACATCATATAACTTTCTTTTCAAAACACGAAATATATTAAAATGTGTTTTTTTTTTTTTAAATAACAAAAAAAAATGGGGAAATTGGAGACACGCGGGCCACTGTGCATAACACAGTGGATGGCCACGACCGAGCCACTGTGCTACACACAGTGGGCGGCGCTGAAGGGCGCCGCACTGTGTGTAACACAGTGGGCGGTCGCGGCCGCCACTGTGCTACGCACAGTGAGCGGCGCCCGCCACTGTGTGTATACACAGTGGGCGGCGGCTATGCCGTCCGCCACTATGTGTATGTACAGCGGCGCCCGGGAAACCCTTCCACTTCCTCCGCCTCTCCCCACGAGAAACCCTCCACCTCCATACCTGCAGTCACACCCTAAACAAAAAAAAAGAAAAGAAACAAAAACAAAGAAAAGGGTAATATAAACCCTAACCCATTTCGGGTTAGGGTATTAAATGATAAAAAAATAAAACAAGGAGTAATATATAGAAAAGCAACCCTAACCCAATTTCGGGTTAGGGTTAGCATTTTAGGAATATATATATATATATATGGGAGATTTAGATTGGAGCATTATAATTTTGATTTTTAATTTATAATGAGGGTTAGTATTTAAGAATTTATATATATGATTTTATATATATATATATATATATATATATATATAAGAAATTTAAATTGGAATTTTAAACCTTGATTTTTAATATATATATATTCGGGGTTAATTTAATAATGGAATTATTATATGTCCTTTTATTCTTTAGGGGATTAAAATTTTAAAATTAAAGGGATTTAAAAAACAAAGGGGGTTATTATAGTTGGATGCACCATGCATTAAGTCCATCAATATATTTAATTAATCAATAGACTTTCCCCCATACATTTGGACGTTAGGAAAATTTAATAGGAGGAATTTGTAAATTTATGAACCTTAAGCCCTTGAGACTGATTTTTGGTCGGATTGAAATTTAATTGACAAAATCAAGGGATTTAGGGAAAATTAGAATTGGCCTTAGCTTATTGTCGGTTTTAGTGGGCAAATGACATTATAGTAATTAGAACCCTCATCGGTTGGATGTATATAATAATTTCGCATGTGCATCAATTAATTAATAGCATTATCCTTATATGGATTGGGAATGATTTAATACAATAAGATAATCAATTATCCCCTGATTTAATTAGCGACAACTTGTCTTAAGTAATTGAGCTAGCTAACTAATCCGCGATGCTAATTAACCTCCACCAAACAAGTCGCTCGCTCGAGTTGGTTAATTTACCTAACCTTAGAAGTAAAGTTTATATACATCTTAGATAAGGCAAAACTTTACTAAAGTTATTATATTTAGAATATGTTGCGAATTCATGACGTCAAAAAAAAAATTTTGTTGTTCCGTTTTTGTGCCCTAAAGTTTGGGCACGACATTTTGGTATCAGAGCAAGGTTTCCGACACTAGGAACCTTTCTCCATTACGTTTCGCTTTAATTATCTAAATTAATCAAATATTTTCTTAAAAAGAAAATAAAAAATATATAAATATATGAAAGTTAAATTATTTAATTAATTGTTTATTTATTTTATTTTTGTTTCCTCATTAGGATGCCTCCGACTACGCGACAAGCTCGCAAGCGCGGAAGGGGTCCTAGGCGTACACGTATGGCACGCGAGGATGTTGCTAGGGAGGAACCGGTTCCAGAAGGGAACCCGAAAGCACCTCCCGAACCACCGGTTGACCCTAACTGAGACATCTTGCTAGCTCTTCAGAACTTGATTGGGATCGTGCAGGATAGGCTTCCAGCAATGGACCGTCATGCAAACAATCAGAACTCAGGGAGTCATAGGTCAGTAGAGAGGGAACGGAGTAGGAGTCCACCTCCTAATTCCATAGAGGGCGAGGCAGAGCATGAGCCAGAGTCCGTTCACCTGCCCGAACCCCCTCCAGTAGCAGCACCTGTGTACTTTGAGAGAGCCCGTCAGGAACCAGAAGACCTGATTAGAGAGGTTTTACGCCTCCAGCCACCATCTTTTGGAGGAACTACTGACGGAGTAGAAGCTGAGGCATGGCTCTTGAGCCTAGACCGGTGCTTCGCATTGCAATCTTATGAAAGCAATCTGAAGGCACGTGTTGCAGTCCACCTTCTGAGATCGACAGCCTCCACATGGTGGAAGCAAGAGGAGTTCAAGTGTGGACTCACGACAGATACCATCACATGGGAAATCTTCACAGAGAGGTTCAGAGAGAGGTACTTGTCAGAGCACTTTAGGCAGCGTAGGATCGATGAGTTCCACGGCCTCTAGCAGAAGGGTCTCTCAGTGACCCAGTACGAGAGTAAGTTTATTGAGCTCCTACCTTATGTAGATTACCTGAAGGATGAGAAGTTGCTCATCAACCGATTTGTTAGGGGACTCGGTTTTAGTGGGCAAATGACATTATAGTAATTCAAACCCTCATCGGTTGGATGTATATAATAATTTCGCATGTGCATCAATTAATTAATAGCATTATCCTTATATGGATTGGGAATGATTTAATACAATAAGATAATCAATTATCCTCTGATTTAATTAGCGACAACTTGTCTTAAGTAATTGAGCTAGCTAACTAATCCGCGATGCTAATTAACCTCCACCAAACAAGTCACTCGCTTGAGTTGGTTAATTTACCTAACCTTAGAAGTAAAGTTTATATACATCTTAGATAAGGCAAAACTTTACCAAAGTTATTATATTTAGAATATGTTGCGAATTCATGACGTCAAAAAAAAAATTTTGTCGTTCCATTTTTGTACCCTAAAGTTTGGGCACGACACTTCCATTCTTGGGGAAGTGTAAATTCCACTATCAGGACTCATTCCTTGGCCTCTTTGCTTTGCCACTTTTTGCTGCAAGTTTTTGCATGAACAATTTCGTGGTATATGAGCTTCATTTCAATGAAAACACCAGGAATTGGTATCATCTATGAAATTATTTTGACCCACTACTAATTCCCTATTATTTTTAGGCTGTATAGCTTGAAAAGGAGTTGGCATAGGTACAATTTGATTATTCGGTTGCATTTGAGCTACCTTCATGCTTCCCTTAAACTATTTTTGTTGGTACAAGGGTCTCCCTCCTTGATAATTTTGAAAAGGGGGCCTAGCAGGTGTTTCTTGTTTCCTTTGAAGGTTGATTATTTGATTCTAAAAGGTCTTTAATAAATTTTTCATGTTACTTACTTCAGTAACCAGAGAAGTGAAAATAGGGGTGCTATCTTGTTGGTATTTGGATTGATATACATGGATTACAGGGCAAATGTGCTTGGGAGAGCTTGTTGAGGAACTTGGCTTGATAGTTCAGGAAAGACAGGCATGGGTGGTCTAGAAGGAATCTTTCCTACATCAATAAGGTTATTCTCTGCTTGAACTGCAATTTCATAGGCATCAAGAAGGGTATGTCCACTTAGGGATTGAATCATAATAGATAATTTCAAATTGAACGGTTTTAGATAGAAAACAAAAGCCATATCTACAGGGGGATAGGCTATCAAAGGTATCCTTTGCCAGTTCCTTTGGAATCTAGTATTAAAATCTCTTATAGCCTTCTGAGGAGCCCGTTTGATAGTTATCAACTACTATAACAAAGAGGATCTATCTCCTTTTTCAATGAAGTGTGCAAAACATTGGTCTCCCAACTGCTCCCAATCAGCTATTGAGTTTGGTTGAAGAGACCTATACCAATCCTTAGACTTTCCTTTGAAAGGGGCTACAAGCAACCTTAATGCCATATTTTACTGCATGACATTATGTACAATACATACATTAGTTGTATCTTGCAAATTCTCATTGAGGGTTTTAGAATCCTCACCGGTAAATTCTGAAAAAGCTTTTAATGCGGAGGTCAAAATGACATCCCACTTATTAGGAGTGGGTGGAATAAGGGGACTCCCACAATTCCATGCAATAAAATTTCAAGGAGGCGGAACTACCATTTGTACGGGGATTTGAGCTTGAGCTTGAGTTTGAGTTTGGACTTGAGTGCCCCTTCTTGAACCTCTAGCTTGGACTGTTACCAAAGGTGGAACTAGCAGGATTAGATTCAGAGTAGTTTGAGATCTAGTAATAGGTCTATAGCTCATACACCCACCTTAGTTAAGATAATCTTGGTTCCACTGGGTGTGCCAAAAAAAGAATTGTTGATCTCTAAAATTAATTTTGGAGATACATCCTTATGGGTAACTCAGTGTTGGGGAACCTATAGGTTTTCATCGAGTAACCTCCGAGATTTTAAAAGTTTTCTCCTCATTCATTGAGAGGGAAAAGAGAAAGAAAGAACATAAAATAAATCTAATCTAAGGTGATGCACCTAATACAATATTTACACCTAGTTTTGAGGACATCTTGTGTAAGATTTTTTTTCTCTAGTTTCAAGATTGTGCACCCTGCATAAGACATATATAAATGTTGCATCTAGTTTCGGGCATGAAGCATCTCGTGTAAGAGTTTGTTTCCTCTAGTTTTGAGAATGAACACCTCATTTAAGACATGCAAAATATAGTACAATATGGTACAAAAGAGGGTGATATGTATGCCCCCCTTAATATGCCAACATATCCATATGTTGATGTCTTAAGGAAGCTAGAAAAAGGATACACACCTTCAACACTAAGGAGATATCCTTTAGGAAATAATGTTCATAAATACAAGATAAAGAGGAAAACTCTTACAAGAAAGGATAAGATAGTTGAAAAAGAGATATCTTGCAAAAAGTGTAAAGAGTATCCTTTGAGGAGAAGAGATATTTTCTCAAAAGACATCTACCTCCAAGAGGAGTTTCTTTAACAGACATAGCATCTTCTACCAAAATAAGGGGGAGGATAACAAGAAATCCTACCTTTCTCCTATTTCTAGGTAAAGGGATTCTTGATGAAGGATGACACACTATTGTCCCAATGTGAGGGGTAAATTTATAACATATATACATTTCCTAGTGAAAAAAGGTATTAGTCAATGATACACCCCTTTTGAATAAGAGACAATCCTTGAGAAAATAACAACCTTACACAAGGAATGATGTCAAATAATAAGAAAACACCACTCAACAAAGGAAAAGTGGATCCTTGGAAAGGGGTAGGAAAGAGATCAATGCCCCCCCAAGCATAGGGAAAATGATAAGAATTACACAACCTCTAAGGAGAGATTAGACATAAGCAATGCACAATACTCTCACATGAAGGAATATTCCATACAAGAAAAGACATCAAGATATGCAAAATGCAATTCTAAAGAAGAGGTAATCTTTAAAGAGAAGAGGATAGAATTATATGAAGGATCACAAAATCCCTTAAGGAGATATTAGTCATAAGAGACATACCATTCCACACAAGAAAGGACATCAAAGTATGAAAAATAAAACCTCTATAGGGAAGTGTGAAACCTTAGATGGAAAGAAGAAATAGGATAATATTCTTGCTCCCCAAGCATAGAGGAAAGAATGAATTATGTTTCTACCCCAAGATGTTTGTAATTGAAAAATAATCACCTCTTATGAAAAAGAAACCTCAATGAAGTTAACTACTACTATCATAGGGTGAGGAGCAACATGAAGTGTGAATGGAGTTCTAAGGCACTACCTCTTCACCAAGGAAGAGTGCAAGATCAATTGTAATAGCTATGAGAGCTCTATCATATTGGTCTTAAACAAATGTTTTGAATTATTTACAATTTCCAAGAGAATGAGAATAACTACGATGAAAAAGACAATGTTCATCACCTTCCTTATGCTTATAATTGTAATTAAGTCTAATGAAAGGAAAAACAACATTCTTATCATACTTTAGTCTCCAAAAGATTCTAGTAGATAATTTCTCTTGGTCATCAATTGGATTAGGTCTTGTCTCTTGAGATGTAGGACAAGGTTTGTTAGAAGATGATGCATTTTCATCTATGATTTTAATATTTCTGTTATCAACAATTTTTTGCATACTTTTTTGAAAATCTGGACAATCATTAGCATGATGGTCATGAGTTTGATGATATGAAGAAAAAGGAGTGTTTTAGGAAGAAACACCTTTATATGGATAATAAGTTATATGTATTACAAGATACTTCTTAAAGTTTTTAATTCTAAGGAGATCATCCTTAGGTGAATTATGAGGATATCCTAGACCTTCGGTACTAGTTTGTGTAGGAGGGTTTATAGGGATTTAACTGAGAAAAAGGAGTATTATAATGAATATCTTTAAAATTTGTAGTGTATATTTATTTCAAAGGAACAAAGGGAAACACAGATGAAAAAGGAATATCTTGTGTAGGGAGATTCTCCTCTCTATCATCATGCATATCATCTTTGATAGGTTGGGAAGGAAGATCCTTATCATCTAAGGCCTCATCTTTACTTAATGTTATGTGGGGAGATATGTCATGAATGAAATGCATAGCATCATCTTCTACAAATGTTTTGATGGTTATGATAATCTCTAGGAGAATAAGGGGGATATCGAGAGATTGAAACACCAATATGTTGACCTTTCCCCCCTTGCACTAGGGTATGTGTATGAGAATAATATGGTGCCATGTTTCTCTTCAATGCTTTCTCTATATTAGAGAGATCATTGATAGGAGTATTAGCTCTTTCTTCATTCACATTAGATACCCTAGGAGAGGTACAAGTATTATATTTTTCATTAACATCTTGAGAATTATGATCTACAAATTTTTTTATGTGATCTACATATGCAATGGATTGTCCTAAAAATATCACCATAAAACAACATGCATCATAGATAAAAGCTTTGATATTTAATTGATTAATATGAAGCAACTTGAAAATTTAAAAAAAGCAATATGCCAAAGTGCTATGACTGAAAAGAAGCAAAGTGAAGTGAAAGAAATCATTATCCAACACATGATTATGATAGATATAAATGAAAAGCAATGTAACTCTATGTGAAATGGAAAATAAATCAGATATATTAAGTGCCATTGTGAATGTCTAAGATCAGATCTCCAAATAAAAGTTATACATTATGCAACCCACAAATCAAATTAACCAAAATAAATTAGGGTTTTTTATGAATTTAACCTCTAAATTTATGTAATTTGATTAAAAATAAGATCTATGAATGCAAATTTTGAAAACCAAAATGCTCACAAATCATATCTAAGAACATAAATAAAAAATAAGAGTGTAAGGAGTTGGGTTCACCAAAATGTAATGGTAAA
Organism: Cryptomeria japonica; assembly: GCF_030272615.1. Classification (NCBI taxonomy): domain Eukaryota; kingdom Viridiplantae; phylum Streptophyta; class Pinopsida; order Cupressales; family Cupressaceae; genus Cryptomeria; species Cryptomeria japonica. The sequence continues at coordinate 467,118,399 of NC_081414.1, forward strand.
AAATTTAGGGTTTCACCATGGAATGTAGCAAAACCACTAATTTTGCTTAATTACCATTACATTAGGGAGAGAGAGGTATTTGATAGATCTGATCTTGAGAGATCAATATTCTTATTAGATTCCAAGCCTCCCAAATGGGGCTCTTCTTTCCTCAGTATTGAATTGTATTTTTGAATTGTAAACAATTAGGGTAAAATAGTGATTTTTTTAAGAGATCGGGTATAAACAATGAGCTACAGTCATCATACGAAGCTACAAACCTAGATCTGGTCAAAGTCATATGAATCAGATCTACTCCTCAAGATTTGGCCTGAATTTTTAGGACTGTGGTGGTGGTCATCTTGGTCCTCCTAACTTTTCGCCATCCAAAGGGGAACCTATTCATCTTTGTGAATCCTATCGTTCCTCTGAAACACAACTCTGTATTTGTTCCTGCATATAGTGAAAAGGGGAAATTTGTTGGAAATAGGGGTTTGCCTAAGTCAAACCTTAGTTTAGGAATTAACCTTGAATGAGTAAATTCAAATACTAAAATAAATACTGGAAAGATATACCTTAGATCTGCAATTATTGATGATGATGCTTTGTTCTTTGAATGTAACACATATGTTGTATGAAATGGCATTAACATGACAAAATGCTAATATCACACAAATGCTTGCATATGAATGATTTAATTTATCTCCACCATGGTTGAATGATGAATATACAACCTTAAAGATCTCTAAAAATGCTTAATGATGAATGCTTCACAAATGCAAGAGTGCTAGGAAATGTCCACTTATGATGCTTAGATAAAATTAGGTTGATCAAATTTCATTATATAGGGGTCTCTAGGTAAATTAATAATTAGGCTAACCTCCACAGTCATGCAAATCCATGGAGATAAATTCTTTCCAGAGATATATGACCCTTGTCCTGATTCAAATTTTGGCCCAATTGAGAGGGACCATGGTGCCCCATTCTCCAAAAGGGACCAAAATAAGCCTCAGGGGAAATGGTAACCTCACCAGGGAATCCATAAATGGGTTTTGATAGCATTAGAACTAGAGAATAGGTACAAAAAATACCTAGATAGGTTATGAGAATAGGACATGCTAAAGTAAGGGCATGACCATGAGGTGAAAATTGGCCTAGTGACAATTCACGATGCTACAACACACAAAAAAAATGGGGAATCCTTTGCCTATTTCTTAAAAATATGGATGAGTCTTGCTAGAATTTTTATTTTTGAAATACTTGAGAAATAAAAGGTCGATATCTTCATACAAAACTTAACCCTAGAAATGATGTTCCAATTACAAATTCAATGATTTGAAACATTTAAACAAGTTATTGACAAGGGTATCAATGTTTAAAAGGCTCTTATTACAAAAGGAATTGTCAAAATATTCAAAGACAACAAATATAATACCAATTAATCTAATGACAAATCCAAATTTTGGAACAAGAACAAGAACATTGTTAATGATTGTGTGGTATATGCGGAAATAGTCAACAATGTGCAACCCATGATTACTCTACAAGGAGATTCTACATATAATTCTCAAGTGTCTAGTAATGAACAAACATCAAATAATTCTCAATCATCAAATGTTGTTCAAAACTATTTGCAAAGGAACCCTAGAACAAATTTTCCAAAGCATAAATATACCCTATTGGGTGAACCTATCAAATAGGCCCTTAAAAAATTGATACAATCTAATGTGATCACATTTTCTAAAATCAAACAATATGAACCTCAAGTCAAACTTGCATGTTGGAAGGATATTGATTTATATTATTACCATAGAGCAAAAGGACACAATACTTCTAATTGCTTCACATTATCCAGGATCACATCAACCAAGGTAATGCAATAATTGAAACACCTATGGGAACATCAAATAATGACCCTATGATTTTCAAGGATCCCTTACACAATCATCAAGAAGGAGGTACCCCTAATAAAGGAAATAAAAATAGTGCTAATTGTGTGAACATGGCTATGATTATATAGCTGATTTCCTGAACCAAGTCAATAACCATATCTAAACCATTACTATCAATAATTAAAATCTTGAATGTACAGTCATTACCCACAAATCCAAAGTGGCTCTTCAAGAGGCCACTTCCAAATCCTAACCCTCTAGTTAGTACAACCTCCTAGATGATTTGGGAAAGACACCAACATATATATCAATTGTTGAGATCCTATGTATCTCCCCTATGCACAAAGTTGTCCTTGGTAAATCCCTTTAGGATACATTCATACCTAACAACATAAATATCGATCAATTTCAAGCCATGGTAGCACACTTTTCCACTTCACTTAATATTATGTTCACTAAAAATGATGTTCCTTCTCAAAAACCATTTCATAATGAACCCCTCTACTTGGAAGTCTTTCTAAATAAACATAAGATTAGATGAGTCTTGATAGATGGAGGAGTGGGCTTAAATATTTGCACTTTGAAATTTGTAAAATCTTGGGATATTCCAAGGTTGCTATTGATGTCACAAGGAAAGTTTTCATTAAGGTCTATGATGATGCCAAGCACCCTTCTAAAGGAGTGATTGTTCTTCCTATCTAAGTTGGTCCTTAGTACATGATACACTATGTCAAGTTTTGGATCTTGAGCTTGGTTGTAATCTTCTTCTTGGGCATTTGTGATACATGATATGAAATTTGTCCCTTCCACCTTCCATCAATGCCTAAAATTCCTTTTTAATGTAACTAAAGTCACAATTATTGGTGTTCCTAATTCCTTTCAATATTGTAATGGCCTAAGGGGAATACCTGCATGTCAAGTTCCTATAAATGTTGAAGCTTCGTCCTCCACATCATTTTCTAAGTCTTTGATTGTTGCTAATCTAGGGTCAAGGTTCACATCTATTACAAGTGATGTGGAAAAATAATATTAATGATTCCTTTTGCATTGGGAAATTTATGCTATCACCTAAATCCTATGGAAAAATAAAATTGATATAATCAAATCATAAGGTTGTTATGGAGTGTAAACCTACCACATTCACCAAATGGGGTGTCCTATGTAAGCAAGATATTAATGATGAAATTTTCAAACAGCTCTAAAAAGATGAAGAAGATAAAGAAACTATTACATTGCAAGTTGAAAAGTATGGAAAATAATTTTCTATCATGGAACAAAAGGGATATGATGGTAATAGTGGCTTAGGACCTCACAAACAAGGGATCAAAGAGCCTATTCATCCTAAACAAAGGTGTGGAGACAAAAAGTTGGGTGTGGGTAATTGGTAGTTCTTGTCAACTGTACTAAGTCACCTTTTGGTAAGGATGTTAATATTTTTGATAAAGTTGAGACTTCTAATGAGGATATAGTGTCAAACTTCAATCCTCCCTATGAAGATAAACATGCAATTGACCATGCCTAGATTAATTCCTTTTAGTATCTCGATAAATCATCTATCAAGACCTTAACTTTAATATCCCTAGCCTTTGAAAAGATTGATTATAACTTCCCTTTATTCCACCTAGAGCTTATTGATTGGGACCAACAAGGACCTTTGAATTTGGATCAATGTAAAAATGACAAAGCAATTGCTGAGTTTATGGAATTCTGAGAAGGCATACCACTAGAGGATCATAAAAATGATTTATAATATATCTTGATGCTACAACATAATTTGGAGAGTGTACTAGTCCTTCTACTCACAAAAAAATCAAAATTAAAAATAAGCGTTATAGTGAAAATTGAAACGCACTTTTAGACTCTAAAAAGGTAAAAATAAGGGATGTAGTTGTTAACATTTTTTACCAATTAGCCAAAGTTGTCATTTAAAGGTCATAGAAGGTTTAAAATTTTTTTAAGAAATTTCATAATTCAAAAATTATTGTGTAAAAGACTTGGGCGCCAAGATGTAAAAAGGGAAAAATTAATTTCTTTTGTGAGCCTCTTTATTGAACTTAATGTTGAAGTCTCATTCTTGAGTTTTTAGGGCACGTACTTGAAAGGAGTTAGATTTTTCTGCTATTTGATGTTGAATAAGTCCAAGGCTTCATGGAATGGTGTAAAATCAAGAATTTATTGCTCCCATAGTGATCCACATTTCAGGAAAGGAAGCAAAAAAGTGGCACATTGTAGAGATTTTTAAGGACTTGGCATGCAATGTGGGTTTGACAAAGTTTGAGGTGTTCTTACTTTCAAAACACATTAGAAGGATTAAACATTTTCCTTGTGTTTCCTACTAGGTATGCCTTGAACCTTGGAGGATGTTTTTTTTAAAACATAGACATGGACATGGTGTTAGACCCTTTCAAAGGCATATGTAAGGTTTGGGTTCTTACGTGTACTTGTGGCTTACATGACATGTTCATCTATCATAATGAGTGAAGACAATTTTTAGATTTTTTGAGAAGCATTGAGTGCCAAATCATTAAAAGAAGATTGTGGATGCCAAATAAAGTGAAGAGTTTTGAGCTTTCAATAAGCATATTTCTTGTGAAGGTTTTCTTACTGTAAATTCATCATTCCCTTTTGACAAATAAGGTAGAGGCAAGTAAATTTCATCATTATTTTATAGTCATGAGAGAGGTTTTGATCCAAAGAGAACAAATAAATAATAAATTTGAGCATAAATCACAGTTTCAAGCATATCTAGAATAGATTTGTACATATAAAAGATTTGAAAGTCATCAAATTTGTCCTTGAAATACTTATTGAGCTGGCTAATCCTATGGTGTATATTAAAAGATATGTGAAGAGGCTTGTAGGACCAAAAAAATAAAAGCATGGAAAATTTTAGGAGTAATCTTAGCTCTACAAATCCAATTCACCAACACAATAATAGTAGCAAAAATGACAGTTCCTGATAGCTTGTAGCAAGGAAGGATTCTCTCACATGAAGGGTAAGCACTATCAAAGGAGTGATAGTCATTTAAAGCACCAACATTGCCAAGTAGATGAAAAACAAAGAGTAGTTTATGAAAGAGGGTTTAGCACATCAAAGAAGAAAATATAGTGTCAACAAAAAAAATCTTTATTCATTTGTGTCCAGTGGTTAAATGGCAGCTCATGGGTTAAGACAATCTTCTCAAGAATGCACCCATGGTGAAATTAAGAAGTAGATTTGTCTTCCAATTCAAATGTAGTGAGAAAATTTCATTAAAATATAAATGACCAAAATATTAGCAATGACAAATATCAAAGGACTAGAATTTAGTGGCATGCTATAATCAAAGTGTGTTGTGTATGACAGTGGGGTTGAAAATGGAAGATGCTATAAAAATTTTGTTTCTATTGGACAATGAGCAATCCATAGTGATAGTAAGAGTGAATAAAGATGATAGTGCACAAAAGGTAGGGAAATCACATTTGGGTCAACATGGAAGAAGGCTAAAGATGTCCCCAACACTTTGCATCATCCCCTAATATCACAAAGCAAGATACAACATATAGAAGAAGTAGAGAGGCAAATAGAAGGTGTACAGAAAAAAATATGTCGTATCCGAGCACCTACAGAGTAACTTGGGTCCTTTGGGAGAGAAGAACAAATAAAGATAGTCAACCTCCCATATCCAAGCATGTACAGAGTAATCTGGGTCCTCCGAGAGGGAACAAACATATAAAGAAAGCATAGGAGAACACAATCAAGCTCACATGTAAAAAGATGGAGATAAAAGATAAATATACTAAAGGTTATCCATTAGGGGATCATCATCCTCCCAATATAGATCATAGGGAGAAGGAGGACGAGCTCAGAGAGGGACCACCGCTAGAGAATCATTGGGAACCTCACCTACAGCGAGGGCGAGGGATGAAGCAGCATAAATGTCTGCATCCACAAGCTCAGTGGAGGCAATGCTCAATGATCATGAAAAGATCATAGACAAGGTCAGGATGTCCTCCAAGGAGCTGAATAAGAAAGCCTTCATAGAGGAAGAAGGTGACTCAGTCGGAGAGGATGAAACAAGAATAGGATTGTCAGCCTCCGAAAGAGACGAAATGACAAACTTGGGAGAAGGTGGAGCCTTCTCAATTACACACACAAAAATAGGCAAAGTAGTAGGTACTAAAACAAGGAGAGAAAGGGATGAAGAACATAATTGTGAGGTTTTTTTCCATTGAAATTTGGGGACAGGGCCCTACTCAAACTTGCTTTTGGGTTGGATAGGAGCAATATGGTTCCTATCAATCATAGTAGGCTAAAGTACCCTAAGAAAATTTTGATGTGGGAATGACTGTGAAACAAGGGGTGAAGACAAATTTGTGTTGGACACTACCTATGTATGTAGCATATGAACAGGTCAAGACAAAAAAAGTATGTCTAGAAAGGAGGTAATGAGGGGTGCCTCCAAAGAAGGAGCAATGAAAACCTACACCTTTTTAAAGGGAGGTTCATTGATGGACCCCAAAGTAGTTGGAAGTAAAACCAAAGATGATGCAGAAATAGGATCAGTTGATGAAGGAGTATTTGATGCAATAGAACTACGTGTTGTAGATGCAACAATATATTGTAGAGCAGTATCACGCTCTCGAGCCATGGCCTATCGATAACACTTATTCTCACATGCACGTTGATTACAATAGAGATGAGGGCCACCAACTGAATCCCAAGAGGACTCGAGAACATCATGCTTCATGGGAAAGGCCTCCAAAACCATGTCAAGGATAGAAGAAGGCCTAATGGATGTGATTGGTACAACATTCACAATGATGGGGGCCCGACCCCACTTTTCCCAAGGAACAACTAGAGGAACATAGGGTGATGACAAGGGTTGTGAAGAAGAAACTAATGGATATGAATGAGAGTAAGGAGAATGTCTCCTCCTAGGATAGCAAGGAGGTTGAGGGATATCAGTTAAGATTGGGAGCTTAAAGGGAGGGTGGGTCACAGACTTCGATGTCATGGGTGCCTTTCCCTTGTCCAAATTAGGGGTAGACCTGAGGATACAAGACACCACTGGAGGTTGCATAGTCTGAGATGGATGAGGAGGTCTACTTGAGGGAGTGGTTTTAACCTCATCTCTCAATGATGGACACCACCTACTCTAGCACCAAAATGGATAGAGCAGAAATCGATGTAGGAAGTGGTAATGAATAACTAGGTTGCACCAACTTAGGGGCCAACTCCCCTGTCTTATATTGATAATAAGCATGGTACATCAAATCACCATGGGGAAGCATGGGCCCAACCAGAGAAGGCTATAAATGATCTAACGCAAAGTCTCCCTGAGCTACGAGGGGTTGATATCTAGTGTCTTGGATGACATGGAGAAAACCTTGATGGGAAAAATTTAGACATTTATGCACAACTAAGAAGACCACATCAACAACTATCAATTAGGGAATTCCCAACTTAACATGAAAAAGGTCCAACTTAGGATGATAACAAAGGTCAATGAAATAGCCTTGGGTTCGACAAGGACTGTCAAGGTGATGTTACCCACAGGAGGGATAAAGAAACCATCATGTGTCCTTAGGGTTTCTCAACATTCATCATATGTAGGCCTATGTCAAACATTCACAAATAGAGTCTCTTCTATGATGACAACGACTCTACATGATGGGTAAACCATCACACCTATGAAAATTTGACCATTCAACTTAGTAGGTATGTACAAAGGAGAAGGCTCACCACAATATAGAGCATCCAAAGGGGTGAATGACAATGATGTGTCAAACACCTTCCCCTTCTGGCTAGGAGGCAAACAAATAGGAGTGATGGTGACCATGTTCACAAATGGACCATCATTTGAAGAAGGATATGATGCAGAAATAAAATTTGCCGAATGCATGGGAAATGTATCGGTGTAGATCTGTAAATCACTGTTGGTCTTATCAACAAACTTGTTTGCCTTATGCTTCCACGCATCAACTTTAATTGCACCACTATCAATATGGTCTTAGACAATATTCTAAAGATGATAACATTGCTAAGTGCCATGACCAGGTACATAATGGTAATGAAAAAAATTTGATCCATCATACCAACACATATAGGGTCTATTATTAGACAATGGTCTAACATTGGGAAGAGTAATTATATTATATTTTAACAATTGTTGCATTATGCAGGTAGGAGTCATTCAATTTAGTGAAGAGTCTATTATATTTTGATCCCTGTATAGAAACCATCAGAGGAACAACCACAACATTAGCTACAAATTTGTTCTTTCTAGACCCTTTCGTGGATGTGCCTAAAAAAGACCCATCGTGAGGGTTTAAAGTAGAATCTCTGAACTGTGTCATGGTGTGCTGGTAGTCTATGAGTGCAGAACACATACTAGAAAAGTTTTGATAATGATTAAGAGATAACTTCTCCATTAATACCGGCTGCAAATTTCCCATGACATACTCTACAAATTGCTATCTAGCAGAACAAAGTGGATTTTGGTAGAAACCGACTGATATCTCAAGATAAAGTTTGTGACTTTTTCATTAGGTTTTTGTTGGTAATTGACACTCAATTGGTTTTTTTCACTATGTTGTCATTGATGGAAACATGGTATCTTGTTTCAGCTTCATGTTTTAGTTCATTTGTGTACCGGTAGGCACTTCACTGGCACCAACACTGGCAGGATGGAAGGAGTTCTTTGGTTATCGATAATGTAGGCTGACATAGTTTAGAATCAAGTTATCGGTATTGGAGGCCGGTATATTTTGGATCTGGCATCGGCAATTGTTTTTGATATTCATGTATTTATGTTATCTAGCTGACATGTATATTGATATTGTTATTATCTTTGTAAGCCAACATAAGGCATGATGAATTATATAGGGTATATAGGTTATTTGGTTAGATCATTTTGATAGGAGATGAATATGTGATGGATGTGGTATGGATACAAATAGGGATGTTATGTAATGAAAAATATATCAGAGAGATCATGTATGTGAGGATATTTATGTAAGGGATATTTCGATAAAGGGTTTAGGTTTTCAGACTGGAATAGACAAAGCTTAACTGGAACTATATTCAGGCATAGAAGATGCTATCTTTGTAGTTCAATCATTTCTTTGGATTGTAGTCTAGATTTATATGTAGTCAGTGAGGCTCCTTTTGTGATTGAGCAGTGTGCTCTAGGTTGTAAGCCTTCCTGCAAGTGCAAGTCCCTGTTAGGTCCCAAAGGCAACTGAGAAGGGGGGTGGTGAATCAGTTGTCTAATAAATAAAAACCAAAACTAACTTAACCAAACTTAATGCTTAATACTAGTAAACCAAACATTAATGCCGGTAGATAGTTTAATAGTTAATTGCAATACCGGTAAATTTTAATGCATGAAACAGAAAGACAAATAACATACACAACACATAACACAGTTATTTGTACATGGAAGCCCTATAAGGGGAAAAAATATGGTGGGAAACCTTACCAACAATCAGATGATACTATTGCAGATAGTATGTGTGTACAATATGGAGTCTCCACATGCAGAAAGGCCAACTACCTAGAGCTCACTGCTCAATCACAAAATGGGAGTCACACTGACTACAATTGGATGGTTAAATCCAATGATAATGTACTGCTCAAAATAGCATCTTCATATGCTAGATTCAGTACCGGTTAAGCTCTAATTCACCTTCTTCAAACCTTCCTTCAATCTTGAATGATGTTTGTGTGTATAGCTCTGCTTATATTTGTATATACCTTATTGTAATCCTTTTCCACACTCTACCACATAATCTCATAGATGATATCTTACATATATACCAAAACCTAAGACCAAATGTGTAGGTCGGCTCACTAAGATATTACAATAAAATCAATTACAAATGATTCAACATGTGATGCATGATATCGACTCAATGCATTTATAATAATAATAAATCATCTTCATAATGTGTCATGCCGATCTAGAATAGATAAGCTTGATGGTGCATATCCTAGACCTATTTGCCGGTAACAACAAATATGCAAATCCAATTAGATCAATAATCAAATCACAAAAACCAAGTGTCCAAACAATGTCTTCGACATAACCAAGTAATCTCCAGATGATAACAGATCATCCTCAATGCTAGTGATTAATATAATCTCGTCGATTAACCAGATACCGATGACTGTGCTTAAGTCACTGATCATGTCAGTGAACATAACCAAAGATCTCCAAGAGTTCTCAAGTGTTGACAAGTGTTGAAATCAATGACAAAACCATATCAACATATCCAAAATACCAACAATCCCCCCCTTTGGCATTGATGGCAACACAAGATGGAAAAACCATCTAAGTGCCAAAGCAGAAATGCCAAAAACCAAAAACCAACAATCTTCGAAAGAGATCATCAAAATATAGATAACAATCTCTCCCCAAAAGATAATGTGTTTTTCCATAGATATCTCTCCCCCTTTGACATCAAATACCAAAGAAATACAAAAACCAAATACCATCAGTTCAAAGAACTTATCACAAAATACCAACTTATCAATTTATCCAACTACTCCCTCTGAGAAGTAGCTCTCCTCATCAAAGCCGAAAAAAATATTTCTCTGTTAATTATGTTGGTTGATGACAATCATCAACTGTCTAAGTTTCTACCAATGAGGGTATAACTCCAAGTTGCTCCCTAAGATATTCAAAATTTTCCTTAGGCAAACGTTTAGTAAAGATATCTGCAATCTACTCTTTAGTATTCACATAAACCAATTTCACTTCTTTTGCTTCAACATTCTCTTTCAAAAAATTGAATTTGATAGAAACATGTTTAGTTTTTTAGTGAAATACCAGATTCTTTGATTATCAATTGCTGCCATATTATCATAGTAAATGATTATAGGTTCCTTTCATTTTACCTTTATGTCCTTCAACATTTGCTTAATCCATAATACCTATGCACAATTAGTTATTGTTGCAACATATTCTGATTCTGCTGTTGATAAAGACGTGCAACTTTGTTTCTTTCTCGGCCAAGAGATTAATCTGCTACCAAGAAAGAATGCTCCACCAGTGGTTCTTTTTCTGTCATCTACATCTCCTGCCCAATTTGCATCTGTGTATGTACATAAGTCAAAGTTTTCATCTCTAGGATACCATAAGCCAAGATTTGTTGTGCCTTGTAGATACCAAAAAATCCTTTTCACTATTGATTCATGATTTTCCTTAGGATTACTCTGAAATCTTGAATCAATACATACTACATTCATAATATCAGGTCTTGTTTGTGTCAAATACAGTAAACCTCCTATCATAGACTTGTACCTAGTCGGATTAATAGGTGTTGATTCATCCTTCAAAGATAGCTTATCAGTTGTAGTCATAGGTGTGCTTACCGGTTTAGATTTTTCCATGCCAAATTTATTTAGTAATTCCTTCAAGTACTTTGATTGATTTATGAATATACCTTTATCAGTATGTGAAATCTACAATCCTAAAAAGAATTTTATCTCTCCAAACATAGGCATTTCAAATTCTTCCTGTATCTTATTAGAAAATTCTTTACACAATCCATCTTCTCCTCCAAAGATTATATCATCAACAAAAACTTCAATAACCAAGATGTCATCATTAGTTACTTTGTAATATAGATTGTTGTCAGCATTAACTTTATTAAAACCAATCTTCAAAAGATATTTGTACAATCTAGCATACCAAGCTCTAGGATCTTGCTTCAATCCATATAAATCTTTCCTTAACCTGCAAACCATATCTTTGTCATCTGTCAAAGAAAATCCATTAGGTTGTTCAATTTAAACTTCTTCTTCTAGATCTTCATTCAAAAATGCACATTTAACATCCATTTGATATACTTTATAGTTCATGTGTGCTACAAAAGCTAAGAATAATCTGACTGCCTTAATTCTAACTATCGGTGCAAAGGTTTCATTGCAATGAATTCCTTCTTTTTGTGAATATCCCTTACACACTAATCTTGCTTTGTTTCTAATTACCTTACCATCTTCATTAAGTTTATTTCTGAATACCCATTTAGTTCCAATTACATTTTTGTCTTTAGGTCAGGGAACTAATGTCCATGTGTTATTCTTTTCAATTTGTTCCAATTCATCTTCCATAGCTTTAATCCAATGTTTATCTTTACATGCCTTATTAATAGTCGCTGGTTCAATTTAAGAAATAAGGCATACCTCTTCATTTTTCAGTCTTCCTCTAGTCATAACTCCTTGATACTTGTTCCCAATTATCTAATTTTCAGAGTGATTCAATCTTACATACCGGGGTGTTTTTACTTGTTGTTGTTCTTCAGTCATTGTGGAATTCTTAGACGATGCTAGTGTGACTGGATCAACATTCTATACTGGTGTGCTCATTGTAGGTTCATTTGATATTATCTCTATTGCCAATTCGGAGTTCATGGACCTTCTAAACTGTTCATCAATCTTCACATTTGCACTTTCAATGATTTTCTGCAATCTTTTATTAAAGCATCTATATGCCTTGCTCTTAGATGAATAACCAAGAAATATTCCTTCATCACTTCTAGGATCAAATTTTCGAATATACTCATCTCTCCTAATATAACATTTGCTTCCAAATATTCTAAAATATTTAAGAGTGGGATTATTACCAAACCATAGTTCATGAGGGGTCTTACTAGTTTCACCTTTGATGTGAACTCTGTTGAATGTATAAATGACTGTATTGACTGCTTCTCTCCAATACACATGAGGTAGATTTTCTTTTGATATCATGCTTCTAGCTGCATCCAAAATAGTTATGTTCTTCTTTTCCACAACTCCATTTTGTTGGGGTGTCTGAGGTGCTGATAACTGTCTTTTAATTCCATTCACTTCACAAAATGTATTAAATTCCTTAGATGTGAATTCGCCTCCTTGATTTGATCTCAAGCATTTTATTTTCTTACCAATTTCATTCTCTACCATTACCTTGAATAGTTTGAACTTCCCAAAATCTTTTGATTTCTCCTTGAGAAAAGTAACCCAACACATTCTAGAATAATCATCAATGATTAGCATAAAATATCTATCTCCTTGTAAACTTCTAGTTCTTGCTGGACCACATAAATCAGTATGAATTAAGTCAGGAACATTATTGGAATTTTTTGGTATACTCTTAAAAGATGCTCTAACTTGTTTTCCAAATTGACATTCCTTACATACTAGATTGTGAGGCTTAACAATCTTAGGTAAATCTCTTACTGCCTTAGTTGTACTAATTTTCACAATGCAATCAAAATTTACATGACACGGTCTCTTATGCCATAGCCAACTTTCATCAATATGTGCAATCAAGCATATCTTCTCATTGTTATTCAAATGAAATATATTACCTCTAGTCTGATTACCGGTTGCAATTTTCAAACCAGTTCTATTCATGATTTTGCATTTACCATTATTGAATTGTAATTGAAATCCCTTTTCAACTAATTGACCAACACTCAAAAGATTATGCTTCAAACCTTCAACATAGTAAACATTATCAGTATTATGCTTACCATCGAAAAATATAGTGCATTTTCCTCTAATCAAACAAGCTTTGTCATCTCCAAATCTTACTAGACCTCCATTGTATTCCTGAAAGGTTAAGAATTTACTCTTATCACCAGTCATATGATGTGAACATTTGGAATCAATAATCCATTCATCCTTATCTTCAAGTTTAGTTGCCAGGGCCTACTCTACCGGTTGAATAGTAGGTGTCAGTTGATCTTTTGTTATAGCAACAAAATCCCATCCATTGTCTGCCAATTCCTCATCAGAATCATCAGTAACTCCTTCATCAACATAGTAACATGATTTGTCTCTATTCTTCTTAAATCTGTACCTTTGATATTCAGGGTTAGGCTTGTATGTTCTTTTAGCTTCTTCTTTCAATCTTGCATGTCTATCAGGACACCTAGAAGCCATATGACCAATCTTATTGCAGCTAAAACATTTAAATGGTGCTTTACCTTCATACTTACTTCCAACTGGACCTTTAGGCATTTTCCTTGCAAATAGTGCTTCAAGTTCTTCCAGTTCTTCATTCTTCTTTCTAATTTCTTCAATTTCTCTTGCATAAAAGGCTTTCCAATCAGATTTTTCAAATGATGATAATGATGTTGCAGATGATGATGATGCTTTGAAAGCTAAATCTATCTTAATAGTAGCAACGGGACCAAATTCTTCAAGTTCAAAAGCTGAAAGTTTTTCAATCAAAGTATCTCTAGATACTAATGTATTAGGCATTGTTCTCAATTCATTAATAGCAGTTACTTTTATTTTGTATGTCGGTGGCAAAGCTCTTAAAACTTTAGAAACAATTTCATCTTCACTTAAGGTTCCTCCACAACATTGTATACCCAAAACAAGTTCATTTACTCTTTCCATAAAAGCAGAAATCCTTTCATCTTCTTCCATTTTCAGATTTTCATACATGACCCGGAAGCATTCCAGTTTTACAATTTTGACTATGGTATCACCTTCATTCAATGTCTCAAATTTATCCCAAATAGCTTTAGCAGCAGATCTATCTGATAATCCCATGATTTTCTGATCTGACAATGCGCTCAAAAGTGATTTTCTTGCTTTGCAATCATTTTCCTCATCCTTAGCCAAGGTTGGTGGATTAGGTTGACCTTGAGTAGGAAAAGTATAGCCATTCTTTGTAACATCTCATATGTCTTTCCCAATGCAATTCAAATGAGTCTCCTGTTAGGGTTCCCACAGATACTAAGAGGGCGGGTAAATCAGTATCTAATCGGTAATCTGATTTTCTTAAAATAGAACATGTAGAACATAAAGTAATAGTATACCGGTATGCAAGAATTAATGTAAATAATAGAATCAAAAACATCCACATGAAAAGAACACCATAACACAAGATGTTTAACAAGGAAACCCGGTGTGGGAAAAACCTCGGTGGGATTTATGACCCACAATATTCACTTACTGGCCAATAAGAGAATATTACTTACAATAGGGGCCTGCACATGCAGGAAGGCCAACTGCCTAGAGCACACTGCTCAATAAGAAGTCACACTGACTTACAATGAGGATTATGCAAATCCAATGATCTATACTGCTTTACAATAGCATCTTCAATGTCAGATCCAGTACTGGTTCTTGCTCTGTTCTTTACATATACCCTTGACCTACAATTCGCACATTAGGTCTGCCTTATAATTTTCTTTACGCTTCTTATCCATATCCTACAAATGTCTACAATGATCTCTTTTATATACAAGAGTCATTTTACAATTTGCCAAGTTAGCTTACAATAATAAACAAAATATTACATATCAAAAATCCTGTCGGCCTCTATGCCGGTATACATGTTTTCTTCTGTGCCAGTGTACATCTTCTATGTCGATGCCGGTGTAGATT
Source organism: Cryptomeria japonica (assembly GCF_030272615.1). NCBI lineage: Eukaryota > Viridiplantae > Streptophyta > Pinopsida > Cupressales > Cupressaceae > Cryptomeria > Cryptomeria japonica. Next base: position 467,133,639 of record NC_081414.1, read on the forward strand.
GATCTTGCTGATGTTGATGCACTATCTTGTTTGAATAATTCTTTGCTGGTATAATGTCTTGTCGGTACCATAGGATTGCAAGGTTGCCCGTGTAATGCTTTTGCCGGTATAATGTCTTGCCGGTGCCATAGGATTGCAAGGTTGCCTATGTAATGCTTTTGCCGGTATAATGTCTTGCCGGTGCCATAGGATTGCAAGGTTGCCATCAATGACCAAACCTTCAATCACACACAATGTCTCATTAGAGTGTCCATATGCCAACAATCTCCCCCTTTGGCATTGATGGCAACACTCATGAGAAATTTCAAAAGATATCCAAAAAAAATGTGTAGACCAAAAATGTTACCAAAAATGTGAGAACTCCCCCTGAGTATGTGATCCCTGTGTTTTGAATTTTCTCATCCTACTACTCCCCCTTTGGCATCAATGACAAAGGTTAGTAGATTTTGTAGTTGTACCAATCCATAAGCTCAACCTTGTAGTTGGGTAGTTATTATCTGAAGAATATCTCTGAAAATTAAGTTTATACCATCCATAAACTTCTTACTGTCTTTTATTGTTGTCTCAGTTCTGTATACTATACTGGTGAGATGCTGCAAGTGCTCTACCAGTGTTTTGCTTCCCTGTGTTAATGCCTCTGAGATTTCCTTCCGCAGAGATGCTAAATAGTCCAATCTTGGACTTAGTTTAGATCTCAAGAATTTTGCCTTGTTTATTATTTTCTCTTTTTCTCTTTCCAATTTGAGTACTTATTCCTCAACATTTGTTATCTTTTCCTCAAAAACTGATAATGTATCGGATGAGTTAACAAAATTATCTGCAAGTTTATTGATCTCTTCTTGTACCTTGCTCATCTTTTTGTCTACATCTATGGTCAAAAAGTTTATCTTACAGGTGTCTTTGTACAGAGTTTTGTACTCTTTCAATAAATTGCACAGTTCCGGTAGAAGTGTGTCAAATTCCCTATTACACTTCTTTATTCCTTCCTCAAAGAATTTATGTTTCTCTTTTTCTACAATTTCCTTTACAGATTCTACCTTTGTTTGCTCAAAATTTCCAGAAATATATTTACAAAGTGTATCCAACTGGCCTAAAGAATCTTTATTGTCTATATTACAATTAGGAGCTATTGATTTCAAAAATGGAATTGAATCATCTATTGCTTTATAAGCTTGTGAGCTATAATCAGTTATTTTCTTGATAGATTCAAGTAATACCTTAGTCACATTTGATGGTGACCCAACAAACTGAGTGCCGATGGAAGTGACCACGCTAGTATTGACCTCTGGTAGGTCTGTTTGTGTCTCCATCTCTTTAAGCACTAGTTTTCCTACATCATTTCTTACCAGTGGCATCTGTTCTGGAGCCTTTAGCTCTGTTGGTTGCTCTGTTTGTGTTTCAGATTCCATCTTTTTCTCTGTATCTACTGTCGGTTGCTCTGTGTTTCCTATTACCGGAGGCTCTTTGGATATACCTGATTTATCTGTTGTATCCTTATCTACCACTATGTTGATCTTCTGAGTATCAACATTCACAGTATATAGGACTTCAGGATTAGGATTATTATCCTCTGTATCCATACTCTCAGCTGTCGGTTGATCTTCTGTAGTTGTTGTTTTTACTGGTGGGGTATTTAAAGGAGGTGGGGGTAAGTTGTCTCTAATCTTGATACTTGGTGGTCCACCAACTTTACCTGTCCCTTTGTCCTTCTGATATACCAGAATGGGCTTGGGATTCCTATATTCTTCTTTTTTTTCTTTTTCAACCAAGAATATATCCCAACCATTTTCTGTTTCCTTTGAAACTTCTGTAACTCTACCTGCCATTAGTGAAATTTGCCGGTGAGCAATGGAAAAAACTGTCTGGTTGGCCTGAGCTATTAGATCATCAATTTCCTTAGGTGAGTTAACCAGGTATACTGCAAGTAATTTTTCTATTTTAATTTTCTTATCCAACTCAATTATTCCTTGCCTTCTAGCCTCAAGTCTTTTATATAGATCATCAGGAATTTCATTTAGGACTTGCATCAAAAACTTTTTATACATGTCCATGTGTAATATAACACTCTCCTCAACTTGTCCTTTCTCATCATTTGATAGGGTGTCATAGATTTTCCCTATGTTTTTCAATTTACCTTCCTCTGTGATCTCATTCAGTAATATGTCAAGAGGGGCCAAGTCAGTGTTTGTCTTCTTCTTCTTTTTGGGGGTTAGCTTCTTCTTAGGTGTGACTTTCTTGATCGGAGATCTCACGGCTTGTTGCTTTTGTCTTGTTTTTCTAGGTGAGGGAGTGGTTGCCGATGAGGGGTCTCTTTTCCTAACAACTCTTTTGAAGGTTGCTGGCATATCTCCTTCTGAGGAAGTACCTACCGGTGATAGATGAGTTTTAGGTTGTTGGGCTACCAACTCATCTTCAGTTATGCCAGTTTTCTTTAATACATCTTCCTTTATGGCTTTTGCTTGTCTGGATCCTTTTCTCACAAATGCCTCAACCTTTTTTACTCTCTTCTTAGATTGAATTTGACTTTCTATGGTCTCAGCACTACCAAATACTTCTTCCTTTGGTTCATTGGGAGCTTCCAGAAGTGTTTTGGCATAAGTTTCAATAATATGATCATCGGTCTCATAACCCATCTCTATTACCCAAATTGTTCTTGGTATGACTGCTTCCATCTAGATCTCATCCTTTTTTATTACAAAACATATATCATCCTTGTATTTTTTGACAATTTCCTGTGATAGTCTGATTCTTTTATTCATTCTGGCCTTTAGTGCTTGAAAATACTCATTGATATTCTTTTCTTTGTTTTCACCCATGTTGTTGAATAAGTCAGATAATTGTTTTCCTACTGGTATGTCAAATCCAAAATCCTTGTTGCCTATACCGGGAACCTATTTGGTTATGTGTAGCATTAAGCATACAAGTAAATTTCCAAATCTAAAGGTTCCTTTCTTATCCTTCTTGAAATTTGCTAAATTGTCAATTAACTCATCCTTTAACCATTCACAGATATCAATTTTTACATTGTCCTTAACCATGTCATAAGCACTCTTTATGCATAAACTGGAAACTGAGTTAAGCCTATTAGCATGAGTTGCTTTGTAACCTAAAATCATGCTAACAAATCTAACATTTGTATCGGTCACATCATTAACCCTCAATGATCTCTTGTTGGGTGTTGCGCCAGTTAAGTTTGTTACTAAGTCATTGGAGACCTTCTTGGTTTTGTCGGGTCTGCTACTGGTGGAGGGTAACCCTGTTACTACTTTCACAACTTCCTTTGTAATTTTATGCACTGAGTCAAGCCAAAAGAATGAATCATGTACCCTGTTCAGAACTATCCTAACCACTTCCTTGGGAAATTCAGGAATGCAGAGGATTTCAGTGAATCCTAGGGTTTCAACAATTTTATGTTTAGGTTTCACATTTCCGGAATTGTCACATATAACAGTCTTATACATGTTTTTAATTTCTTCATCACCTAATTCCTCTATGTTGCAATGAATATACATTCTAGGGTCTTCTGCATAAACAAAACCTTTTGGAATTTTTGAAAAAGCACCTGTGTTGTCATCTTTCTTAGCTACCTCGGGAACTAGCTGAAACATGGGCCTAGGTCATTTTATAACTTCGACTACTGTAGGGTTTGCTATGAATTCAAGTGTAGAGGAGGATGCCATGATGATAAATACCTTTTTCTACCTTTGGATGGATTGATTGCTGAAGTGCTTTGCCTCTTTGCTCGGAATGCCTTAGCTCGGAAATCTTCGTGCTCTCTGAAAGTTTGAATTCATGGTGAAATGAAATGGAGCCAAAAACCTTATTTTATAAAGTCTTTTCTGCTACCTACCACATTAATTGCTTGCCGGTAATGTATTAGCTCAACTTTATTTGCCAGTAATGAATGATTTTCAACTTCTTTTCTCTAACCGAGGGAATAATAGCACATGTGTCATTAGACTGCCAAACCCTCAAGATAATTTTCTTCAATTTGATGAAGAACATCTTGCTGGTGGAGCATTACTCTGTCCTACCGGTGGAGCATCATATTATCCTGCCGGTGGAGCATTTGTTGGTTCTACCGGTGGAGGAGTATCCCCAATATTTAGATCACCTTTTCTAATCCATTGCTTTGATAATTCTTGCTTAACCTCTTCAACCTTTTCTTTACCTTTCAAACTAGTACTTTTGTTGTCTACCGGTGTACCTTTACTTCTACAAAATTTAACAATATGACCAATCTTGTTACATGCATAACAAGTTACATTATTTTTCTGAATAGCTTTCCCATAACCTATGTCGGTTTGTGTTCTGCATTGATTTGATAAATGACCAAATCTTCCACAAACATAACATCTTACATTCATTCTGCAGTTTTCAGAGTTATGACCAATTTTGTTGCATTTGGAGCATTGACCGATGGGAGGATTGATGTTCTGATAATTCCTAGATCTACATTCATTTGCCCTACGACCATATTTATTGCAGTTAAAGCATTTTCCATTGAATTTGTAAGTATTAGAAGGTCTTACCGGTTTGCTGTAATCTTGGGTATTTGCAGTACCAGAGCTTTCTCCAACTTCAAATCCAATTCTAGAAGTGTCACCTTTGAGTTTTTGATTCTTCAATAAGGTACCAAGTTCTTCTAAGCTTTTCTTGAATTTTTCTTTGTTTTGATTTGCAGTTTCCAATTCCCTTTCCAAGATTTATTTTTGTCTCATTAGTTCATTCGAGTCATTCTGAGTATGCATCAGATCTGTCTTCAACATGTCATTTTCATAGCTAAGTCTTGTGTTCTCATTTGCTGCATCACTTAGTCTTCTGGTCAATTCTTCTTCATTCTTCTTTCTGTCCTCAATCTCTTTGCAAAATCTCATAGTCATATCCTGCATTTCATTTTTTGTTGTCATGATCTCTTGTTTCAATTTGCTTATCATATCATTTAGTGATTCCTTTTCATCATTCTCATTTTGCAATTTTTCACAAAGTTCTCTTCTCTTATTTCTTGTAATTGTAAGATTTTCTTGAAGTGCCTGAATAATGTCCTGAGCTGCTTTTAAATCATCTTCTAATTTGATATTTTTCAACTTCTCTGCATCATAGTCAGTAAGAGCTCCTTCAAGTTGCTTCATCAGATTTTCCATCTTTACCGGTGTCAAGATCTTCCTCAAGCTGTTAGGCTTTTGAAAATAGAGGACCAGGCTCTGATACCAATTGTTAGGGTTCCCACAGATACTGAGAGGGGGGGGTGAATCAGTATCTGACCGGTAATGTGATTTTCTTTAAATAGAACATGCAGAACATAAAGTAACAGTATACCGGTATGCAAGAATTAATGTAAATAACATAATCAAAAACATCCACATGAAAAGAACACCATAACACAAGATGTTTAACGAGGAAACCCGATGTGGGAAAAACCTCGGTGGGATTTGTGACCCACAATATTCACTTACTGGACAATAAGAGAATATTACTTACAATAGGGGCCTGCACATGCAGGAAGGCCAACTGCCTAGAGCACACTGCTCAATAAGAAGTCACACTAACTTACAATGAGGATTATGCAAATCCAATGATCTGTACTGCTTTACAATAGCATCTTCAATGCCAGATTCAATACCAGTTCTTGCTCTGTTCTTTACATATACCCTTGACCTACAATTCGCACATTAGGTCTGCCTTATAATTTTCTTTATGCTTCCTATCCATATCCTACAAATGTCTACAATGATCTCTTTTATATACAAGAGTCATTTTACAATTTGCCAAGTCGGCTTACAATAATAAACAAAATATTACATATCAAAAATCCTGTCGGCCTTTGTGCCGGTATACATATTTTCTTCTGTGCCGATGTACATCTTCTATGTCGGTGCTGGTGTAGATTGATCTTGCTAATGCTGATGCACTGTCTTGTTTGAATAATGCTTTGCCGGTATAATGTCTTGTCGGTGCCATAGGATTGCAAGGTTGTCTGTGTAATGCTTTTGCCGATATAATGTCTTGTCGGTGCCATAGGATTGCAAGGTTGCCTGTGTAATGCTTTTGCCGGTATAATGTCTTGCCGGTGCCATAGGATTGCATGGTTGCCATCAATGACAAAACCTTCAATCACACACAATGTCTCATTGGAGTGTCCATATGCCAACATCTCCATCCTGATCTTCCATATGCCATAGTTGGTTTCATCTTGAGCTTTGAACTATCCTTCCTGAAATAGTTAGTAGACATTAGATCTCCTTAAGCTGTTAAACTTCCACAAAAAGAGGACTATGCTTTGATACCAATTATTAGGTCTCAGAGGCAACTAAGAGGGGGGGGTGAATTAGTTGTCTAATAAATACAAACCAAAACTAACTTAACCAAACTTAATGCTTAATACTGGTAAACCAAACATTAATGTTGGTAGATAGTTTAATAGTTAATTGTAGTACCGATAAAGTTTAATGCATGAAACAGAAAGAAAAATAACATACACAACACATAACACAGTTATTTGTACGTGGAAACCCTGTAAGGGGAAAAACCACGGTGGGAAACCTTACCAACAATCAGATGATACTACTGCAGATAGTATGTGTGTACAATATGGAGTCTGCACATGCACAAAGGCCAACTGCCTAGAGCTCACTTCTTAATCACAAAATGGGAGTCACACTGACTACAATTGGATGGTTAAATCCAATGATAATGTACTGCTCAAAATAGCATCTTCATATACTGGATTCAGTACTGGTTAAGCTCTGATTTTCCTTCTTCAAACCTTCCTTCAATCTTGAATGATGTCTGCATGTATAGCTCTACTTATATTCGTATATACCTTATTACAATCCTTTTCCACACTCTACCACATAATCTCACAATTGAGATCTTACATATATACCAAAACCTAAGACCAAATGTGTAGGTCGGCTCACTAAGATATTACAATAAAATCAATTACAAATGAATCAATATGTGATACATGATGTCAGCTCAATGCATTTATAATAATAATAAATCATCTTCATAACGTGTCTTGCTGATCTGGAATAGATAAGCTTGTCGGTGCATATCCTGGACCTATTTGCCAGTAACAACAAATATGCAAACCCGATTAGATCAATAATCAAATCACCAAAACCAAGTGTCCAAACAATGTCTTCGACATAACCAAGTAATCTCCAGATGATAACAAATCATTCTCAGTGTCGGTGAACAATATAAGCCCGCCTATTAACCAGATACCGGTGACTATGCATAAGTCACTGATCATGCCGGTGAACATAACCAAAGATCTCCAAGAGTTCTCAAGTGTTGACAAGTGTTGACATCAATGACAAAACCATATCAACATATCCAAAATACCAGCAACCCCTATATTTTGTAATATCTCTTCATATGGCTAGTGGATTGATATTGCGAGTCACAAATCCACCATGGTTTTTCCTCTTTGGGGTTTTCCACGTATATCTTTGTGTGTTATGGTGTTCATTTATGTGATTTGCTTATTGGTTGCTTTACTTCTTTCAATTTTGTATGTATCGGTATATCGGTTGGTGTATGCATGTTTTAATAAGGCTAAAATTGATCATTCTGATAGAACACTGATTCATCCCCCTCTCAGTGTTCTTGGATTCCAACAATTGGTATCAGAGCCTTGTGCCTCAGAGGAATTTTAATAGCTTGAGGAACATCCTGAATTCGGAAGATCCTGAATTCAGAATCCATGGATATGGGTTTCGAAGAGAAACTTGAGATGGCACTTGAAGATTATGATGTTGAAAGGATGAAGAACTTAAAGCTACAAGATGAATTGAATTCTTCTAAGGAATTCATTCTTGTCCTACAAGAGAAGTTGTCATCTGTTCAAGCTAGGAGGAAGGAACTTTTTCAAAATTAGGATGATGAAGAGAAAGATGCACTTAAGGAATAGTGTCAGAAGATGAGTCAGGAGAACATGGTAATGAGAAATGAAATGCAAGTTATAACTATGAGAATGTCTAAGGAGATTGAAGACCGAAAGAAAAAGGAAGAAAATCTTGTTGTATCTCTGAAGAACAAATTTGAAGAATGTGGTAGGTTGGTTCATGAGAATGATATGTTGAGAACTGATTTAGTACAATCCCAGAGTAATGAACAAGATCTTGTGTATAAAGAAAAATTCAAGATTAGTTCAATATAGCTAGATGAGTTATTGAAAAGACAAAGGCAAAATGGAGATTCTAGTGGAGTTGGATTTGAGCAAGGACAGAGTTCCGGTACTGCAAATGAAGATCAAAACCATAAGGCACTGGTAAGGTAGTTTAATGCTTATAAATTTAATGGTAGATGTTTTTTTTGTAATAAATTTGGTCACATGGCTAGGCATTGTAGAAACAAAGTAAATCAAAACCCTGATTTTGCTTTCGGTCAATGTTCTAAATGTAATAAGTATGGTCATAATATAGAATATTGCAAAATGAATGTTAAATGTTATGCATGTGGAAAATTTGAACATATGGCTAATCAGTGAAGGTCAAGCAATTATACCGGTTTTAGAAAAGAAATTCAAAAGAACAATGGACATATTGGACAAGTGGAAAGGTTGGACACATTGCTAAATTTTGTATAAGCATAAATCTACTGGTTGGTAATGGAGGATCAAATGAGAAAGGGAAAGAAAAGGTTAATAAAATTCAGCAAGATCATATCCAGAGATGGGTCAGGAAGAATGAAGAACAATCAACAGATGCTAATGCACCGGTTACTTATCCAGCAAAGGAAGTTGCTCTTGCACCGGTAGGAAGCTCAACCAGTAACTGAGGCAGATGCCTTAGGGGTAGGCAATAATTCTTGAAGATGCTGCATATGCCCCAGGAAGAGGTTCTGAAAGATGTTTCAGACATTGGAGATGCTTATCCGGCATAGATATGTGTTGGATTTTGCCAAGATCAAGGGCACAATGAAAAGCATAAAAGAGACAATAGAATGACAAGAACAACTGTACTCTCATCAATATGCAAAATGATCAATTGGATTAACCAATACAATGAATAGAGGCCTGCTTATATAGGCAAGGCCATATGGATGTATGAGCACACAAATATGACATGTGGCTCAATGAGAAACAAGGGTAGGTAAGAAATACTAAGGGTAGGTAGGAGAAATAATATAATATTCCACAAGAGGTGGATGGCCCACTGAATGTGGAGTGTAACAGCAAAATAAGACCACAAAAGGTGGAATTTCTCCTACAAGCTCTATCCCTAAGTGCACACTTCCCTAAGTGTCTCAAATCCAAACTACGAAGAGCTCGCAACTACTGGAACTTACTCTCGGTGAAAGGTTTGGTGAATATGTCAGCAACCTGCTCTTCTATACGACAATACTGCAAATCAATGACCTTCTCCTGGATGAGCTCTCGGATATAGTGCATATGAATCTCGATGTGTTTGGTCCGTTGGTGCTGGACCGGGTTCTTCAAGATCGCAATAGCACTCTGATTGTCGCAATGTAGAATTGTCATCCGTGGAGTGGTGAAACCAAACTCTATGAGAATCTGCTGGAGCCAAATGGTCTCAGTCGCTACGTTAACAGCGCCTCGATACTCAGCCTCAGTTGAAGAGAGAGCAATAGCATGTTGCTTCTTGCTCTACCAACAAATGGGGCCCGAACCAAGGTGAAAACTATAACCAAAAGTAGACTTACAATCAACTAGATCGCCAGCCCAATCGGAGTCTGTGTAACCAACCAAGCGAAGTCCTGTGCTTGTTGCATATTGAATCCCATAGTGATGTGTACCCTGGATGTAATGAAGAATGCATTTGGCGGCTTTCCAATGAAGCTCATGTGGATCCTGCATGAAGCGGGAAACCATGCCAACTGTAAATGAAATATCAGGGCGTGTATGAGTCAAGTAGATGAGACTACCCACAAGCTGACGATACAAAGTGGCATCAACTGGTGGAGAAGAACACTGAGCCTCAAGCTTGACTCCTGAAAGAAAGGGAGTCAGGGTAGGCTTACAATCAGCCATATGAAAGAATGCAAGTAGATCAAGAGCATACTTGGGCTGCGATAGTGTGATCCCAGAAGGTAACTGTGAAATCTCTATCCCAAGAAAGTAGTGCAAAAGACCCAAGTCAGTCATAGCAAATCTGTCATGCAAAGCAGATTTGACCCTGCTAATGATGGATGAAGTACTCCCTGTAATGATCAAGTCATCAACATAGAGCACAAGTATCAAGTGAGAGTCATCCTGTCACAAAATGTAAACATTCAGATCGGAATGACACCTGGTGAAACCTGTGAAGAGAAGAAAGGAATCCATCTTGGCGTACCAAGCCCTGGGGGCCTGCTTAAGGCCATAGAGAGATTTCCTTAGTCTGCAAACCAAGGAAGTATCCTGGATGAAACCCTGTGGCTGCTCCATATAAATCTCCTCATCAAGATCACCATGAAGAAAAGCACTCTTCACATCCATCTGATGTACAACCCAACCATGAGCTGTAGCAATAGCAAGTGTCAAATGAATGGAGTTCATCTTGGCTATGGGTGCAAAGGTCTCAGTATAGTCAACACCTGCAACCTACGAGAAACCTTTTGCAATAAGCCGAGCCTTATACTTATCCACACTACCATCCGCTGCAAACTTGGTCCGATAGATCCACTTACATCAAACCATCTTTCTCCCCTTAGGGAGATGGACTAGATCCCATGTGTTGTTCCTCATCAAGGAACTATACTCTTCCTCCATAGCTTGGTCCCACTCAGGAACCCCTGATGCTTCCCTGAATGTCTGTGGATTGGAAGCAGTAGCAATGAATGCATGTGGAAGATCCTAATGTTGTGATCGAGTTCTCCGTGTATCTGAAGGATCCCCAACAAGAGAACCTGCGGACTCAAGTGTCTGTCGAGCCCAACGAGGTCTAGGTGGGGGTGGAGAACGAGGCTCCTCAATTGCAAGTGGACCTTGCGGAGGTGTAACCCTGCGAGTCAGAGTTGAGGGAGTCTCATCATCTGAATCACTAACATCACTATCGACAATGAAGGAAGGTGGAGGAGGTAGAGAGGCTAAGCTAGGAGAGCTTTCCTCAAAGTGAACACTCCTCTCAATGAATACCTCATGTGTCTCTGGATCCATCAATCTGTATGCCTTAAAACCCTCAGGATATCCAACAAATATGCAAGGTTGACTCTGAGGTTCCAATGCCTTGCGTTTCTGTGGAGGTATGCGAGCCCATGCTGGACACCCAAAGACTCTAAAATGTCTCACAATCGGTTTCCTACCAGCCCAAGCTTCAAAAGGAGTAATACCTTGCAAATATTTGTGAGGAACTCGATTCTGGATGTGTGTGGCACAACTGATAGCCTCTGCCCAAAAGGCAGGATCAAGAGAACGTGCATGTATCATACAGCTAGCCATTTCTTTGAGATTTCTATTCTTGCGTTCTGCAACCTTGTTCTGCTATGGAGTGTATGCAACAGAATGCTAAAGATCAATCCCCTCAAATGTACAAAAATCCTCAAGTCTCTTGTTCACATATTCCCTTCCATTATCTGTGCGAAGAATCTTGACCACTTTCCCTGATTGCTTCTCCACACGAGTCTTGAAGTCCTGAAATCTGTCAAATACTTCACTCTTATGAATGAGAAAGTAGACCCAAGTGAAGTGGGAGTAGTCATCAATGAAGGTAAGAACATAGCAGGCCTTACTGAATGAAGGTGCTAGAAATGGACCTGCTACATCACTGTGAACAAGTTGAAGAACTTCCAAAGCTCTCCAAGTTTTCTCTTTATCAAACTTCTCTTCGGGATGCTTGCCCATGGAACAACCTGAACATACACCCTCTGAAAAACTAATTTGAGGAAGGCCTGTGACCATGTCTTTAGTGCTTAGCTGCTGAAGATAGCGGTAGTTGAGGTGACCAAACCACTCATGCCATAGCTTACTTTCTGAATTTGAATGAGTAAGCAAGGCCCTAGAAGGTGAACTTGGCACAAAGTGGGAGAATGAATAAAGTCTAGAGTTGTCATTGACTTGTCCCACTACTACCAAGGCATCATCATCAAGATCCTTTACCACAACTGAATCTGGGGTAAACTCAACCTTTTTCCCATTCCCATAGTGAGTGATTTGGTAGATGGAGAGAAGGTTGGTAGACAAGTTAGGAACATAGAGAACATTCTCAAATGTTCCATCATCCATGTCAACTGAACCTTTCCCTTCAACCTCTACTTGTGTGTCATCACCTATGTAAATGTGAGGTACCTTATAGGGCTCCAATGAAGAAAACTGCTCCTTTGTAGAACCCATGTGATATGAGGCACCTGAGTCAAGTATCCATTGCTGTGAAGAACCTGTTGTAGCCACAAATGCTTGCCCTTTTTCCTTAGACTATGAGGAAGAGGAAGGAGTTGAATCCTTCTTTGTGTAGGCGGATGGCAAGTTGATGTTGTTTTTCTTGAGAAGATTGGTTAACTCATCAACTTGCTTTGCATGGCATCGATGCTCATCATGACCATACTTTTTGCAATATGCACAAGTTGGTTTATCCTTCTTAGGTGGTGTCCCCTTCTTGGAAGAGGATGAAAAATCACCTTGTGATGGAGAGGATGATTGTCCTTTTTCCTGGTGTGGTTTAGACTTGGATTGCTTCTTCTTCTTGTTGGAATCTTTGCCTTGACTTCCTTGATTTCCTTGATTTGCTACCAAAGCCTTGGACTTTGAAGACTTGAGAAACCCCATGTTCAACAACTTAGATTGTTCCAATATCAACATTTCTGTGAAAGCATCAAAAGAAGGCATAACATAAGAACTCCCCACTGTCAAACAATGAGTTTGGAAGCTAGGTACAAATGCTGCATATTCTGGTGCAAGCTTGTCCAACAAGTTGAATATCAATTGAGCATCCTTCTTGTCAATTCCACAATCCTTTAGCTTTGCTCTTAGCTCATTTGCTTTGGTTACATAATCTTGGATTGTATCAAAATTCTTGGGATCTAAGTTGGTGAGCTCATTATCAATCTGATAGCCTCTGATTTCATCAACTTGTCCATACAATTTCTAAAACATATCCCAAGCCTCTTTAATTGTTTTACACTTCTCAATGTGGAAAATGAGGTCATCTGATACATACTTGCGTAAGGTTCCAAGAGCCATGCAATTCTTTGTGAGCCATTCTAATTGAGAATTTGGATCAGCCTTAGGATCAGGTGGTGTTGTTATTGTTCCATCTATGTAGTGTGTGAGACCCTTTTCCATTAGTTTACTCCATACTTTAATTTTCCATGATGCATAGTTATGTGGAGTTAATGGTGGAAACTTATTAGGACTCATTGCAACAAGAATGGAAAGAGCACAAAGAGAGGCACAATCACACAAAACACCCCCCCAAATTCACTCAATCAAAGAACCCCCCCCAAATGTGATGATTTGGCACTTTATAAGTAGTGCGTATACAATGGGCCACTTGCAAAAGATGGCAAAGTGGACTTCTGATTTACAATTTTACAACTGCCTCAATAAGGCCAAAAGAGTCTCAAACTGATAATGCAATAGATCTAACTAAGATCCAAGCAATTTACAAGTACCTAATAGGCCAAATAAGACCAATATCTGAAAGTACAATTTTCACTCAAATTCTCTAAAATCTGATCATAGATTCTGAAAGTAGATGAAAAAATAAGCACTTTCAAAAAAAACGGCACCTGAAAAGGAGGTCGTATGAGCTCAAACGAGGCCTTTGAAGTTGCAAAATTGAGGATTGGACAGGTACAGCTGAGAGAATCCAAAATTTTCGAAAAACCTAGGCACCAAAATCAGAAAATAACCACACCACTGCAAAGATCATGAAATTTTATCCCATTTCAAAAAAAATTGCACCAAAAAAGGAGCAAAAATGAGCAAGATATGGCCTTCCAAAGTTGGACTCCAAAACTAAAAAGCCCAATGGAGAGGGGTTAAGAAATTTCCAAAAAGTGCTGATGTGGCACTGATGTCAGCAATTCACTGTGTTAAATTTGACGGCCGTATGACCGTCACAAAAACTTCACCTCCCTACTGACTGGGCATCCGTACTATACGGACTGCTGACTGTACAGGTGACTGTGCAGACCGTACAGATGACGTGGCACTGTACAGACGTCTGCGTGGCGCAATGACTGTATAGTACGAACTGTACGGATTTGATGTGGCAAAGCAGTCGACGTGGCGTACTGTATGCTGATTGGGTGTCAGCGTGGCGCTGTCGAAGGTTTTTGAACGGCACCGGAGGTCTTTGGCCGACGGCGGTGCTGGAGCGGGAGGCGGAGACTGGCGGGGTCGACGTCTCGACAACGACCAGGGGAAACCGAGGTGGCGGCGGGAGGACGAAGACCTGCACGGCAAAGATAGGAGCTGTGGCCTGGAAGCAGGGAAGGCATCGGGAACCTGCGGGCGTCGGTGGCGATGCAACCAGCGGGTCTCGGCGGATGGACCTGCACGTGTCGGCGTCGTCAGGTACGACGGTCTGCATCGCTACAGGACCTGCGGCACACAAATACAGTGTACGGGGGGGTCTGCGGACCCCCAAACAAAAAACCCCCTTTTTTTTTATATTTTTTTTGATTTTTCAATTTTTTTTTTCGAAATGTTTCGAAATTTTTTTTTGAAAAATTAAAAAAAAAAATTGTAAAAAAATTTCGGAATCCATACGAAAATAGCCAAAATGGGGAAAAAAATTTCTCACCAAAATAGGTCGACTTTATAGTCGAAATTTATGGAAATGGCCTCCCGGATTCAACGGTGATGTCCAAATCGTTGTATGATGCCCCCAAAAAATGAAGATCCCCAAATCCGAAAGTAGAAGCCTTCCACGATGTCTCCAAAAACTGATCAATGAAACCCCAAAAGCTCTGATACCATGTTGGATTTTGCCAAGATCAAGGGCACAATGAAAAGCATAAAAGAGACAATACAATGACAAGAACAAACTGTATTCTCATCAATATGCAAAATGATCAACTGGATTAACCAATACAATGAATAGAGGCCTGCTTATATAGGCAAGGCCATATGGATGTATGAGCACACAAATATGACATGTGGCTCAATGAGAAACAAGGGTAGGTAAGAAATACTAAGGGTAGGTAGGAGAAATAATATAATATTCCACAAGAGGTGGATGGCCCACCGAATGTGGAGTGTAACAGCAAAATAAGACCACAAAAGGTGGAATTTCTCCTACAAGCTCTATCCCTAAGTGCACACTTCCCTAAGTGTCTCAAATCCAAACTATGAAGAGATGCATTATCCTAAGTTAACTTAAGTAAGTGTAATAATATCCAAAATGAATATTTATTTACACCAACAATATGTTTTGTTTGAGATCCAGTATCTTTCACTAGAAGTCATTGATGTCAATGAAAGATTAGGTTTTTTCTTGGAGGATAAAAGGTCGAATATACTTCATTTTTTATCACCTTGCATTTAGAAGTGATTTAGAGTGATTAAAGGCGATTTAGTGCAATCAGATATCTTCTTGAGCGATTTCACCAATGATTGGAAGAAGTCTTTAGATTTTTTCACCAGCAGCAATTCATAGGTATTTATCTTCAATCATGGAAGTTGTATCATCATCTGTACCTATCTTTGTTGCAAATCCGATTGTTGTTGAGCTCAAGGATCATCCCAGGCCGATTTTCAAGCGGTATCCACATGTGGCTACCCTAGAAGATTTTGTTGGCACTTTTTGTTGTGTCCCAGAAGGAGTTGTGTATGTTGAAGATGTAAGATCTTTCATTCATTGTCACATTGAGGATTTGGGAACGTCTGATATCAAGAGCATGTACATGAATGAGCTAATGGGAGATTCTAGAAAGATTAAGCCTGAGTACAAGCACATTGAGGATTTAGGGATTACCGACATCTGGACATTCCAGAGTTTGAAGATGAAATTGTTACGTATGTTTTGAACAGAGTGCATGGAGAGTTTATCTGGTTAGATAGGCCATACAAGATTACAAAGGAGTCCATCAGGGCAATCATCGATTTACCATAGGTTGGGCAATGTCCAGATGAGAAGGTTTCTAATAATCATGTCAACAAGATTACTGATGCAACATCAGACAAGTGGTCTATGAGAATCAGTACTATCACTGATACAGACATCAGATTTGATGGCATAGTCATTGGTTACAAGGTAACTCAATCAAACCGACTAAATTCTATTTCTAGTTCATGTATTTACGCAACTTATAAGATGATGAGATAAAATGAGAAATTGGATTTATGTGGTTGGATGTTAGATGAACTGTTGATAAACCTAGGAAAGTTTAAAGGAGAAAAGAAGGGGACTTTCTAGTATGGTAACTTAATTGTTTGTTTAATGTTAATTTTCATCAATGAGACTCCCTGTTTTGGGAAGAAACAATGGGCATTTGATATCTCGGTAGGGAGGCAACTGAAATAGTCTATTGCTACATTGGGCAGTCAAAGAGATGACAAAGTATGGGGATATTTTAAGGCATTTCAAAAGGCTATGAATTCTAGGATGAGGGTTCCAAAGCACATTGTTGAGAAATACTCAACCGACATATGCTTCATGGTTAAGAAAGATGAAAAACTCATGGAAGCGGTTAAACCCCAGAAGATTTGTATTGAGGAGATGGGATATGAAGTTGATGCACAGATCCTTGATGCTTATACACATATGTTAATTGATGCACCGGTAGATGAAACTAAAAAAACCTTTGGCACTGCTAAGAAGAAGACACAAGAGGTTGATCCTGAGTTCAATCAGAAGAAGAGAGAGAAGCAGGAAGGACAGGCAAGCAAGTTTGTAGAAAAGGTTTCACATGACATCAAAGCATTGATTGATACTATCCCAGAGAAAGGCAGGAAGAGAAAAGAACCAAAAGTATTCATTGAGCCTATTGCAGCAGAGTCTACATCTAAGGATGACATACCCCTAGCTTTCAAAAGGGTTATAAGGAAAAAAATAGAAGAAACCAAGGTAGAGGCTAAGAAGCAACCGGTTAGGAAAGTTACATTCAAGTTACCGGCATAGAAGAAAACACCAAAAGTAACACCTTTAGCCCCATTTGGTACTGGGAGAAGGAAGAAGAAGGATGACATTGATCTAGCAATTTAATCTAGTAATGTAACTATCATTCCACCAAAAACTTGTGCAGAATTAGTTGATGAGATTAATAAAGATGGTATGTTAAAGAATGTATAGTTTTATTACGAACATTTAGAGAATGATGAACAAAGAGAGGTAGAGGAAGCAATATTGTTATATTTGGATATTTATAAGAAAGCCTTGATAAAAATTGAAAACCAAATACTAGCCGAATTATACGATATGTTAGATGCTAGAAGACTATCAACAATGCAAGAGGACAAGCATATAAAGATACAATAGTTGTTACTGTTTGTGTTTCTGTTTCTCCAGAGGAGATGGATAGGACACTTGAGGTGGCAGATAGGAAAATCTTTAACAGCAAATATAGAATAATTAGTCTTATGTTAGGAAGAGTAAATGAGATAATCAAGGAGACCAACAAGGCATGGGTTAAGTTCTTTGAGAACCATGGTTTTTATACTTCGCCAAAATCTAAGATAGACACTGTAGACATCCTGGTTGAAGGAAAAGGAAAGGGTATTATGGGTACTTCACCCTCAATTTTGAAAAACATTAAGATAGTGGAAATTAAGCCCCTAGTAGATACAAATGTACAGACAAATGTTGAGATACCAGCAAATATAGAGAGTGAAAAGGTTGATAAAGTATAGGATACTAATGTTAAGGACAACAGTCCTCCAGATACAGATGTATAGGATGAGGTTACAGTTCCTAGGGAGGAACCAGCAGTTACTGAGACTGCACTAAGTGGCGAAGCCACCGGTGCAAGTGGGGAAGCTATAAAGGATAAATCATCAGAGGAGAAGAAAGAGGAATTCAATAGGGAACCGGTAGTTAGTACATCATTGTTATCAATTGACACCTTGCAGATTGAAAAGAAAAGCATAACCAAGATGAATCCTACTAAACTCATGATGATGGCTGCATAGAAAATGATGAAGGAGGGATCTATGGATAAAGGTGTTATGGATCAATTTATCACTATTTTACATAGACTAGTCCCGAAGTGCAAGTTTGGAAATGAAGTGAGCCCATCCAGCAAGCTTAAGATAATCACTGAACATATTTCAAAGGATTTTAAGTCCTTACAACATATAGCAAACTGAAAAGCACTAGAGAGGTTCACACAGGCAAAGAGAGCTACATTTGATCAAATGATTGAGTTTGAAAGGAAGGAAATTCATGATAAGTTGAAATTGATTGATAATTCTTTAAAGAGGTGTACAAATATTTATAGAGTATTTTGTAACATAGATTGTCTTACAATTAATTTGGATAAGAGGATTAAGGAAACTTGGGAGAAAATTATAGGTATAGCCAATTCTTTTGATGGATTGAATTCATTGACTACATCCATTGATGGTCAGATTTTGGTTTTTGAAGCCCAAGTTTCTGCTCTTGAGAAGGAAAAGGAAAAAATCATAAGAAGAGCCAGAAGTCTTAGAGGTTTGGTGGGTCCCTGGTTGGATTCACTTAGTGTATATAAGAAGGAGTGTATAGATATGGCTGGTAAGCCCACACCGATAGAGTTAAATGAGAAAGAGTCATTTGCCCATATGCTAAATGGACTTGTATCTATTTTTGGCACTTTCAAATTTTGTTGGGATACTTATCTAGAGCTTTTAGATAAGGCCTATCCAAAAAATTTCAAATATATCAAGCTCCAATAAGGTATTTTTGGGATATTCATTGTATAGTATCTTTCATTCTTTGTCCTGGTTTTGGATTTTTGGTACTCTTTTTGGAATTTTTGATGGCATTGATGTCAAAGGGAGAGTGATATAGATGTGAAAAATAAAAAGGGAGTTTTTTATATTAGGGTGAGATATGGAATTATGGAGTATTTTGTATTGATGGATATTCAGCTCAAGGGGAGCAGGTTCAGAATGAAACTGACAGTTGGAAACCTTGACCATTTTTCACATGAGTGTTGCCATCAATTCCAAAGGGGGAGATTATTGACAATTGATACTCAATTGGTTGGTTTCACTATGTTGTCATTGATGGCAACGTGGTATCTTGTTCCGACTTCATGTTTTGGTTCAGTTGTGTATCGACATGCACTTCATCAGTACCAACACCAGCACCGACAAGATGGAAGGATTTCTTTAGTTACCAGCAATGCAGGCTGACATGGTTTAGAATCAGGTTACCGATATTGGAGGTCCACATCTTTTTGGATCTAGCATCGGCAATTGTTTTTGATATTCACGTATTTATGTTATCTAGCCGACATGTATATTGATATTGTAATTATCTTTGTAAGACGACATAAGGCATGATGAATTGTATAGGGTATATAGGTTAGCTGGTCAAATCATTTTGATAGGAGATGAATATATGATGGATATGGTATGGATTCAAATATGGATGTTATGTAATGTGAATTATATCAGAGACGTCATGTATGTGAGGATATTTATGTAAGGGGTATTCTGGTAAAGGGTTTAGGGTTTCAAACCAGAGCAGACAGAGCTTAACTGGAACAGTATTCAGGCATAGAAGATGTTATCTTTGTAATTCAATTATTTCTCCATATTGTAGTCTGGATTTATATGTAGTCAGTGAGGCTCCTTTTGTGATTGAGTAGTGTGCTCTAGGCTATAAGCCTTCTTGCAAGTGTAGGCCCCTATATTTTGTAATATCTCTTCATATGGCCAGTGGATTGATATTGTGGGTCACAAATCCCACCATGGTTTTTTCTCTTTGAGTTTTTCCAAGTATGTCTCTGTGTGTTATGGTGTTCATTTATGTGATTCTCTTATTGGTTGCTTTACTTCTTTCAATTCTGTGTGTATCGATATACCAGTTGGTGTATGCATGTTTTAATAAAGGCTTAAATTGATCATTCCAGTAGAACACTGATTCACCCCCCCCCCCCCCCAACACTCTCTGTGTGTTCTTGGATTCCAATAGTTTTTACTTATAGTGAACAAGGTCAGTGATAGTGACCCTATTACCAATAGCCTAAAATTTCTTAAGAAACAAATCCATAAGTTGGTCAAAGGTATGGATGGAATGATCTGGGAAGGAGCTACCCCACTCTAACGTAGTTACCTTAAGGGACCATGAGAATAGTTTTAGAAACACAAAATCCAGGTTGTGGTAATTGCTACACATGGTCATAAAAGAGTCAATGTGTACATTAGGGTCCCATCACCGTTGAATTTGTCAAACTTCATTGATTCGGCCATAGGAGGAAGGAAGGTGTTCAATATAGTGATGTCAAGGGGAATCTTCCTATAATATACAGGCAAAGATGATTGACTAGAAGCAAAGGCCAGGTTTGTAAAATATAACTATAACTACCCCATGTTCCATAAGGTAGTGTTCAAGACAAGATTAGAAGGTAGAGGAGGCAGAGGTGTGCCAGATGCACCACCACCTCCACCAGCACCTCCAAGAGAACCAGTGCCACTGGTAGATGTAGTACTTGTGTTGATCGTAGGGATATGAGATAGGTCAAGCTAATAAACATACTCATGTAACCCAAGGGAGGATGAGGCATTGATGCTAGGAATAGTAGAATCCATCATATGCATGTTCAACCTTTGTATGTCAACGTCGATCTGAGAACTAGAGGCATCAAACTGGTCATCCTAGGGGGTGCCTCTACCAAGGGTACATGGTTTTTAACAATCATGGACAATGACTTCAGCATCTCTAAACCTTTTCTATCTGAGATGAGCATGTCTTTTAGAGTGTTAACCACATTTCTAGCCTGAGGGAGGAAATTCTCCTGATTAAGGAACCCTTCAAAATATCCCAAGTTCTTCTCTAGAGACTGAATACAATCAAAGTCAATAGTGACAGTGGAGTCATGGTCAATGATAGGAGGAGAGGGCTGCGGATAATTTGTTGGGGAGATATTTTGAGAAATAGTAGTTGATGAGCCTCCCATGAAAGGTATATGGAGAGTATGAGAGGGGAAAGGCTCATTTGGGTTAGGTAGAGGATTTCTGATCATCTCATAAGGTAGAGGAGGATTGTAATGATCAAGAGGGAAACTCTGCCTAGATGTCCTCTTGAATATAGCTCATGTGGCAGTCTAGGTCCTAAAGCTCATAGACAAGCCTCATGACACTGAGACCACACTACAAGGACACAGAGGGTTTGGTCTTCTAACGAAGCTAACCAAACAGAAAAATAAAGAAAAATGAATGCAAATGCTAAAATGGAGATGTAAGCTACACTTTTTCTTTTGTTTTTTTTAGATTTTAAATGTATGCAATGAACTAAAAGATAAATACACAATACATAAAGGAAATTGGCTTCATGTTGGGTTCACCAAAATGTAGAGGACATTATTTGTTACCCTCAAGGTGATGGACTTCAAGGAACAAACGTACCTTCTCTCTACCTCATTTAAACTAGCGCTAAGGGTTAGCCAGGGGATCAAAATGCAAAACTAAGTATAGAGTAAGATAAATGACTAATAAGTAGAATTCTTGAATGACTCCTAAGCCTATGTCCCAAGGATGAGTGCAAGGAACTAGGATACCAGCGTGGCATGTTGTCATCCTATATGGACAAGGTACAAAGGTCATATGAAAATGACATATGCAACTGCATTACTAAATAAACATGAAAAATGAAAAACTAAGCTAACAATATAGAATATGAAAGAATAGAGTGAAATGAGAAAAATGGATGAGGGAAGCTCATAATTGGTCCATGATTGAAGCCTCCCACAAGATGAATACCTTCCCACAATTACAAACTTGCACATAAACAAGAAGGAAAATATTGGGGGTTGTGTTATGGAGTCTGCCTTAGTCATACCCTTGTTTTGGTATTTCCACCTCCACTGACAACCCGGAATATAGAAATAGTGAAATGGAATTATAAAGATAAAAGAAACACAATTAAGATAATAGATAGATTGAAATAAAGGATTATGAATATGCAAACAAACCAAGGAAAAAAAGTTAACTCCACTTCCAAGACTTGTGAAGACAACACTATGAGCTGTTCGAGGGACTACAACAATGGTGGTCCTTGAGATGGTGGAAAAACTATGAATATTGCTTGAGAAAATCGTCAAAAGCTTCAACCTACAAGAAAATGATCTAGAATCCCCCAAAATACCTTGAAATAGGAGAGATATAGACCTTGGAAAGAAAACCAGCGTTGATGGGTGCATGTAGAGGCATTACAATTCCTTCCAGATGAAAGCATAATTCTCAAATTACCACCAACGAATTGTCAAATTTGTGGGATGCTAGCATGTTGTGCATACATCTTTGTGTTGCACTAGTGTCGTGAGGATGAAAAGTTGGAAAAGTTGGTAAGATTCCAGTCTGGAGCTGACAAAGTGATCTAGGTCATTAAAAAGACAAAAGCAACGATACATAACCTTCGATGACATGGAAGAAGGCACCATTTGTTGCGTTGAATTGTAAAAAGTATGATTTTTTATATTATACATTCCTTCTCCCTTTTTCCTCTACAAGTAATTAGGATAAGCTTAGAATAGGTTTTACAAGTGTTGGATTGGTCCCACTCTACATCCTGATTGAAAAGGAATTTGACCTTCTTTGGAGATTAAATGTCGCATGTGCAAGGTCCCACACTTGGATTTTGTTTCCATGTTTCACAAGGTTGATAAGCATTAGTCTTTAGCAAGGGTGCAAACTTTGTGACAACAAAGAGTACTACTGATGACCCCAATGACTTTATTGACATACCTGAAGACTATTGTGTCTATACCCTTACACCTTCTAACTTTGAACATACCAATGGCCTTCCTCTCATTTACCCTCAACTCATTGACTGGGACCAACAAGGCCTCCATAACTTAGAACATTCTGAAATCATGAGGCCTTCATTGATTACCTTGGCATAAGAGATGATCTCCCTCTTGGGGACTATAAAAAAAGATACACCATTGAACTGAATAGCATGGCATACTTTGAAGAGAGTGCCAAGCCTTCTACTCGTAAAAAATATTAAAATAAAAATAAATAATGGGTCTTTAAGTGAAAAATGCACTACGACGTTTTCTAACCCCAAAAAAGTAAAAACAAAGGACGCATTTGATGGTGAAAACCTCTCTAAGGTGCTAGAAGATGCAAACTTTGACACCCTCCCCATGACATCATATTAGGAGAAGTCATCTATGTTGATTGAAGAGACCATAAAAAGAAATATTGGGATAGAGGAGGTACCACATTACATTTTCCTTGCACAATCATTGACAAAAATTGAGAGGCCAAATTTTGCAAAGTTCTTTATAGATAGACAAATAAACTTCACATGGTCATATATATATATATATATATATATATATATATATATACTTGGTTATGCATCACTTGATAGTTACTCTGGGCACCAAACCAGTTAAACAAAAAAGTATATATATATATATATATATATATACTTGGTTATGCATCACTTGATAGTTACTCTGGACACCCCTAAAAATGCACTCATAGATCTTGATCCTGATAAGAAATTTGACCTTACAATTAATTTGATCTTGCAATTAGGTTTACCACTTATAAATAAGCATGATTATCCATATTGAGCTTCCCACAATCAAATTTGATACCTCTGTCAAATAGTAAAATTTAGGGTGCACACTAGTTAGAGTCACACAACCATCCCAAGTAGCCATGTTGGAGAGTTAAAATATTTGCACCTGTAAGCCTCCAAGCTAGACCAATTGTTCCATTCAATTATCCTATCAACAAATTAATTTTGTGCCAATTTTTAGAGCCTCATAACCCAATTTGCTATTTTTCCCGAACATGATTCATTTGCAATTTGTTTGGTTTTCACCAAAAAACTTGTTAAAGTAGCCTCCTATCTGAATCAAAATTTGACAGCCAAATCACCTCCACATTAAACAATTGTTCTTTATAATTCTCTATATTGCAATGAACCCCAATGCAAGGTTTTAGAGCCCCATCGGTCCGTTTGATATTTTTTTCTGAGCCTAAACCAAATGCAGTTTATGCAAATCTGAAACTTTCACAAAGCTAAAATCAATTATGGAGCCCACTTTGGAAATTAATATTTCCTACTACAAGATGAATTTCTTGGATTCATCAGTTGCATTACAATCTTTGGTTAAATGTCTACATGATTGCCTACCCTCATCACCTCATTATATGATTTGGTCAGTTTTCAGGGTTGATTTCAAATGCAAAAAATTGAGTTTGGACATTTTTACAAAGGGTTGAAAATGCACAATTCGATAATGTTCAAAATCAATTCATGATCATAAACTCGCTCCAAATTATTTATGTCCCTAGTTCAAGTGGATTACTATGTTGGAACAAGATATGGAACATTGTCTTGAGAAGAATGGTTTATTTCACCAGATGAGGTTGTTATTGTTACAAATGAAAGACATGAATAGCAAGCCAACTCTCACAAAGGTAAATATTTTTCTTTCGAGAAGCTTGATAATTTAAATCAATATTTTTTAGATTAAAGTTGAATAGTTGATTTTAAATGTTCACTATATGTGGGGGTAAATGTGGCTCCCATAAGGGTATAGACCAGTATATAGTTTCGAAGGGAGGCAAATGAATGTCATAGCACACAGAAGCAAGAGGTTGGGTCAACACCTAAAGGTATATTATTTAAATTTGTTTGATTTAAAATAATAATTCATTTAAAATATGAACATATATATAAGATGCAATAGTTATAGATGAGAGGGATAATATTCGGGAGAACTAAAAATTTAAATCATTTAAACATGATTTAAATTAATTATTATGCCGAAGGCGTTTCTTATATGAGATGAACAACTTGATTTTAAAAATCTATGGCTGAAAGTTAGCCAAAACAAATGCAATACCATTGGAAAGGTTTCCGCTGTTGATTGTTTTTTCCCTATTTTGTCATCTGCGTATGGTGCTGCTGCGTGAAAGGACTCATCACCGTTCATCGTTTTTGGCCCTTTTCCTTCCCTGCCATATCATATTTTCGAATATTTTTTAATTCGAGTAGTAAATGCGGTTTCATTTGTCTTGTATCGATGCGCATTTGTTAGCGGCTTACATGGAAATTAATCCACATGTAGCTTTCTGTATTTCTTTCTTTATTAACCCGTACCTATTCAGTTTGCTTTTCCACCATCCACCGTCCACCGTTCAAAGCATTATCACAAAAAAAATTCCATGCATGCTCCGTTAAGTTCCGTGGTATTGGACTAGTAGCACATTTTCCAACATCCTTCAAATTTTATGGCAGTGAGATGGACATTATGGTAAATAATAATTTAACTTTTAGATTATGTATTAATTATATTTGCATGTTTGCTCAATTTGTTCAATATAAAAATATATTCATTATTAATTATAATAATTTATATTTGTATTCAATAGTTTTTATTGCAAAATATAATATTTAATAATAATATAATTATATCATATATAATTTAATTTATATTATTAATTATAATAATTTATATTTGTATTCAGCAGTTTTTATTGTTAAAATAAATTGTTGTATATAATGATAATCATATATAATTTAATTTATATTATATATTAATGATTATATATTGTATTATATATAGGTAATTCATTTTTTGAAAAGATTTGTGGAGAAAATGAACAAAAATTAGTTGAACATTAATCAACAAGTTTGAAAACCAAAAAATAAAATTAGGTATAGGCATGACCTACTCACATTAGAAAAATCCCAATCAAATAGGATTTCACACTCAAAATTTAAGACCACCTAACAAAGTGTGTTTAGTTGTATAAAAAAAATCGTTTGATGATTGCTTAGATTTAAGACATTTCTTTATTTAATATTCAACATAGTAGATTGTGATTGCAAATATATATGTAATGGAGATGGTGACTATAAATGAAAGAGTTTTAGAGGACTAATCAAAAGCATGTTTACTTGTTTG
The DNA here is from genome assembly GCF_030272615.1 of Cryptomeria japonica. NCBI lineage: Eukaryota > Viridiplantae > Streptophyta > Pinopsida > Cupressales > Cupressaceae > Cryptomeria > Cryptomeria japonica. Next base: position 467,159,607 of record NC_081414.1, read on the forward strand.
AAAGCTAATTATATATTTAGTTAGTCTTAAAATAAAATTATGAGGATTCTTTCAAAAAAACCCTACTTAAAATTTCATGAACTAGATTAGTATTATAAATATGTGAATAGTACCCTTCATTCTAATTTTAAGATATTCTTTAGATGGATTGGCAAAACCCTAATGAATTAATGACACTACTAGGCTTTTAGCTTTGCCCTTCTCTCCCTTTGTCTTACTGTCAATCACTCTATCTATCTCTTCATCTCTCTACCCATCTTTCCCTCTCTATAATTTCTTATATCTATATCACTCAGTCTCACAATCTCTCTCTCTCTCTCTCTCTCTCTCTCTCGGCATGTATCCCTCTATATCCACCCATCTCTCTCCCTCTTCCTACACCTTTATATCTAAATCTTGTTGCCTCTCTATATCTATCTCTCCATACTCTCTCTCTCTCTCTCTCTCTCTCTCTCTCTCTCTGCATGTATCCCTCTATATCCACCCATCTCTCTCCCTCTTCCTACACCTTTATATCTAAATCTTGTTGCCTCTCTATATCTATCTCTCCATACTCTCTCTCTCTCTCTCTCTCTCTCTCTCTCTCTCTCTCACACACACACACACACACACACACACACACACACACACACAACCCCTTCTCCATCTCCATCCCTATCTTATTTTCTATCTATATCTCTATACCCATCTCCATTTATATCCCTATCTTATCCACCATCTATCTCTCCCTCTTTGTATCCCTATCTTTCTCCATCTTTCCCTATCACAAACATAGCATGATCTTTCTATTTTTAAGGTTTTACTAGTTATGATTTGATCTTTCTAAGTGAATGTATAGTTGATTTGGACCTATACTTCTTTATTGAGACCTTTGTGCACAAACATCATTTACTAAAATTTGTACCAATTGACCTCATGTATTGAACTAATGTATGCAATTAATAGACCAATCTCTCTATCCATCTATTTTTCTCCTTCTCCCTCTTTTTATCTCTCTGTCTCTCTCTGTCTCCATGTCTCTCTATCTCTGTCTCTCTGTCTCTCTGTCTCTCTCTCTCCTCGCCCCTCATTCTCTCTCTCATTCTTTCCCCCCTCTCTCTCTACCTATTACAAATATAACATGAGACTATTCGTAATGGATCTTGATATCCTCGTCTCTTTTGTCTTTATCTCTCCCTCCACCTCTTTCTATCTTCTTCTCTCCTCATCTCTCTCTCTCTCCCTCTCTCTCTCTCTCTCTCCCTAACTATTGTAATATAGCATGAGACTATTCGTAATGGATCTTGATTATATTCCTAGTTTAGAGGTTTATTTTGCATTATGTCACTTTATCAATTATTGTTTTGACAACTATTCTTCTTTATAGTTAGAAATCAACTATCCAATTATGTATCCTCTTACAAGGATCAAAAATCAATTGAAGCAAACCCTAATGGGAAAGATATGCAAAAAAAAATTAGGATCTTGTCTATACATGTTGATTTTGTATTGGGTTGAGAGGTTCCAAGAACATTTCAAATTCTTATATTCAAACAAAGATAATGTAAACCATGTGGTCAATTCCATAGTGTTTGTTATTATATTGTACATATTCTACATACTTGTTTGAAGCAACATTAACCATATATCCTTTTACAGATTTATATATAGTACAAATTCTAATATATGAATCTTCATATCCTTCATTTCAATGACATTCTATTGGTCATAAATGAATTATCTCTATATGATGAATTATTAAACTTGTTCAACCTATTAAAAAAAAATGATTTACAATATGTCACTTTATCAATTCTTTTTTTTACAAATATTCTTCTATTTCTAATATTTATTATTTTGACCAATAATCTTGTTTTCGGCGTACCCATTGCACACCAAGGTGCAATTGCTAGTTATGAACATTATAAGAAGGGGGAAAGATAAATTATTATGCACGGTCAGTAAATCCAAATGAGGCATTACAAGTTTGAAGTGGTGGGCCCCCAAATTTTTCTACACAATATTGGGTGTCTCTAAAGGCAAAATTAATTTTACCGAAGTAGAAAGTTACACCAAAAACCACAATGTTAAAAAAGCATTTAAAAAAAACCTTCTCCAAAAATGAAAATGAATTTATTGTTTTCGGTGTAGCCTTGGATATCGATAAGGACAAAAATGATTTCCTTGATAAGAGGAGATACACCGAAAAGAAGTTTATAAAGGCTTCCAAGGAAATGAAATTGATAACTGTAAACCTAACCCTATTCGCCATCCTCCCTGCTTCTGCCAAAATACGAGTTACAAGGAATGTGGATTATTGACAGATCTATAAAAGGAGATGTAATTTCCTGGAACACAATGGATGCAATATTCGTAGAGTGAACGTGCTGAGAAGACTTGTTGGAAGTATCACAGTTCTGAGAGGGGGGGTGAATCAGAACTGTATTGTTCTAATAAGAAACTCCTTCCTAAATTTTTCACTAAGCAGTTTAAAGCAGAATATTTACAGTTTATGCAGGAGAAGTGTAAGCATTCATCATAAGCATAAGGAAATGAAATTCACAAACATGAAGAAACACCAAATTTGTGCCGAGTGGAAAACCCTCCAAAATCTCATGATTTTGTCATAGGGAGAAAAACCACTCCATGAACCTGTATCTTTTATTCATTCCAATTCTTTACAATCGGCAGTCACTACTGCTCAGAAATTTAACACAATTTAACACAACTCATATACATATACAAATGCGCATATATCACTTGTACATGTACACAAGTTTATGATAAAACTTTCAGACCCGCTAATCTTCAGATACATATATATATATATGTTTTTTACACACACATACGTACATGCATCTAAAGATTACAAGTTATATATGAACTTCGAAACAAAACAGTTACATATTTCTAACTGAACCAGTTAGAATTTGTTTAACAATCTTCCTCTTAAAAAAACTTCAAAAGATCTGTTTCAGATTACGAATCTGTTTTAGGCGAAGCTGATAAACATTAATCTTCGTTTGAGAGATATTCGAAGACAGTTTTCATAACGGCATAACTGACTGAAACATTTACATATTTCCTTTTGCTTTGAAACAACAAACTTTTAAATAGTGCCTTGGGTTTAAAACCCCAAAAGATTTATAAAACACTGCATAGCCATATATCGATTTCGAAACCCTCTTTAGAAGTGAATCAAGAACATAACCTTCATACCTGTGAATTTTACGATTCTGCCCAAGAAACCGCATACCTGAGACACAAGATTCTGTCTGGCCTTAGGAAGTTTCTTCCTTCTTTCATGCGCTCCAGATTCTCATATAGAGCAAAACGAACATATAAGCAAACTTGTATTTTCACTGAGTAAGATAAATGCATAAACCTGAAACTCTATGTGAAATAGACAACAAATAATGAACCTGCGTGAATCCATCGATCAATTCCCTGTTTCGCACAAAGATATCTTGACCCAAATTATTACCTGTCTGATTTACAAAATGAATACAATCTTTCAAAATGCAACAAAACTGTTTGCTCAGAGTAATTCGATACCCACAACCTCAATTAGGTTTAACAAAAATTTGGAGTCCGCCATGCAAAGTCAATACTTGGCGAGAAAGGACTGACAATAATTAATAAACTTGTCAGTTTACATTGGTCTCAAATAAAACTGTCGACAAACCATTCAGACTTTTCAACTTTTCACTTTACACAAATACCATTATATATTCCTTGTCACGTCAATGCCACATGTAACATTTTGCCAACAACGCATGCCACGTATTTGCCGGATGACAGATAATGTAAATAGTTAACAATCTCCCCCATTTTTGATGCAAAAATTTTCACCATTACATAAAATGAACTGAAATACCGTTGATCATAAATAAGATAATGAACTGAAATACCGTTGATCATAAATAAGATAATGAACTGAAATACCAAACAGATTTACCATGAAAACATGATTAACCTATGACCCAAGTGCATCCAAATACAAGAACCAAACTTGAACAAACCAAAACTGCTGTGCCAAAAGATCAAATCAAAACTGAACCTGTACCTGTGAACCTGTGCCAATCAAAACACCACTGAACTGAAACTGTATGAACCTGTGCCAATCAAAACACCACTGAACTGAAACTGTATGAACCTGTACCAAATCAAAACACCACTCAAAACACCACTGAACCTGTGCCAAATCAAAACACCACTCAAAACACCACTGAACTTACTCCCCCAAAATTTATGCATCAAAAATCTAACCATCTGCTGTAAAACTTATCCCAGCATGGATTGGGAGAAGACTCCCAAGCGAATTCTGAACTGTTCAAACAATTCTCTAGGAAGAGCTTTGGTAAAAATATCAGCAACTTGTAATTTAGAAGGTACATGAATAAGAATGACCTCATTGGATGACACATGTTCGCGAATATACTGCAATTTGATGGCAACATGCTTAGTTCTAGAATGCATAACAGGATTTTTAGAAATCTGAATAGCACTGGTATTGTCACAAAGGATTTTGAGAGGTTTTTGAACATGAATACCCAAATCTGAAAGCTGATAAGACATCCAAATTAACTGAGTACAACATGCCGTTGCAGCAATAACTTCAGACTCAGCAGTAGAAAGAGTGACACAATCTTGTTTTTTACTGTGCCAAGCAACTAACCGATCACCTAAGAAAAATGCAGCACCACTAGTACTTCGTTGATCATCTTTACATCCACCCCAATTAGCATCTGTATAACCAATGAGAGCAAAATCATCATTTTTTCTGATAAAACATTTGCAACCAAATATTTCAAATAGAGCTCAAATCAGAATAGTTTAAATATTCTGTTTTAAACTGCAAAGTCAATACTTGGCGAGAAAGGACTGACAATAATTAATAAACTTGTCAGTTTACATTGGTCTCAAATAAAACTGCCGACAAACCATTCAGACTTTTCAACTTTTCACTTTACACAAATACCATTATATATTCCTTGTCACGTCAATGCCACATGTAACATTTTGCCAACAATGCATGCCACGTATTTGCCGGATGACAGATAATGTAAATAGTTAACAAGACTAACCTTCATCGCCATCTTCCAGCCAGTACCGAAACAACAACTTTGAAATAGTTTGTGGATGCCCATCAAAACATTAAGGATGGAGGAGTTTTGTAAGATTGAAAACAATACGATAGATACATATGTAATGTATGTAAGCATAGACACAGTGTGTGAATCATTAATGAAACACTCCGAAGAACTGCAATATCATAGCATGGAGTGATTGCAACAGTATGCAAAAAAAGGAATTGAAAGAAAGGTTTTCATGCAAATACGATTGGGTAGTATAAAAGTCGTAATTCCACAAATTGATTTTGATAGCTGGGTTGGAGATTTTAAAACTTTCGAATGGATGTAATTGATAACTGCTAAGCCATATCCCACAGCCTTTGTCGTTATCCTCTCAGTTTGTGCCAAAAGGATATGGACATTCATCAAAGCATTATAAATAAAAAATGATATTCAAAATAAAACAGCAGACATGCATTAGAAATGCGAACTATAAACAAATTGTCTAAAAGGAAGGCAGTCTCGTGATTACCACAATGTATATACATAGTGTGAGTTTGTTAAAAAGGCTTTAGAAACATTTTTGCAAGAAAAAATATGATTCCATGGCTTTTGCAAACGTCCTCCCAGCCAGTGGTGAAAGCATGCAAACTGTTGATACTGTGCCTCGAAGAAATGCAGATCTATGAAATGAAATAATTACAGGATATGTATAAAATAAATCAACACAATAAATATGACAGGGGCCTCCATAAAAACATTAGATGATCCTATAATTGGAGTGTCGTGATAGATATGCTTACACAATGCAAAAATATAACGCACATGAAGTACGATGATAGCAAAAATACACACAACGGATTTGTTGAAAAGGCAGTAGAAACTTTCAAGCAAATTGCAATCAACAAAATATATTAAAGTTCGAGATACCGTGGTAGAGATGGATTTGAAATTTGGAATCACAGGCACAATATGAAGTATAGATAAGCTTGTGAATTCTTTGGTATTGCCTCAAAGAAATGTGTCTCATAATTGTCATGGCATAACTACAAAGAATGAAGAACTATTGAGAAAGATTTAGAAACTATACTTCATGATCTCAATCATCATTTGCCTGCACCAAGATGGTATTTTAGGATAGTTCATGGACATCCATGTTGGAAGTGAAGTCCAACGGACTCCTTCGTCTTTTCCACCAAAACCTTTGGCTCTTCATTTTCTATTGTAAAGCTCTTTAAGAGCTGTTTGAATATCATTATTGTGTGTGTTCTGAAGCTGCTTGCAGCTGTGTATGTAGAAATAGAATTGTTCATCAATATAATAGATTTTGCTGCTTTGAGTGTGGATGTAGGCAATCTACCAAACCATGATAAATTGTGTGTTTCATTTGTCCCTGTCTATGAATTCATTGTTTAATTTTATGCTCTTCTAATTCACTTTAAATCCTAACAATTGGTATCAGAGAAAGGTTAGATCGTTGTTAAGATTTCGGTGGTTGAAATTCCGGAATCATGGAAGAAGCGAAGATAGAGAAGTTCTTCGGTCAGAACTTCGGGTTATGGAAGCAACAATGAAAGATGTATGGGATAAATTAACAACCATGTATGAAATAGAATCGGCTGCAAATAAAGTATTTATCATGAAGCGATTGTACAAGATAAAGATGAAGGGAGGTTGTGCGATGGCAAATCACATCAATGAATTTAATACATTGATCAGTCAAGCAACTTCGGTGGGGATGACACAAGATGATGAAAGCAAGGTTGTCTTTTTGTTATGCTCTTTACCAAGTAGCTGAGATGGTGTTGTAACAGTCGTTAGCACATCGATAAGCGGTAAAAATAAGTTAGTTTTTAATGATGTAGCAGCTACTCTTCTCAGCGAGGATTTGAGAAGAAAAAATGAAGAACCTTTATCCGGTGAAGTCTTTACGGTGGTAAGAACCGAACATAGAGGTAGGAGCCATAATAGAGGCAAAAATAATTATCATAGGCATTCGGAATCAGCAAGGAGATCGAAGTCTAGAAATAGAAATGGTGATTGTTGGTTTTGTGGAAAATCTGGTCATGTAAAGAAGGATTGTAGAAACTACAAAAGGGCACAAGAGAAGGTGCGGGACAACAAAGCAAATACAGTCTACGACAAAGATAATGGTGTACTAATCCTTTCAACAACCGACACTACTCCGGATTCATGGGTACTTGATTCCGGTGCCTCCCATCATGCTACCTCATGCCTTGAAGTGTTCATTAACTACAAAGAAGGTCACTTTGGAAATGTTTTCTTAGGAGATAACAAAGCTTGCAAAATTACAGGCAAGGGTGATGTGTTGCTACCATTAGAAGGTGGTAAAATATGGCTGCTCAAAGATTTTTGGAATGTCCCACAATTGAAATGGAATTTGATATCCGTTGGACAGCTCTTCGATCAAAGTCTTAATGTGAATTTTCTTCAAGATACTTGGAAGGTAACTCATGGTACCATGTTGATTGTAAATGGAAATAAATTGGGTAGTCTCTATATATTTAAGACTCATAGTGAAGTGGGAGCTACAATGGTGGTTGAGGACAGCAAAGCGGATCTTTGGCATGAAAGGCTTGGGGATATTAGCAAGAAAGGGCTCCATGTTATGCACACAAAAAATCAGCTTCCGGGTCTCAAACTTGTAGATTTAGCCTTTTGTGAACATTGCCTTTATGGAAAACAAAAGCGAGTCATTTTTTTGAAAGGTGGGCGTGATACAAAGACAATACCGCTGGAGCTTGTATATTCGGATGCTTTTGGGCCTACTGAGGTAACCTCCATTGGAAGAGATAACTATTTTGTCACCTTTCTTGATGATTGTACAAGGAAAGTATGGATTACATGCTCTCTAATAAATTTGAAGTTTTTTCAGAATTTAAAATTTTTAAAGCTTTAGTTGAAAATTAGATTGGGCATAGGATTAAGTGTCTACAAACAAATAATGGTGGAGAATTTCGTTTACACGAATTTGATGTTTTTTGTGCTGATAATGGGATTAGAAGGATTAAGGTTGTTCCTTTCACTCCTCAAGAAAATGGTGCAGCCGAGAGGATGAATAGGACAATCCTTGAAAAGGCATGATGTATGTTATCAAATGCAGGTCTAGGCAAGGAATTTTGCGTAGAAGCTTGCAACACAATAGTATATCTGATCAACCAAAGTCCCTCATCTAAATTAGACTTTGGTATTTCAAAAGAGGAATGGCAAGGGAAGAGGATTTCTTACTTGCATCTTCACGTGTTTGGATGTGAAGCCTTCTTGCATATACCCAAGGAGAGAAGAACTAAATTGGATCTCAAGTCGTAGAAGTGTATTTTTGTTGGGTATGGCGAAGAGCAATTTGGTTTCAAGATGTGGGATCCGGTTCACAGAAAAATTATTCGCAATAGGGATGTAATTTTTTTTGAGACTTCTTTCCCTACGCTGCAAAGTTCTATTAAATTAGATAAAGAGTATGCTCCTCTGTCTATTTTGTAAAATTATTCTTCATCTATCGGTGTTCTGCTCCATATCTCTCATCAAGTGGGAGTCCCTATGTCTTCCACCATGATTGAATTCAAATCCCAGTCCTTTGACCAGACTGAGAATGATGAAGAAGAGAGTTTTTACAATGGCTGCTCTCCATTTAATTTTGAAACAACACATTATGGAACACGGGGTCGAAATCAAATTATACACCGTGAAACAAGGGGTATGCAAAATAGAGTACATCCTCCCTCAGAGTCACCACGGGTTAGCACATAAGATGCAGAAGACGTCCCCACACCGTCTATACCGTTGCCTACATGGGTGGAGAAACATATACATGGTGTCGCATTCTCAAAGTACTCAAGCCTTCCCCTTAACGCCCCCCCTATGGGCTCACAGTCTAGGCGGCATGGTGGACTATCCCTATGGCTCACACCGTAGCAATCTAGGCAGTCTGCATGCCATGCTAGGAAGCCTTCATGTGATGTCGGCCTCTCACCACAACACGTTGGGCAAACCACGTGTTTGCCCCCAACTTCCACCTTCCCGGGCTCACAGCAAGGGCATCTTCCTTCGCAAACCATGGATGATGCCTCTGCGATAGCACACTCCTACGGTTTTCCTCCTCCTCACCTTGATGACAATGATCCATGTGGTTTTCTTAGACTTCATCCTCCCCGCTCTATCTAGAATACTGAGCATGATCAACCTACAGTTTCCATACTAGAATTTGGAATTCACCTTGGGCATCAAACTTTGCCTATAGAAAACATTGATTTACATAAACAAAGACCAAATGATTTGAGTAATCTTAGTAGGGATGATCTCACTACTCAAACTAAGAGTCAATTGAGAAATTCTACTAGGCAGAGGAGACCTCCAGCTAAGTTCTCTGATTATGAATTATTATTCTGTGAAGAAGGTGAACCCACTTTGTTAATCTCTTATCAAACAGAGCCTCTGACTTATAAAGAAGCTTGTAAAACTACACATTGTGATAAATGACATGTTGCAATGTGCAAAGAAATGGACGCATTATTGCAAAATCAAACATGGGATTTGGTGCCACTTCTGCCTGACAGAAAGGCATTACGTAATAAGTGAGTGTATAAATTGAAAGATGAAGCTGGTGGTCAGAAACGGTTTCGAGCAAGACTAGCTGTCAAGGGGTATGCTCAGCAGCAAGACCTCAATTTTAAAGAAAAAAAATTTCTAGTTGTCAAAATGACTACCATCCGAGCAGTATTGGGATTGGTTGCAGCCTAGGATCTTGAGCTTGAATAGTTGGATGTGATGATGATATTTCTCCATGGCGGCCTTAATGAGGAATTGTTTATGCATTATTTTGAAGGATTTATCAAAAATGGTCAGGAACATCTCTATTGCAGATTGAAACGGAGTTTGTATGGGCTTAAGCAAGCCCCAAGACAGTGGTATCTCAAATTTGACAAGTTTATGATTGATCACAAGTTTACTCGCTGTGAGTTTTATCCTTGTATCTATTTTAAAAAGCTTCCCAATGGCGAATTTTTTATACTTCTCCTTTATGTGGATAATATGCTAGTGGCCAGCACAAGCATGAAAATTGTTCGTGAGCTTAAAACTCACTTAGCTAATGAGTTTGCCATGAAAGATTTAGGGGCAGTGAAGAAAATCCTTGGGATGACCATTTTTCGGGATAGGAAAAAGAGAACTCAAACTATCTCAACAAGACTACATTAAAAAAGTATTGGATAGATTTGGTATATGCGTCCCCTTGGCCTTTCATTTTCAGTTTTCTTCTCAATTGTGTCCAAAAACACAAGAAGATAAGGAGTTTATGGACAAAATTCCATACAAATCTACAGTTGGGAGTCTTATGTACGCTGTGGTGTCTACTCGTTTGAATATTGCTCATGTTGTGGGAGTGGTGAGCAGATTTATGGCTAATTTGAGCAAACCACATTGGGAGGAGGTCAAGTATATTTTACGATATCTCAAGGGTACTTCAAACTTTTGTTTATGTTTTGGGAAGGGAAAGGCACACTTTCAAGGGTTTACTGATTCTGATTTTGCCAGAGATTTAGACAAACGGAAGTCTACTTCAAGTTATGCTTTCACATTTGTTGGGGCAGCGATTAATTGGGATTCTAAATTACAACATAGAGTTTCTCAATCAACTGCAGAGGCTGAATACATAGCTCTTTCGGAGGGAGTCAAGGAGATGGTATGGTTGCAACTCTTGTTCAACGAGTTGGGTTTGAAGCAATCAGATTTTGCCTTGTTTTGTGATAATAGCAGTGTCATCTTTATGACTAAGCATCAAACATCTTAGCCTCGATCAAAACATATTGATGTACGTAGTCATTATGTTCGTTACATGGTCGAAGAGGGCAAGTTTCATGTAGACAAAATTCACACCGAGGAGAATCCAACTGATGTGCTCACCAAAGTTGTTAAGTGGGAGAAGGTCTATTTCTCTTAAGCTTCTTTCGGTCTTTCCAATATATGATATCAGGATTGTGTGGGGGAATCTACTTGTGCAACAATTCGTTGGCCTTCAAGTGGGAGATTGTTGGAAGTCAAGTCCAATAGACTCCTTCCTCTTTGCCGCCAAAACCTTTGGCTCTTCATCTTCTTCTGCAAAGCTCTTTAAGAGTTGTTTGAATATTATTATTGTGTGTATTATGAAGCTGCTTGCAGCTGTGTATGTAGAAACAGAATTGGTCATCAATATGATAGATTCCCCTGCTTTGAGTGTGGATGTAGGCAATCTATCGAACCACAATAAATTGCATGTTTCATTTTTCCCTGTCTGTGAATTCATTGTTTAATTTTCTGCTCTTCTAATTCACTTTAAATCCCAACAATCCATACAAGCAGAAGAAGATGGATTTTTGATAGATATTATAATCTAAATTGCTCCTATAAAAATAGATGTAGAATGTAGACGCTAACTATTTGAACAATACCTAGAAGAGATGTAATCTCACGGAGCGCAATGATTGCAGAAATGCAATAAATTGATTTTATTGAAGAAGTTTCAAAAATTTCCAAATAAATGCGACAGGAAGGCATAAAGCCATGCCCCACAACTTTGCCAGTTTCCTCCTGGCCTGAATGGGGGTATTTAAATGGTGAGCATATATTAAAGCATTAAAAAAAATGATTTGCTGAAGGGGTTGTAGAAGTTCTGAAAACTTGTGCACAATTCATTCTACCAAGAAGCTCTCAAACTCTTTTGATTAGAAAGACATTTCCAAGCACATGCTAATTATATAAATTTGATTGTTCATTTAGCTAAATTGACAATCCAACAAAGAACAATATAGAAGGAACAATTGAGGATTGTTGTCATTTGATAGGATGTAGAGACAAGAAAGCTGTGGATTCTAAAAATCTGTTCATTTATACTAGTATTAATAATTGAAAACGGCAGTTTGTAAGTCTAGAGGAGGATGAAGCCAATGGAGAAAACGATACAACAAACTATAAAAAATTAAAGCAGGATATAATGCCTTAAATAAATCAGATGCTTACCAAATCAAGTAAATTTGGGAAAAGATTTAGTTATTTCACCTTTGAGTAGTCTTCACAGCAAGTTCTAATTAAATATAAGAAAAAGATGAATTGTGCTTGGGTAATCTTAAAAAGAAGGCCATGCAATGAATTTACTGAGAAGTGGTAAATATTTCTTAAAAATAAAGATGAAAGATACGTGATGGTAGATTTGAGGATAAAGCATAATGTTGATAATATTTTTACTTGACAATGAAAGATGTTGCCTGAAAATAAAATAAGTTGAATATGACGGAGAGAAATTCATCAAGAAACCCTAAAGTTTAATGTGTTTCCAGTTACAAATAAGGATTTTTTTATCATTTAGAGTGGAATAATATTCACTCCAAAGAATAAACTTACACAAAAGTGAATGGTGGGATAAATTGAATAATTTTAATTAAAGGGCGGAATGAATTTCACTTATGAGATATGGAGTAATTATGAAAGCAAATTTAAAAGATATTTATCTTTAACCATATCAAAGGTTAACAAAAGAAAGAGGAAATTATTTTTGTTTTCACTTGAAAGTAAAATAATTCCTAGAGAGTTATTATCGTTTCCACCCTAAAGTAAAAAAAAAAAGAACTTTGGAGGAAAGGGACGATAATTATTAAAGTAAATATTAGATAAAGAAGGGTAATTGTTTTACCTAAAGGGTGGAAATTTTTACTAGAACAAATGAAAATATGATTATGTCCATCCATAGGTGGAAAGGATTTCATGAAATGATTAATACAATATGAAGAATTCATTAGTAACGATGGAAAATATGAAGGAAAATTTTACTTAAAGAAAGGAAATTATGCCAAGCTCAATAGGAAATATTTTTATGAGTGGTAATAATAATTATTTTATGTGCCAAGCAAGTGTATGGGAATACAAGAAAATAAAAGAGTTGGAGATCAAAGGTTTTATTAAACATGATTATTTTATGCTTTTGTGGTTAGGTAAAGTTATATAAATATTTGTAACCAAACATTGTAATGGTCTCAAGTGCTCCCTTAAAATTATTAAAGGGAAATCAAGACCAAGAAATGAAGGGAGGATAATATCATATTATTATTATTATCACTGTTAGTATGCAATACTGATACAAGCAATTCAAATTATTGTGGGTTATATTTTGAGTCTCTTGCTATTTTGATACTAAGAAGATCAAAGGCTGCATTAAAAGTTCAATTTGTATACTGTTACTATCTTGTTATTTTCATTTCTTGAACAAGAAGGTATACATTCTTGGATAATTACTGTGTGAGCTTGATTGAATTTGCCATATAGTATCTATCATAATAAGATTAATAGGTGTAGGAAGATCAACAATGGATAGTTATGTAAAATTGTCTATTAAGGAGACAGGAAGAAAGGAAGCTCCATAAGACTTTGTGACATAGTTCTATTTTAATTTTCAATAAAATAGGAAGTAAGATCTCATTTTAGTTCCACTTTTGTAAAGTAGGAGTAAAAGATATAAATACAAAGTCATTCTCACTTTCATGCCATTTGAGATTGACCTAAGATAGGAATATTGTAATATAATCTTCCTAGATATCACTGGCTGATTGTAACACATATAAGGTAAAGTTGGTGATAAGGTACACCTGCCTTGGTTTGGCAGAACCAAAAGTGAAGCGAACTAAGATCAAATTGATCATTCCATTAGTTGGCCAAAATAAATTGTTGATCTTGATCATAAAAAGTGGCATACTCTTAGGGGTCATCAAACCAGTGATTTTGAGCTCCAACAGGTTCTACATATCAGAGAGCCATGACAACAATCTTTCATGGCATCATGCATGTTACCATGGAGGAATATGTTGATGATATTTTAGGAAAATAAGTTACAAGGGAAGAACATTTGGATGTCTTAGTAGTGGTTTTTGATCGCTTGTAAAAATATAAAGTCAGATTGAATCCCAAGAAATGTGTCTTTGGAGTGACCTCTAGGAAACTCCAGGGACACAGTTTCACAATGAGGTATTGCGGTAGATCTAGCAAAATTTAGAGCAATTTTAGAGATGCCTTCGAATAATATCAGTCAAATCAAATCATTACAAGGAAAGCTCCAATCAATTCGTAGATTCATAGCACAACTCGCAAATAAGTGTCATTTGTTTCAATATTTGCTTCATAAGAACATCAAGTTTAGGTGGGATGGCAAATGCCAACAAGCCTTACAACTTCTTAAGGATTATCTACTTAATCCACTAACTCTTATGCCACCAATTCAAGGAAAACCATTATTAATTTACATATTAACAACAACGATAGCACTAGGGGCACTTTTCGCACAACAAGATCATGAAGGAAAAGATTGAGCCATCTACTACATCAATCACACACTGGTAGGATATGAGCTTAATTACACTCCAATTGAGTGTGTGTTTCTTGCTGTAATTTTTTCTTCGCATAAATTCTATCATTACATGCTACTCATAAAACAAAGCTCATAGCAAGAATTGATCCACTGAAATATCTACTCAACAAAGAAAATCTCACAAGATGGTTGGCTATGTGGGTAATGATAAGAAAATTTGACATTGAGTATGTTGATAAAAAAGTTATCAAAGGATAAGTCATTGAGGTCAACTCCCAAATGCACTAATGGTTGATGATTCTCCTCTTGTATCACAATTTTTAAACGAATCCATTTTCACCATATCAAAATCAAAGTTATGGCAGCTATATTTTGATGGATCTTTTACACAACATGGAGAAAAAGTAAGAATACTATTCATCACACCTCAAAGCTCGATTCTATTCCTAAGTCATATCAGTTATCCTTCCCTTTCACAAACAATATTACAGAATATCAGGCATTAACAATAGGTCTATGAATTGCAATATAGTGGAGGATCTACAAACTTCATGTTTTTGGGGACTCTCAACTTGTGATTTGTCAGACAAATAATAAGTATCAAACCAAGGATGAAAAAGTAATGCCTTACAAGAAAATGGTGGACAACTTCAAGAAGTATTTCATGGAGATAGTCTTTGATCAAATACCAAGAGAAAACAATCGAGTTGTAAATGCTATGGCTACCATTGCCTTTCTTGGTCGACATGCCACAAAACATGACCCACTATGAGTTCTTGGTGGATAATCTTTTGGTCCTTGCATATGAGATCACTCCATCTGAATTAATATGTGTTATTGGTCTTGATTCCTCTTGGTATGACAATATTTTCACTTACCTTTGTGATAACACCCTTCCACCTGACCTTTCCAATAACCAATGTCATACCTTCATCTATTAAACCTATCACTAAACCATCACAGCCAACACACTTTAATGACAAGGTCTTGATGGTACTCCTCTTAGATGTTTAAAGAGTGAGGAAGTTCAAATCACATTGCATGAAGTCCATGAAGGTATATGTGGGGCTCACTCTAGTGGTCTAACCTTAGCCAAGAAAATTATGAGGATTTGTTACTATTGGCCTACAATAGAAAATGACTCATACCAATTTGTAAAGAAATGCAAGCAATGTCAAAATTCATGGAGACCTGATTCATGCACCAGCACAAAAAATTTAACCGATCACTACTTCATGGCCCTTTTGCCAATGGGGACTTGATCTCATGGGCAAGATTCACCCTCCATCATCCAACGACCATAAATTCATTATCATAGTCATTGAGTATTTCACAAAATGGATGGAGGCCATCCCTCTCATCCAAATCATCGGTAAGTAGATTGTGACTTCCATCCTCAACTACATCATTTGTCAATACAATGTTCCCATTTCCATCATCATAAATAATGGACATCCCTTCAAAAGTTAATATTTTCATGAAATTTGTGACTAATTCCACATCCACCATCACTTTTCTACTCCATAATACCCCCAAGGTAATGGTCAAGTTGAGGTGTCAAATAAAACTATTCTTAGAATCCTTAAAAAGATAGTCGATGATGCTAGCCGCAACTAACACATCCAACTTAATCCCACACTATAGGCATATTGCACAAGTTTCTGCACACCTACTAGAGCTACACCCTATTCACTTGTCTATGGTGTTCAAGCCATCTTGCCCATTAAGGTCGAATTACCATCTTTACAGGTCTCCTTATGTAATCTAATCAATGATGAGGGCTACAAGGTCTCCCACCTGGAAGATTTGGAATTCCTAGATGAATGTCGATAGAATGCATTCAATCACCTAAAAGGATATGAACAACGCATGAGCTGCAATTACAATCACAAGGTGAAACCTCGCACATTTGAGGTAGGTGACTTGGTGCTAAGAGAAAACCCCAAAAATCAATAGGATAGAGAGAAAAGGGGCAAATTTAAACTGAAGTGGCTTGGGCCTTACACCATCATAGTAGTTTATGGCTCAAGTGCTTATTAGTAATCAACACTAGAAAGAGAACCATTGGATGATCCTATCAGCAACATGCATATTTGTAGATTTTACACAAAGATTTTCAAATAATCCTATTAAAAATACAAAAAAATCAAAAAATAGAAAAAATAAAATAAAATAAAAAATCATCACTTTGGCGAAAACCTAGTAAATAGGCACCTTGTGACACAAAAAAATTGAAAAAAGTAAAGAGAAATAAATTTGTCCAACAATGAAAACCGCTTTGGTGGCACCTTGGACAAGTACTATTATGAAAATTGGGAAACTGCTGCTATGTGTAGGGACTTTTGTGTTGATGAGCCTTTTATACTCACCTAACATGCAGGATTCACGAAGCGGAGCCTCTCCTGAAAAGAGTAAGGATTATGAAATCTGCACTCCCCAAGGTCCTATTGGTTGGGTCACAACTATGCAAGATTGACTCAAGGTCCACATGAATTATTAATCAAGGTGGTATGCTGGTTGTAGAAGACACTCACACAGATCCACTTAGAAATAAAATTCAAAAGATATGGGGAGTGAGGAAGAAACAAACATAATCATGCAAGATTGTTAAATTTGAAATAAATACTCCAAATAACCAAATTTTATCGAAACTTCCATCTACATGCAAGGTCTATAATATTACACGTAGAAAGAGTTGATTATCAACTTCATGTACAATAATAATGAAATCCACAATATTCATGACAATTATTTTATCTAGAATGAGAGAATATATCAAATCAAAGAAATACCAACTTCATTCAACAAAGATCTTGAAACATGTAGACCATGAAGCATCTTGCATTGATTAATTATGGAAATAAAGGTACTAGTGAGCACTGATACTACGAGAGCAACATAATTTGAAGTTTAAAATGCTAGGAATTAAAATACTGTAAATGAAATCCTAACTATGGCCTCAAATCTTCAATTTTTGGACCCTCAAAATAGCCTGATTCATTACATTTATAGTATCTAGCCCCCTATGTTCTAGGAATAAACTACGCCTATAACCCAGTTACAAAATGGTGGAGGTTTCAGTCGACATGCAAGTCACTTTTGTTGAGCCTCAATTATACTATGCAAAACAAAGGCAAATAACAAGTCTTCTCTTAGTGCAGTAGTGCATGCATCTTCCACGCGTTCTATGTCTGCCTAGAAGCTATATTCATGCATGACAAGTGTAATTTGGATCCTCTTCAAACTATTGTTCTTACCAAGATTTTGGCTTCTTCTTTGGGGTATACTGGGATTTGTCCTTGTTTTCACTATTTGTTCCTCTTGTAGTTGTGGTAGTTCCCCATGCAGTAGTCTATTGAGGTAGATGGTGGATTGGACACATATTGAATTTGAAATTTTGAGACCCTTAGAGCTTCTCTTACCTCTTATACCTTATCGACCATATTGTCCATTTCTTATGTAGCTTGGTAGGATTGGAGAACTAGCTACATGTATTTATCCATGATTGTGATAATGAATTCAGTGGTTGGAGAGTACTCAGCAACATATGCTTCCCATTGCTTGAGGACCGCTTACTAGTGGAGTGCACTTTATTGCATTACGTCCTTTCCATACTTGCCTAGTACCTTCATTACATATTGTTCATATTGATTAAGCAAGCTAAAGAAGGATGGGTGTTATTTGAGTGCCTTAGCTCTACACTAATCTATCATATCTACCTTTAGCTCTATAATATCAATGCAGGACTTCAAGTTGTTGAAATCCTCTCCTCCTAGTAGGTCTTCTCTTCCAATTGCATCCTCCCCCAATGCCTTGATCTTTCTCAACACCTTATCTTTCTTTGAGAATATGTTGGATTGTGCCTCCCATTGTGTGGAATGAAGGATGAGGCCCTTCTCAAGGAGGTGAATGTCTTCATATGTCTCCATAGTGTCCCGTAAGAACATTTTCACCTTTCTCAATTGATCTCTTGTTCAAGTCTTAATAGTGGTTTCCACTTTCCTCATTTCATATAATGCTCTAACCTCTTCCTATGGGAGTTTTGATGTGGAAGGTAGTGTGTCACCAGACCTTGAGTCAAATGTTTTTGACATTTCAATGAGTGATTGTTTATATTTCCATAGCTAAGCCTTCACCTCTTTCTTGGATCTATGTTTTTTTTCTATCCTTGTTTTTATTGTGGAGGTGACAACATCCAAGGAGGAAATCTCCTCCCATTTAGTTTGTTTACCAAGGTTTATTTGGGAGACCTAATACCTTGGAGGTTCTTTTTCTTCACCTTTTGCATCCTACAGTGGAGCAACTACACAAGGTATTACATCCCCTGAGTCACTTTTTGAAAGATGAAGAGTCTTGCTTTCTTTGCTATTCTCGGTGATTTAGTAATTGTTATCACTAAGGTTTGCACCCTAGCTAAGCATAAAATCAGCTAACCTGTGACACATGGGACTACCTCCAGGTTGTGGGTACCCTATTGTGGAAGTAAACCTCCAGAGAAGGTTAATTCCCTTTGAAATATCCTAAACCTCTAATTGTTGCAAAGAAAAGGGATAGAAAAATGACTGTAAATAAATTCTAATCTACTTAAGCGGTGATGCACCAAAATGTTTTGTGTTTGTTGTTTTGAAATGACTGATCATGAAAGACTCAACTAATTAACTTCATTCACAACTCATCATCTCCTAACATGATCATAAACAATACATATGAAGGTTTTATCCTCAATTTTCATGAAAGATGGAAATACCATATAATGACATTCAAGCTGAAAATACAAATTTAACACAACATATGTCGTGATTTGACTGAAGGATATTTGCTTAACATCTCATTCATGTACAAGAAATCAAAGGGTTAAAGTAAATCAAAATGAATTTTTAGTATGATAATATGAACTCCATGAAAATAAAAATCAATGAGTAGGAACAACAAGAACATTTTCATTTATTTCTAGAATAAACTCATGTAAAGTGCAAATACAACTCTAATCTTCATTCAAATGATAGGTTACAAGATATAACACAACTAATTACAAAGAAATTAGAGAAGAACTTAGAAATTTTTTTAGAAAAATCTAAGTTACAATTCCCAATACACTGTTGTATCACAGAGAAAGGAAAGAATTGATTACAAAATGAATGAGAAAGATCTTTTATTAATTTTGTTCCTAAATTTTAAATTTCAAAATATTGGCTCCCTTTGACTTGCTGACTCAGCTAGCTTGTTGAGTGTGTTGTCTTCTCCTTTGACTTGAAATTAGCTACTAACTAATGGAGAATCTGAAATGGCAACTACTGGGCAAGCATACTTGAGATTTCCACAAAATCAAGGTTAAACTAAACTGAAAATGTTGTTTTGTGTTCCCAAACTACCCCTTGGTTGATGACTCACACCTTAAGGGCTTTAATCAGGGGTGGGACTATTGTAAAGGTCTGAAAAACCTCCACAAATCATGGGATTTGTTTGTGGATGACATGCCTTGACTTCTCTTTCTGAACCTTGAGTTTTCATTGATAGGAGGTTTTGAATTTTGAAATCCAAATCTCAAGCCCATTGAGTTTACATAAATGATTGATTTGAATTTGAAAATAAAAAATTTTCACATAACCTCCCTATAGTTGCACATGTCACTAACTCTACTAGAGACTATAATCATACCAACTGGACTGATCTCTGATAGAAGTTACCTTACAACCTTGTCATGCCATCCTCTCATGTCTATTGCTAAATGTAAGATTTTTTTTTATTTAGTGATTTGTTAAGGACTGCATCATTATTCTCTCTAATCATTGGTATATCCTCTATCATATATCTCAGATCCTTTGTATGATATCCATTTATGAGTTCTTGAGGGGTATCATAAGTCGTAGCTTATTTCCATATCTTTGTTGTGACTTTATTGTGGTTGTTCTTTATATATTTTGGTTGTCCTTGGTCTACAACATTGACTGATTTGTGAAGTTCAAGGACTTTGTCTTCTCATCAAACAATACTGCTCATGAAGATACTTTTTACTACTATAAAAGCATTGCATTTTCCTTTTTCAAATCTACCATCCCTAACTATGACTATGGCTAGGATTTTACCCTTATAGTGAATGCCATGATGGCCATTGTCTTTACTCTAAAAATGCCCTGTAACTCTTTTAGACTATCTTGATTTCATTCTTCCAATGGACCATATCCTGATCCTTAACTGATCTTTCGAAGGACTACTACTGCATTGAAACTAAGAAGGGCTATTTAGACTATCTCTCCCTATCCAACTATCTCCATGTCCACAACATTTTGGAAGTGTCATTTCATGGTGTTGGACTGTTCTAGAACCATTAGCACCTCCATGCCTTATGGTTTTGATCCTTATTATTACTGTTCTTGTCTTAATAGTATCAAGGATTTCATCAAAAAGATCTGATCATTGAGACCTCCTAGTACTTCTGCCCTAATAGTCCCTGCCCTAATTCTTACTTCAAAGCAATATGACCACATCCTTGAAGATTGCTAGCTGCTCTTTACTTATGTATTCATGCTTCTTATGATGTCATAGACTCCTATGTTTGTTGCAACAACAACTCACTTCTTTAGAACTGCATCTTAACTTTACCACATGTCAAGATATCCTCTTGAGCTTCCCCATAGAGGCATTATCTTTTGATTTCTGCAATTTCTTTTTCTCTTGCTCTTTTGTGCCTGTGATGAACCTTGTGACAATCATACTCCTTTACTTATTGTTTCTCTATCTCTTGACTGAAAATCACTGTGATTGGGATTCTTGTCACCTTTATGCTTTCTAAATGAATGAGACTTCCTTAGTGTCCTTGTATTGAAGTCTTTCCCTATTTTGATTGCCATAACTATTATTGTTTTGTGAAGATTAGTTGTGCCTTTAAGTTTGATTGTGGATAGTCTGAATATAGCCGATCCATGGCTTCAAAATAACCATACTTGGCTTATGAGTACTCTTGAACCTGCTACTGCTAAATGTGTGAGTTTGACTGCTTTGTCTTCTCATTGGCCTGCACATCATTAGGAGAGTTGATCTACTTTTGGTCTTTGTTGTCTCCGTTTGCATGCACTTTGAAGCTGCTCTTTCAAGATTGACCAATTTGTAATATTGAGTTGAAACTTCTACTATGACTGTTTATGGGTTGTCTTTTCATTGTGTTGTACTTGTGAATAGTGCTTGAAGTGTTGTCATTATAACACACCTTTAGAAGCTAGGGACTTATACACTTGCAATGACCTAAAAGATTGATCAAGGCCAAGGTACTCCCTTATTGATTTATCTTCAACACTGTTCTTTTTGACATATCTGGCTCCAAACTTCTTTGAGCTAGATGATTGAACTATCATAGATAATGATAAAAACTTTTATTTTGATAGTGAATCATTTCTCACTATGACTAGCTTTTTTATTATTCCTTTTCGGGATTGTGGATTGGCTCTTTTATTGCAATCATAGTTTCCTTTCTATCTATTCATGTATCACCCTAGAGATTTGTCAACCATTGGTATATCTGGCTTTTATCTTCTACTCTGTCTATGATATGATAGGATTGTGACTTGTTGTCTTAGAGGTTGCTTTATCATTGATTCCTTTTATTGTCCTAAGTGTTTGGACTGTATATTTGCTATGAAGGCTGCAACCTCACTATCCTTGACAAAGGACATAAACATCATGCCTTCTGGATATGAACCACTAAAATTACTGCTCATTAATCATTGCTCTCACTTGTATATAAGTTCATAAAATACTTAGCAAAGGAAAAAAGAAGTTCTTAGGAAACTATATTAACATCTTGGCATCTTCAAGGAAATACTTATATTCCAAAATGATACATATGTCTTGATCAAAACAATGGATATGCAGCAATGAAATATTTTAATGTAACTATATTTTCTCATAAAATTGTGTGTGCGTACACTTATGGAGTTATTAAAACTTCTAGAGCAGCAATAGATCTGATTCTTCTCAAATAATGGCTAAAACCAAACACAGCAAATGAAGCAACCAAAGAATACGAACATGTCTTAGAGCTTAAAGGTTTATATGAAAACCTTACCTCTTGTTTGAAAACTCCTTATATTTCTCTTTAAAAATCTTTGATTTTTGCACTTAAAGTGTAAAATGTGGCTCTTCCAAGCCACTATTTTTGATACTTTATTGACAAATCTGCCCCTCAACTGTTGTTCCCACTGGATATCTACCTTTAAGCTCAGATTTTTCTCCTTTATTTTATGATAACTAACTGAAAGTCCCTTCTTGGTGGGCATAGCTGAGCTAAAACAAAACCGGGGCTTTCTTTTGCAAAGAATAGCCTACGTGCATGCCTAACTTCAATGTCCTTTGATACTAACTCATCCTCCAACCTTGGGTAAACTCAAACAAAAAAAAAATGTCCCTCCAAAAATCAAAAGAACTCCCTTTTGGATTTCTTAACATGGTTTGAAAGCATTTTACTCCAAAAACTTAAGGGACTTTATACAACCAAAGGACTTTAGGATACATGACTTTCATCCTACATCACCAAGATAATTTGATTTAAATTTTACCAAAACTAGTGAAATTTCCTAATAAGACCTAGCGCAACCTCCTTCCTAGATTTATGTTTCATCAAGAACAATCATTAATGCTCCACAAATCATTATGCTGAGGAAGTGGTCAATTGGTTATGACCTTCTTCAATGTTGCTCCACTTTGACTGGGTCTTCATCTAGTGAAACGTTGATGTGTCTTTTAACTGCAAGCTTAGTCATCCTTTCATCTTGGTTGGCCCTGCATCATGGCATTAATATGCACAAAATCATGTGTATCCATTGATGTTAACATAACATAAATTAAACCATATTTTAAGATTAATTCAGATAATTTACATAGATTGATTGTATAAAGATCATTAGATAACAACCTTAGGTCTGGGATAAATCAAGTCCAAAAATACTAAAAATACATCAACCAGGAAAGTCCTAGGACCCATACATTACCCAAACATATGACCAAAGAAAGAGTTCTATGACAACATTTGACAAAACAGAGCCATTATTTTGGCTCATCATTACCCCCCAACCTATCTTCTTGTTGGTCCTCTAGTAATAGGAATGTTTCTAATCCTAGCATTAATTTTGAAATTCTCAGGGGTAACCTATCGAGATCCTCCTATAGTCAAGCTCCAATAGAACCCTTTTATTTTTTCCAACTGTGTCCACCTAGAGTACTCTGGTGCTTCATCATAAGGCAAGTCATTATCCCTGCATCCCATCAGTGGCCATAGAAGAATGGGTGCTTGGAAGCTAAGGGGAAACCAGTGTTTTCCTTTTGTTCTACCCAAATGTATATATTTGGGTGCCCATCTTAGTGTTGCATGATAATTTGACAAGGAATGTAGCTTAGGCTGTTTCAATTCATCAGGTAGACTATTCCAGCGCTGTACTAAATGTCCAATTTCCACCTAAACCTCAACTGTAGCCATCTTCTCATACTCTCTGAATGCTTATTCTCTTAGAGGTAGAATATTATTCCCATAATCTGGTCGATACAAATTATTTTGCCAATCATAATAAAGCCTTCTTGGATTCCTTGATTCAGCTCTCAATGGAAGTGGGAGATCAAGTTCCTCCTTCACGTGTATCCTAAATTTTTCTCCCCTAGTAATTTTGTTTTGAATCCATGACATGAGAGCCCTTAGTTTAATATCCCCAATGTAGAGTAGGGGATTCAAGTCAACATCATCAGGACAAAAAATTATGTAAATAGAACTCACAAAGAAATTTTTGATGGTTGCAGGAGACGTTTGATAGACATGATAAAACTCCTGAGGTGTTTCTAAAGAAGGACTTAGGTCTCCAACAATTATCATCAACTAAAAAAAAAATGTTTCTCTTTCACATACAAGGAGTAGACTCGAGGTGGCACCTTGCACTGCATTAGTTGTGGTATCATAGTGACTACTATATCCACCTTATTTTTGAGCTGAGCAATTTCCTCATCTTTTTGATCTATCACTTTCTTCTGTTGATCAATAAGTTTACGCATCTCTTCTTTTTATAACTCCCATTCTCTGTAGAAGGAAAGAGCAGTAGCATGGCTAGTAAGAAAAGAGGGTGGTATGTGAACTAGTGCTCTAGGTTTTGACTTCCCAGCTTCACCTTTTGTTTCAACAATCTCCCCTGTGATGGAGGCCAAGTTGTCAAGCCCATCCAAGCCCACACCTTCCTATGGTTGTTAATGAAGGCTTACTTTCTCTACATTTTCACCCTTATCTCCTTCTTTACTAGGTTCTTCAGGTTCTTGAACCTCCTACGGCTCCATAGGTGAGGACAAAGGAATAACATCTTGGTAACGACTGCTCGGTTCTTTCTCTAGGGAATCAACAAGAATGTTGGCACTCTACTTCTCTAACTGCTTTTTATTTTTAGGTTTTCTTCGAATCCTATCGCTTCTTTTGAGAGGCATTTCTTTGGTGGTTGCAGGTTGGTTTTCCGTATCTAACTCTTTAGGTGTTTCCGAATCTTCTTTTGCAATTCTTTTTTTCTTTGTGACAGGAGGGGCTGAATCCACTCTTTTTTCCTTCTCCTTCTTCTCCATGTCAATTTGCTTCTCTTTACCTTTCTCCCTCTGTGTAGGGGCCCTAGTTCTCATTGGGGTTTGTGATACAACACCTACCGAGACTTCTATTGCTCCTGACAAGGTTTCTTCTGGCAAGGGTTCCTCTGCTATAGAAACATTCTAAACTGGTGACATCCTAGAGGATGAGGGCTCAAAGACAGGACCAGGTCCTTCTAAATTTTCCCCTTTTTGAGATAGGGGTTGTTCTGCTGGACCCACATTATTCACTCTAAACCTTCTAACTTTTACAAATTCATCCCAAGTCATCTGCGAAACATCTCTCAAAGACCTTTCAACCAATAATTTGATCAAACAATGGTGAGTAACAGAGTGAGGCCTACCTTTTTGTGTCTCTGCTGCACTGATGGAAAGAAGATTATACAACACATTTGGAACATTCATTCTCCTCCCACGACATAGATGACTCAGGAGCTTAAAATGGTGGGAATGTAGGCATGAGAATCTCCCTTCACAATTCAAATATTTCATGACATATAATGCTACTACTTTCCATTTAGGAGGAAGGGATTCTCGTCGGGTCCCCTACTTATCTATTACCAAAGGTGGGTCAACTTTTCATGTGAATTTTTCCCTTGCACTTCGTGCATCCTTTGTTTCAGGGTATTTTTTCCCATCTGCTAGCAACCCTGCTACCTCTACAATCCGCTCTTCTGTTGCGATAAATCTCAACCCTTTCACCCAAGCTTCCCCATCAAAAAATGTATGGGTGAATCCTCTTGCAATATCCTCATTGAACTCAGTTAGTTTAAGAAAATAATCTAACCAACCACTATTGCAGAATTCAGGTTCAAAACTCATTTTTTCATAAGGACATCATGCATTGTAGGTTCATGGCAAACTAGCAGACCACCCATTGTAACACTGACACGGACAACTCACCACTTGTAGAAATGTACCCAATTTCATCTAAACTCTACAAATTCTCAAAAGAAAATATGCTCTGCTTGCAAATAACCCAGCTGCAACTTCAAAACAACTCAAGGCAAGCGAAAAAAGTGGTGGTAGAAGAAGCTATATCAACAAGAACATAGTACATAATGTCACATCAAACTGAAATAATTTAAATTTAAACTTTATTTGAGATGACATAAGAATTATCCATGTGAATAATTCACCATCGTACTTTCCCCCCAACCTAACGCTTAATAGGTGTCCACACATGCGGAGGATGACTAAAAAGTACTCTATGCAAATATCATAATGATATGAAATATGGTTTAATAAATGTATGCAACATCAAATAAATACACATGACTGTACCTGATATTATGCCATAATGACAGCAGTTGGAGAAATCCATCATGGATGAATTTGATCCGCTATGTATGAAAAGTGAGGTGGAGAAATGAATGGTGAAAATGGAATGATACAGAGGAATGATGGGTGAGTACGAAAATGGAATATTTATTGTGAAGAAGGGTACTTCCATGGGATATGGAAGTATTTATTATGAGCATACAACAAAAAAATTGGAAGACGGTGAGACGGCAAGCCCACCTTCTTTTGCTACAGGAATCTCGTCACCTTCTTGAGTAGTGAATTGCTACAGGAATTCCTCTTTGGAAAGAGGCTTATGATAGAGGTGCAAGTGATGACCATTTACCAATAATTTTAATTTTATAGGATCAATAGTGGTCAATCATACAACACCATTTGGAAATGTTTCAATCACCTCATAAGGCCCTAACCAGCATGTTTGTAGTTTTCCCAAATTATCCTTATACCTTGAGTCATACAGAAGGTCCCAATCTCTTGGTTTGAATGCTTTGTCTTTGATATATTTATCATACCATTTCATGCGTTGATTCTAAATTGTTTATGTGTGTTGTAGGGTGGACTTCCTGATTTCATCTAAGGCATTAAGTTGTAGGATCCTATCCCGTTGAGTTGTAGAGAGAGTCATATCCAAGGTTATGGTTGTTCTAAGTGTTTTATGCTTAAAATCCACAAGCATCATAGCCAATTTCCCATAAACCATCTCAAAGGGTGTACAACTTGTAGTTGTTTTCCATGTGGTCCTATATGCCCAAACTACTTCAAACAACCTACTAGACCAATCCTTACAATGAAGGGCTACTATTTTTGGTTAGTATAGATTCAATCTCCCTATTGGTGATTTCAGCTTGTCCATTTGCTTGAGGATGGTAGGGGGTTGACTTTCTATGCCTTATATTATATTCATTGACCAAGGTTGTAATCAAAGTGGAAGTAAATTATGCCCCTTGATCAATCACAATCTCCCATGAAACTCCATATCTTGTAAATATCTCTTCATACAAAAAGTCTACTACCTTGTTATCTCTAGCATG
Source organism: Cryptomeria japonica (assembly GCF_030272615.1). Lineage (NCBI taxonomy): Eukaryota > Viridiplantae > Streptophyta > Pinopsida > Cupressales > Cupressaceae > Cryptomeria > Cryptomeria japonica. The sequence continues at coordinate 467,186,942 of NC_081414.1, forward strand.
CATGAATGCTTTCACCTCAACTGATTTTGTAACATAGTCAATACACACAAGAATGTATGATCTACCATTTGAGGGTGGATCAATTGGCCCAACAAAATCTAACCCCCATTTGTCAAATGGTGTAACAACTACGTGTGGATGCAAAGGCATCTCATTAGACTGAGTAGGTCTGCCCATTCTCTGACATCTATCACACTTTCTAGTATACTTGATTGCATCTCTATACAAGTCGGCCAATAATAACCTATATTCAAGATCTTTATAGTTGTTCTCTTGACAGAAAAGTGTTCTCCACAAGGCTTGTCATGATAGGCATGAAGGATATCATAAGTTTCATCTTCTTGAACACATCGTCTTATAACTTGATTTGGCCCTGTATAGAATAAGCAATCTTCTATCCATGAAAAATTGAAACTCTTTTCTACAAGTAACCTTCTTTCTATGAGTGAGAAATGAGGGGGAGTTTTGTTAGTTGCTAAGTAATTAGCTATGTCAGCATACCATGGAGTGTGCACATTAATTTAAAACAAATGCTCGCCTGGAAAGGAATCATCAATGACTGCAGGATCATCCTTTGTCTGAAGTCGGTACATAAAGTTTTCTACTACATTTGCCTTACCTGGCTTGTCGATGATAGTGATGTCAAATTCCTGCATCAGCAATAACCACCATGCCAATATGCCAGAAATAGAACTTTTATTCATAAGGTATCTAATGGTTGCATGATCAGTATGCACAAATATCTGATAGCCAATGATGTAGTGTCAAAAATTGTTGAGGGCATAGATAAGAACTAACATTTCCTTTTCTATAACAATATAATTTAGCTCAGGTCCTTGTAGATTTTTGCTGATATAATAAATTGCATTCTCTAAAACTCCTTGTTTATGTCCCAAGACTGCTCCAGTTGCAAAATCTAATGCATCTCTATGAATGTGAAAAGGGAGAGACTAATCAGATCCTTTCAGCATAAGACCTTGAGTTAAATCTCCCTTGAGTTTGGAAAATACCTCTTCACATGTTGGTGTCCATTCAAACTCAACATCCTTTGTCAAGAGAGAATATAGATGTCCTTCCATCTTACTAAAGTCCTTTATAAATCTTCTATAGTACCCTACATGGCCTAAGAAACTTCTTACATCCTTTTGTTTTGCAAGGGTAGGGAGGTTAAGTATTACCTCAATTTTGGCAAGGTCAACTTGAATACCCACTTGAGAAATACGATGTCCCAATACTATCCCTTCTTGCATCATCATGAAGCATTTTCCACTATTTAGGGACAAATTATGATCCCCAAACTACTACAACACTTTGCCAATATTTTGTAATGCTTCCTCAAAAGTAACCCCATAAGCAGTGAAATCATCCATATCGATTTCCATGCAATCATGAGAAATATATGAGAATATATGGAGGACAACCCTCTGAAAGGTTGCAGTAGCATTGCATAGACCAAATGGAAGAATTGAATAGGCATACATTCCATAAGGGCAATTGAAGGTTGTCTTTTCTTGGTCTTCTGGAGTAATTCTAGTTTTATTGTAACCACTAAACCCATCCAAAAATGAAAAGTATTTTTTTCCTGCTAAAGAATCCAACACCCGATCAATGAAAGGAAGTGGGAAATGATCTTTCTTAGTAGCAGTGTTGATCTCCCTATAGTCCACACAAACTCTCCATTTACCTCCTTTCTTAGGGACTATAACCAGAGGAGATACCCATAAACTATCTGATATAGGGTAAATGAACCCTGCATTAAGTAACTTTTGTAATTCTTCCTTGACTATTTCCCTTAATGCAGGATTAATCCTTCACTAAGGTTGTCTAACTGTCTTACAATCTTCTCTAATATAAATCCTATGACTACATAATTTAGAAACTAATCCCTTCATATCATGATAATCCCATGCAAAGGCTTGTTTATGGGTCTTGAGGAGTTTTGTCAAGGACAATCTTTGGTCTATTATAAGCTAACTATTGATATTCAGGTATCTTCCTAAAGCAACCTCTACTTGAGTATTCGACTCAATTTTAGATACTTTAGGTAAACAAGGGGTTTGGATTTCCTGTGGGAGCAAGGTATGAAATATAAATGTGGCTACAGGAGAATCTAAAGAACCGACAGATGGAAGGAGAGTTTGCAAAGGACATGTTGGAAAACTAGGTAACTGTTGAGCTACACCATAATGATTTTCTATGATATTAGAGAGTACCTTATCATCTTCAAGGAGTTCTATGAATGGTTCCCTGGCTTATCCTACATCTAGCCATACTACTTTATCTTGATCAAGTTGCGGTTGTGTAGGAGAATAAAGTGCAAGATTTTTAATGGTGGTACCATCTGAAATGGACATATCCCTTGATCTACACCCTATATATGCATCAGGTGTAGCAAGCCAAGGTCTTCCCAAAATGATTGGATATCCCCCCAATGTTGCTTTAGTAGAGAGTATAATAAAATCAGGTGGATATTCCCAAGAGTCTAATGTGACAACAATATCCTCAACCATCCCATCAGGTCAGACAATGGAGTGATAACATAATGATGAACAATGAGTACCAAACTGGTACTAAGAGGGGGGGGTGAATCAGTACAGGTATAAAAACTTTTCCTAAACCAGTTTGACTACAAATAGTGAACTTGACTGGCAATCACTAACACCAGTCATAAACCAAATTACTATCGATTAAGCACAATGAGACTGTGAAGGATATAAACCGGAAACACTTATCTTGCCACACAACCTACACCCTCATTTCTACATTATCCTTGTGCATAGATAGGTAATCTATCATCAAAAATATAATAACTTGCTAGATCAACATGATTCATCGCTTGACAGAAAACAACAAAGCATCACATGAAAAAGACATCACATATGACACACATATTTTTCACGTGGAAACCCAACTGGGAAAAACCACGATGGGGATGAATACCCACAAGCTATTTTTGAACTCTTTAGAAGTCCGCTCTGTTAGGAGCCTAGTCCGGTCAAAGACTGTTACAACAGGTTCTGTTAGGAACCGATCCTATTAGGGATCAGTCGGTTAAGGGATGGCTAGAATACCCGGTTAAGGGTTAAACCCTATTAAGGGTTACCTTGTTAGAGGTTTTTATGAACTCAATGGCTTCGAGTCACCCTTTTAAAGGATTTATAGCAAGCTGGTTAAAGCTACCCTGTTAAGGGATTTTCCAACTATTGAAGTGATTAGAGATCAACGGGTATTACAATGATTTGGTAATAACACTCAATACCAATGCAAACCCGCTTTAGTTCCTTTCTTCTGCATACACACTTTGCAGGTATCAACCCTCTTATCTGGTCTAGCAAGAATAATGTATCTTTGCACTTAGATACACACACAACATTTACCAACAACTTCAACATGAAACACAACATTGAACTTATAGGAAACAGATAGGTTGGTAACATAAACCCTAAACCCTAAAAATTTAGGTTGAACAATCCAGTCGGTTCAATCCTGACCACTGAATACTTTGTATTTGAATACAACGGTTGAATGGATCTCAAGACATTCTCCATCATTAATTCTTCACCGCTTCTTGGAGCTGATAACCCATCACGTGTTCTCCACCATTTGCACACACTTCGCACATTCTCGAGGTGGATAGGATCAATCTCCTTCATGCAAGATCCTTCACATGCACGAGACTGACGTGGCAACATGATCTGATCTCCATTACAATGCTAACTCAACACACAATGCCATCAGTTAAATCACACAGGCTCAAAACACTTCAACCAGAAACCCTGAAGTTGAGACTACCAGCCGGTAGTCATATCATATTAAACCTTGATAGAAAACATTCCATATACCAGTTCACTTGGACAACCGTACCGCTTCACCTTTTGCACATATATTGGTTCTCATCATTATACTGGTTCACTTTGCTAGTTGCTTAACTTCAATAAACCTGTTCACTCTTCATCATAGTACCGGTTCACTCTTTCAGCATATTATCGGTTCTCTCTTGAGCATATTACCAGTTCATTCTTTCAGCATATTGACATCAATGACAACACAATATCATCATGTCAACATATTCTGCACATATGCCAACAATCTCCCCCTTTGGCATTGATGGTAATATACAAAGATATCTCTCTTTCTGCATTACACCTTCTCCTTAATACTGTAGATATCTTCTCCACTTCACATCTTCTCCCCCTTTGACAACAATGCAAAACTGGAGGCACAAGCTTCCCTGTTCCACTATGTTGCTCCCCCTAAGGAGTAGCATCCTTCAACACATCAATCCTGAAAAGATATAGAAAAGTAAGATCTGACTGATGTGGAGCACAAACCTTTTAGATTACCTTTGTAAGGGGCAACACCCCTAATTCACCTCTCAGATAGGTAAAGGTAGCCTTCGGTAGAGGCTTGGTGAATATGTTTGCTAACTGATCCTTATTGGAAACATGTTCTAATACCACCTCTTTGTTCTGAACCTTTTCCCTCAAGAAATGATACTTGAGTTCAAAGTGCTTGGTTCTAGCATGTAAAACTAGATTCTTGGAAATGTTAATTGCACTTGTATTGTCACAAAATATACTTACTAGTTTAGACACAGGAACTTTGAAGCCATTCAATACATGCTTCATCCAAATAGTCTGGGTGCAGTTCATAAAAGTTGCAACATACTCCACTTCTACTATAGACTGAGAGATACAACTCTTCTTTTTGCTCATCCACGAGACCAGTCTACCACCAAGAAAGAATGCACCACCGATTGTGCTCTTCTAGTCATCCATATTACCAGCCCAATTAGCATCTACGAACACTTTCAGATTGAAATCATCATTGTATGGATACCATAATCCATAGTCAATAGTTCCCTTCAAATACCTAAGAATCTACTTGACTGCTACCGAGTGGGATTCTCCTGGGATTTGCTGAAACTGAGCAGTAATACCCATTGAATGTGCAATGTCTAGTCTGCTATGCACTACATAATACAACTTACCAATCATTGATCGGTATTCCTTCTCTTTTACCAATGCCAAGTCATCCTCTTTTGATAGTTTAGAACCGGTCACCATTGGTGTACCAACCGGTTTGTTGTCCTCCATGCCAAAGGTCTTCAACACCTCTTTGACATACTTGGACTAAGTAATAAAGATTCCATCTTTCATTTGCTAAATTTGCAGTCCAATGAAGAACTTAATCTCCCCTATGAGTGACATCTCAAACTCCTTTTTCATCTCATCTGCAAAGTCATGACTCATCTGGTCATCTCCACCAAAGATTATGTCATCAAAAAATACTTCACAGATCAGAATCTGATCTCTTCTAATTTCAAGTAGATATTGCTATCTTCACTTGTTCTTTCAAATCCAATATTCACAAGATGGGAGTGCAAGCATTCATACCATTCTCTAGGTGCCTGCTTCAGTCCATACAAGGCTTTATGTAGCCTACACACCATGTCATTGTCTTTTGATAGGGAAAACCCATTTGGTTGCTCTATATACACCTCCTCTTCAAGTATTCCATTTGGTATACCTTGAATCCTTTAAAAGCTGCATATGCAAGAAGCATACGAACTCCTTCCAATCTTGCTACTGGAGCAAAGGTTTCTCCATAGTCTTCTCCTTCTTCTTGGGTATATCCTTTACATACTAGTATGGCTTTGTTCCTTACCATTGTGCCATCCTCATTTAGTTTACTTTTGAAGACCCATTTGTTTCCAATTACATTTTTATGCTCCGGTCTGGGTACCAAAGACCATGTACCATTCTTCTCTATCTAGTCAAGTTCTTCTTCCATTGCCTTGATCTACTCTTCATCTTTATGTGCCTCTTTGAATGATTTAGGGTCAAATTCAGAGATCATACATGAGTTTTCTCTTACCTTTCTTTGTGTAAGAATTCCTACATTTTTGTCTCTTATGATTTGCTTTGGATCATGATTGAGTTTTACATACCTAGGTATATTCTTAACACATTCCTATTGCTTTTCTTCTTCATCCTCATCTTCATTAGCATCAACATCCACCGATGTAGGAGCATAATTACTAGTACTGGGCTGATTTGCAACCAATTGCCAGAAGGTTACTACCGGTTCATCTCCTGCATGCTCTCTGCCAGTTTCCTCAGGTTTCTTAAAGTTTTCATCAACCCTAACATTGATGCTTTCAACAATTCTCTGAGTCCTATTGTTGTAACATTTGAGAGCTTTGATCTTTGTGGAATACCCTAGGAATATTCCCTCATCACATTTAGCATCAAACTTTCTCTGATGTTCACTCCTCTTGATATAACATTTACTACCAAACACTTTTAAGTAGCTTACCACTGGTGTCTTACCAGTCCAGTACTCATAAGAAGTCTTATCCTTTCCTTTCTTGATGAGTACCCGGTTCATTGCGTAAACTGTAGTGCTCATCGGTTCTCTCCAAAAGGTGTGAGCAACCTTTCCTTGGATTAACATGGTTCTAGCCGCTTCAACCACAGTCAGGTTGTTCCTCTCTGCTAAGCCATTCTGTTGTGGAGTCTGGGGGGTAGACAGTTGCCTCTTGATGCCATTCTCTTCACAATATTTGTTGAATTCACTAGAAGTGAATTCTCCTCCTTGATCAGTTCTAAGGCATTTGATTCTTCTACCGCTTTCGTTTTCTACCAGTGTTCTGAAAGCTTTGAACTTTCCAAAGGCTTCAGACTTATCCTTCAAGAATGTGACCCACATCATTCTTGATCAATCATCTGTAAGAATCATAAAATACCTATCTCCCTGCACACTCCTAGTTTTCATAGGACCACACAAATCAATATGCACAAGATCAAGTAAATTGTTTGCAGTGAAAGATTTACCTTTGAAGGTTGAAGAAGACATTTTCCCCAGTTGACACTCTCTGCACAAAGGATTTTCCGGTTTCTCAACACCGGAAATCCTCTAACTACCTTGATCTTACTGGCCTTCATAATATTGTCAAAGTTTACATGGTAGAGTCTCCTATGCCATATCCAACTGTCTTCAAACTTAGTCATAAGACATGTACTGACATTAGCATTTAGCTGAAATAGGTTACCTTTGGTCTGCATATCGGTAGCCATCAGTTCACCACTCTTTCTTTTGATTTTGCACACTCCATTTTTGAATTCTAGAGTGAGTCCATTATTATTCAGTTGAGCAACACTCAAAAGGTTGTGCCTGAGACCTTCCACCCAATACACATTGTCAGCACTACTCTTTCCATTCAGAGAGATGAACCCTCTGCCTTTGACCATACATGGTGCATCATTACCAAAATGAACCACATCACCATCATACTCTTCCAGAGAAAGAAACTTACTCCAGTCACCAGTCATATGGTGAGAATAACCACTATAAATAATCCACTCATTGGAATTATCAAAGTGGGAGACAAGAGCCTTCTTGTCTGACACATCTTCCTTGACTACTACAAACACAGTATCCTCATTTTCTTCATCTTTTGATTCCTCATCAGTGACACCTTCATCAACTGCTACAAAACAGTTTCTCCAGTTTCCTCCTTTGAACTTCTTGAACTTTTTTGGTTTGTCCTTGCTATCACCATTAGGACAATTTACAACAATGTGTCCTATCCGGTTACAAGAGAAGCATTTCAAAGGAAGCTTACCTCTATATTTACCAGTTCCCTTAGGAAGTCTCTTGGCAAGAAGAGCTTCAAATTCCATCAGGATCTCCTCATCATCCATTTCTCTGCTCTGTCTTGGTTCGCCACTGGTACTAGCTTATTTGCCTTTTCTAGATTGTGCAGCAGATGCTCTAAAGGTTGATTCAGTCTTCTGAACATTGCCATCAAAGCTATTTAGCTCATAGGCTTTCAACTTTGTGATGATGGAGTCTAGGGACACCTTAGTCTTGTTTATTGACCTCAACTCCTGAATAGCAACAACCCTTATTGCGTAGACCGGTAATAAGGATCTCAAAACTTTGCTAACAATAGTGGAATCTTCCATTTTACTACCTACACTCTTGATATCTCCAACAACAGTTTTGATTCTTATTCCATATTGTTGAATGGTCTCTCCTTCAACCATCCACATGTCTTCAAACTTTCCTCTAAGGCTTTCTTCCTTATCTTTTTTCACATGCTCATCACTGCCATAGATATTCTCAAGAGTATCCCATACTTCTTTGGGATTTTCTTTATCTTGGACATGAATAAACTCAATGTCAGATAAACTACTAATTAGGGCTTCCATGACTTTCCCATTCTCTTGAATCTCTCTCTTTTGGTCATCGGTGAGAGTACCGGTAGGGATAACATAAACATTCTCAACATAGCTCCAATGTTGAGCACCCATGCTTTTGATGTATATCTGTTGGCAAATGCACACTCCAATGAGAAATTGTAGGTGATTGAAGGTTTTGTCATTGAAGGCAAATTTGTAATCATATGATACCAGCAAGACAATATGCCGGCACTGGCAATGACAAACTCTACACCGACACACTAAACACTGGCAAAGGAAGGATACCGGCACCTTGGCCGATAGGAATTTTGTTTATAATGTATTTTGTAATTAATTGTAAAATCATTGTAAGCTGACATGGTGAGTTGTAATATGACTCATATATGTATGAGATCATTATAGAATATTTAGATATAATGTGATAGGTGAAATAAGGCAGACCTAATATGTGAATTATAGGTTAAGGGTTTATGTATGAAGCAGAGCTAAAACTAGTACTGGATCTGGCATAGCAGATGCTAATTTGAAGTAGTACAAGACATTGGATTTGTATAGTCCATTTTGTAAGTCAGTGTGACTTCTTATTTTGTAATTGAGCAGTGAGCTCTAGGCACTTGGCCTTCCTACATGTGCAGGCCCCTATTGTAAGAGTAATATTCACTTATTGGCCAGTAAGGGAATATTGTGGGTCACAAATCCCATCGAGGTTTTTCCCACATCGGGTTTCCTTGTTAAAATACTATGTTATGGTGTGCTTTTCATGTGGTTATTGTTATTCTTGTTTACTGCATTATTCTTGGTTTACCAGTATACAGTATCGATATGCTTTACATGTTTTAAATCAAGTAAATTCAATAACCTGTTAGATACTGATTCACCCCCCCTCTCAGTATCATTGGGAATCCTAACAATTGGTATCAGAGCGTGGTCCTCTATTTTCAGAAGCCTAACAACTTGAGGAAGATCTTGACACCGGGAGAGATGGATAAATTGAAGAAACAATTGGAAACATCTCTTTCAGAGTATGATGCAAAAAAATTGAAAAATATCAAACTTGAAGATGATCTAAAAGTTGCTCAGGATATTATTCAAGCACTTCAAGAAAATCTTACCATTGCAAGAAATAAGAGAAGAGAACTTTGTGAAAAGATGTAGAATGAGAATGATGAAAAGGAAACTCTTAATGATTTGGTAAACAAACTGAGACAAGAAAGCAGTACTACAAAGAATGAAATGCAGGATATGACTATGAGATTTTGCAAAGAAATTGAAGATAGGAAGAAAAATGAAGAAGATTTAACTAGAAGACTGAATGATGTTGCAAATGAAAACACAAGACTTAGTTATGAAAATGATATGTTGAAGACAGATCTGATGCATACACAAAATGACTCAAATGAACTTATGAGATAGAAAGGAATCTTGGAAAGAGAACTGGCTTCTGCAAATCAACACAAGGAAAAATTCAAGAATAGCTCAGAAGAACTTGGTGACATGCTAAAGAATCAGAAACCTAATGGTGACACTAATGGCCTTGGCTTTGAAGTTGGTGAAAGCTCTGGTACTGCAAACACACATGATCATAGAAAACTAGTAAGGCAACCAAATGCTTATAAATTTAATGGCAAATGCTTTAACTATAACAAGTATGGTCATAGAGCAAATCAATGTAGATCTAGAAATTATTAGAACACCAATACACCCACCGGTCAATGTTCTAAATGCAACAAAGTTGGTCATAATTTAGAGAATTGCAGAATGAATGTAAGATGTTATGTTTGTGGGAGATTTGGACACTTATATAATCAATGCAGAACACAAACTGACATAGGATATGGGAAAGCTATCCAGAAAAATAATGTGACTTGTTATGCTTGTAACAAGATTGGACATATTGCAAAATTCTATAGAAGTAAGGCACCACTGGCAAATAATAATGGTGCTAGTTTGAAAGGTAAAGAAAAGGTTGAAGAGGTAAAACAAGAAATCTCAAAAAAATGGATCAAAAAGTCAGAACAGAATGTTGATGGGAATACTCCTCCATCGACAGAATAGAGTAACACTCCACCGGCAGGAGACTCTTCATCTAACTGAAGAAAATTCCTTTGGGGGTTTAGCAACTAAATGAAAAACATGCTATTATTCCCTCGGTTGATGGTGAGAAGTTGAGATTACTTCTTTACCAACAGATAAGTTAAGTTGTGACTTAACCGGCAAGCATTAAATGTGGTAGGTAAAGAAAATAACATTATAAAATAAGTGTTTTGGCTCCATTTTCATTTCACCGAGCATTCAAATCTTCGAGAGCGTGAAAATCTTGAACAAAGACATTCCAAGCAAAGAAGTGAAGCAATCTATCAAATCTTTCATCCCTGAGGCAGATTAAGGTATTTATAGCTATGACATCTTCATCTGCTCCTGAATTTATTACAAACCCTACTATTTTTGAAGTTATTAAATGCCCTAGACCCGTATTCCAGCTAGTTCCCGAAATTGCGATGAAAGATGATAACTTAGGTGCATTTTGTCAAATACCTAAAGGGGTAGTATATGCTGAAGACCCTAGAATGTATATACATTGTCATGTTGATGAACTAGGTGATGAAGAAATTAAGAATATGTATGAATCTATGATTTGTGATGAATTGGGAAATGTCAAACCTGAACATAAGATAATAGAAATCCTAGGTTTCACTGAAATTCTCAGTATCCCGGATTTCCCCAAGGATATCATAAGGATAGTATTAAGCAGAGTACATGGTGAATTTTTCTGGTTGGACTCAGTTCATAAAATCATAAAAGAAGCAGTAAAGGTTGTGATAGGGTTACCCTCCACCAGCAACAGACCTGACAAAACTAAGAAGGTCTCAAATGATCTAGTGATAGACCAAACTGGTGCAATATTTGACAAAAGATCACTAAGGGTAAATGATGTAACAGATGTCAATGTCAAATTTATTAGTATAATCTTAGGTTACAAGACTACACATGCAAATAGGTTAAACTCAGTTTCTAGCCTATGTATTAAGAGTGTCTATGATATGGTAAATGATAATGCAAGGATAGACATATGTGAATGGCTTAAAGATGAACTAATAGACAATTTAGCAAAGATCAAAAGGGAAAAGAAAGGAACATTCAGATTTGGAAACCTACTTGTTTGTCTGATGCTATATATAACCAAACAAGTACCTGTTATTGGCACCAAAGATTTTGGATATGATATACCGGTAGGAAAACAACTATCAGAATTGCTAAACAATATGGGAGAGAATAGGGAGAAAACCATAAATGAGCACTTTCAAGCACTAAAAGCTCGAATGAAAACAAGAGTAAGGTTATCACAAGCTATTGTGGATAAGTACCAAAAGGAAATCTATTTTGTAATAAAGAAAGATGAAATTTGGATTGAGGCAGTTGTTCCTAGAACCATATGGGTTACTGAAATGGGGTATGAGACTGATGACAACATAATAGAAACCTATGCAAAAGCCCTCCTAGAAGCTCCTAAGGAACCTGAAGAAGAAGTATTTGGTAATGCTGAAACTATAGAAAGTCAAATTCAATCAAAGAAAAGAGTTAAAAGGGTTGAGGCAACTGTTAAAAAGGGAACCCGGCAGGCAAAAGCTATTAAAGAAGATGTGCTAAAGCAAACCGGTATAACTAAAAGTGAGTTGGAAGCACTCCAACTAGAAACACACCTTTCACCGATTGGAACTTCTTCAGAAAGTGACATACCTCCTATATTCAAGAGAGTTGAGAGGAAAAGAAAACCTTCACCGGCACCTTCTCCTACACCAAAAAGATAGAAGCAACAGGTAGTAAGGCTCCCAGCAAAGAAATTAACTCCAAAGAAAAAGAAGTTGACTTCTAAGAGGAAGTCAAAACAAACTATAGCTCCTATTGATAAATTACTAAATGAAATTACTGAGGATGGCAAGTTGAAGAATATCAGCAAACTATATAACACACTATTCGCTGATGACAAAGAAAGAGTAGAGAACAGTGTAATATTACACTTAGATATTTTCAAGAATTTTTTTATGCAAGTTGTTGATGAAATACCGACAGATCTATATAATAGACTAGAAGCTAGAAGACTAGCTATTGTTGAGCTTGATAAGAAAATAAAGATTGAAAAACTACTTGTTGTGCACCCTGTTAACTCACCTGATGAGATAGATCAATTAATCTCTGAGTCTAACCGGTCAGTATTCTCAACTACTCACCGACATGTAGCACTGATGGTAGGAGGAGTGAATCAGATAACAGAGGAAACATTAGATGCATGGGATATATTCCTGGTAGAAAAGGAGAAATAGGAAGAGTATCAAAAACTTAAAACCTTCAAGGTATATCAAAAGGATAGGGACAAAGGAAAAGGCAAGGTTGGTGGACCTCCCAGTATAAAGATAATAGACAACTTACCCCCACCGCCTTTAGATACTCCACCGGTAGACACTACTAAAAAATCAACCGGCAATAGAGAGTATGAAGACAACACATGAGGACACAAATCCTAATTTTGAGGTGTTGTACACAATGAATATTGACACATAGGAAGTCAACATTGTGGTTGATAAGGAAATAAGTGAGAAAAGAGATGTGGCAACTAAGCCACCGGTAGAAGACATAATAGTTGAGACAATTGTTGAAGATACAGTTGGAGACGCTAAAATTGGGAGTGAGCAACAAACTGAACAGACAAGGGATACAAGAAAAGATGATAGTACTGGTGTACATGATGTATCTATTGAGCAACTGACAACTGATAACAATGAAAAATCTGTTGAGATACCGACTGTAGACATTTCAGAAGCAAGCACAGAGAAACCGGTAGAACATACAGAGTCACAAATAGAAAACCCGGCAGTGGATACCACTGAAAAATCCTTAGAGGCACCATCAGAGAAACCATTAGTAGAGAGTACAAAGAAACAGGTAGAACAATAGGTTCATTCACAAGTACATTCAGAGATAGTGCCACCGGCTACAACTGAAAGACCTAAACCTTTGGTAGCTGAAATGCAGACACAAACTGATCCTCCAGTGAAAGAGGAAAGAAATGCTATTATCACCACTGACGGATTACAAATTGTGAAGACAGTTGGACAGACATCCGGAACCTCCATGTCTAAATTCAAACCAACAAATATGATAGAGGTATTGCTAGATTCAATTAAGAAAATAACAGATTGTAATGCACGAGCATATAAGGCTATTGATAACACCATACCAATTTGGAAGATGATTGCACCTAAGTGTAACGTAGAGAATAAATATTCTTTAGGAAAATTGGACACATTGTCTAAATTCATCACCGGTAACCTAATCACTATTGATCAAATAAATGAGGATACTTTTAAGGAAAGGATGATAAAAGAAAAAGAGAAATTCTTTATGGAAATTGTGAATAAGAACAAAGAGGAGATGGATACTCTTTTACTGGAACTCAATGAAATCATTTTTGACTTCAAGAAATTGTACAGGGATACATGCAAAACGGATGTATTAACAAAAGATCTTGACAATGAAATCAGAAAGACACGGGATAAGATTAACAATATTGCTGACAATCTGATTGGAACATCAGATTCATTTTTGGAATTAGAGAAGAAAATTGCAGAGCGGGAAGAGAAAATCAGGAAACTGGAAAATAAAAAACAAAGAATAAAGGACAAAGCAAAGGACTTAAAATGTAGACTTGGTCCAAAACTAGAGTGTCTTATTTCTTTGAGAAAAGAAATATCTGAGGCTCCAAATATATGACTCATCTTGTCATCTCCACCAAAAATTATGTCATCAATAAACACTTCACAGATCAGAATCTGATCTCCTTCTGACTTTAGGTAGATATTGTTGTCTTCACTTGTTCTTTTAAATACAATCTTCACAAGATGGGAGTGTAAACATTCATACCATGCTCTAGGTGCTTGTTTGAATCCATACAAGGCTTTATGTAGCCTACACACCATATCACTGTCTTCTGATAGGGCAAACCCATCTGGTTGCTCTATATACACTTCCTCTTCAAGTATTCCATTCAGGAATGTAGATTTCACATCCATCTGATACACTTTGAATCCCTTGAAGGCTGCATATGCAAGAAGAATTCAAACTCCTTCCAATCTAGCTACCAGAGCAAAGGTTTCTCCATAGTCTTCTCCTTCTTCTTGAGCATATCCCTTACATACTAGTCTTGCTTTGTTTCTTACCACTGTGCCATCTTCATTCAACTTGTTTCTAAAAACCCATTTGGTGCCAATAACATTTTTGTGCTCAGGTTTGGGTACCAAAGACCATGTACCATTCTTTTCTATCTGGTCAAGTTCCTCTTCCATAACCTTAATCCAATCTTCATCTTTGTGTGCCTCTTTAAATGTTTTGGGCTCAAATTCAGAAATCATGCAAGAATTTTCCCTGACCTTTCTTCTTGTAGGAATTCTTGCATCCTTATCTCCTATGATCTGCTTTGGATCATGAGGCAGCTTTACATACCTAGGAACAATCTTGGCTGATTCCTCTTGCTTTTTCTCTTCATGCTCATCTTCATCTTCATCTACATCAGCAACTACTAGTGTAGAAGCAATGTTACTTGTACTTGGTTGTTTAGCAACTGGTTCCTAGAAGGTTACAACCGGTTCATCTATCGCTCGCTCACTATCGGTTTCCTCGGGTTTCTCAAAGGTTTCATCAACTCTAACATTGATACTTTCAACAATTCTCTGAGTCCTATTGTTAAAACACTTAAGAGCTTTTCTCTTGGTGGAATACCCTAGGAATATTCCCTCATCACATTTTGCATCAAAGTTGCTCTGGTGTTCACTCCTCTTGATATAACACTTGCTATCAAACACTCTAAAGTAGCTTACCATTGGAGTTTTACTAGTCCAATACTCATAAGGAGTTTTATCCTTACCTTTCTTGATGAGTACCCGGTTCATAGTGTAGACTGTAGTGCTCACCGCTTCTCTCCAAAAAGTGTGAGCAACCTTCTCTTGAATCAACATTGTTCTGTCTGCTTCAACTACAGTTTGATTGTTCCTTTATGCTAGACCATTCTACTGTGGAGTCTGAGAAGAAGACAGTTGCCTCTTGATGCCATTTTCTTCACAGTACTTATTGATTTCTCCAAAGGTGAACTCACCTCCTTGGTCGGTTCTAAGGCATTTGATCCTCTTACCACTTTCCTTTTCAACTAGTGCTCTAAAGGATTTGAACTTTCCAAAAGCTTTAGACTTGTCTTTATATAATATGATCCACATCATTCTTGAGCAATCATTAGTAAGAATCATAAAGTACCTATCTCCCTGAACACTCCTAGTTTTCATAGGACCACACAAATCAGTATGCACAAGATCAAGTAAATTATCTGTTGTGAAAGATTTACCTTTGAAGGTTGAGGAAGACATTTTACCCAGTTGGCATTCTCTTCACAAAGGATTCTCTAGTTTGTTAAACACAGGCAATCCTCTAACTGCCTTGATCTTACTGGCCTTCACAATGTTATCAAAATTTACATGGCAGAGTCTCTTATGCCATATCCAATTGTCATCAAACTTAGCCATTAGACATTGACTGCTATTTGTATTCAACCAAAATAAGTTACCTTTAGTCTACATACCAGTGGCCATTAGTTCACCGCTCTTTCCTTTTATTTTGCATACTCCATCTTTGAATTCCAGAGTGAGCCCTTTATCATTCAGCTGAGCAACACTCAAAAGGTTATGCCTGAGACCTTCTACCCAATACACATTATCAACACTGCTTTTTCCATTTAGAGAGATGGACCCTTTGCCTTTTGTCATACAAGGTGCATCATTACCAAATCGGACTACACCTCCACCATACTCTTCCAGAGACAAAAACTTTCTTCAGTCACCATTCATGTGGTGAGAATAACCACTGTCAATAATCCACTCATTAAAATTATCAAAGTAGGAGACAAGAGCCTTCTTGTCTGATACATCTTCCTTAACAACTACAAATACTATGTCTTCTCTTTCTTCATCTCTTGATTCATCATCAGTGACACCTTCATCAACTGCAACAAGACAACTTCTCCTATTTCCTCCTTTGAACTTTTTGAACTTCTTTGGTTTGTCCTTATTATCACTATTGTGACAATTTACAACAATGTGTCCTATCCTATTGCAAGAAAAACATTTCAAAGGGAGCTTACCTCTATATTTACTAGTTCCCTTAGGAAGTCTCTTGGCAAGAAGAGCTTCAAATTCCATCAGGATCTCCTCATCATCCATATCTCTGCTTTGTCTAGGTTCACATTTGGTAATAGCTTCTTTACCCTTTCTAGATAGTGCAACAGATGCTCTAAAGGTTGAATCAGTCTTCTGAACACTACCATCATAACTATTTATCTCATATGTGGTCAACTTAGCAATAATAGAATCAAGGGACACCTTTGTCTTATCAATAGATCTCAACTCCTGAATAGCGGCAACCCTTATTGCATAGACCGGTAATAAGGTTCTCAAAAATTTGCTAACAATGGTGGAATCATCCATTGTACCTCCCGCACTCTTGATGTCTCAAACAATAGTTTTAATTCTTATCCCATATTGTTGAATGGTCTCTCCTTCAACCATCTGCATGTCTTCAAATTTTCCTCTATGGCTTTCTTCCTTAGCTTGCCCCACATGCTCATCACTGCCATAGATAGACTCCAGAGTATCCCATACATCTTTGGGATTGTCTTTATTTTGAACATCTATAAACTCAATATCAGATAGACTGCTGATAATAGCTTCCATGACTTGCCCATTCTCCTGAATTTCTCTTCTTTGATCATCGGTGAGAGTACCGGTAGGGACAACATGAGTATTCTCAACATAGTTCCAGTGTTGAGCACCCATGCTTTTAATGTATATCTTCATTCTATCCTTCCATATCTTAAAGTTGTCTCTGTTGAACTTAGGACCTTCCCTCTTCATTATTAGAATAGGATCTTTTCCTCAAGTGGTTAGGCTTATAACACAGAGGACCTAGAGGATGCTTTGATACCAATTGATGAATAATGATAAACAATAAATACCCAATAGATACTGAGAGGGGGGGTGAATTAGTATAGACAAAAAAACTTCATTAACAACTTAAACAAAAAAGATTGCACTAACCAGTGAACAACATCACCGATCTAAATCAAGGCAATACCGGTAAAACACAGTGACTGTAAAAGTCATAAACCGGTAACACTTAGATCTTCACAAAACCTAATATCTCATTTCTACTTCACCCATATTCTTAAAACCTAATATCTCATTTCCACTTCACCCATATGCTTAAACAGGTAATACATCAGAAATATAATGACCACTGGATCAACATGCATTACCACTTAACAGAAAACACTAAAACATCACATGAAAAAGCATCACACATGACACTCTGATTTTTTACATGGAAACCCAACTGGGAAAAACCACGGTGGGGATGAATACCCACAAGTTGTTCTTGAACTCTTCTAAAGTTCGCTCTGTTAGGAGCCTAGTCTGGTTAAGGACTTTACAATAGGTTCTTCTAGGAACCAATCCTTCTAGGGATCACCCGATTAAGGGATGGCTAAATATGCGGTTAAAGGTTAGAACCCTATTAAAGGTTACCTCGTAAAAGGATTTGAAGAACTCAATGATTTTGAGTCACTCTGTTAAAGGATTTACAAAAATCTTATTAAAGCTACCCGAAAAAGGGATTTTCCAACTGCTGAAATGGTTAGAAGTCAACAGGTAATACACTGATCTGATAACAACACTTAATGCCAAGGTAGATCCACTTCAGTTCCTTTACTACTGCAATCACACTCTGCAGATCTCTACTCACTACTCTGGTCTAGCAAGAATCAAGTATCTCTTCACTTGGATACACACATAACATTTGCCAACAATCTCAAATGAAAACCATCATCGACCTTATAGACAACAATTAGGTTGGTAGCCAAAACCTAAAACCCTAAGCATCTAGGTTAACAATACAGTCAGTTCAATCCTGACCATTTAATAACATTGCAAACAGTCTTGAATAGATCTCAAGTTGTTCTCCATCATCCATTCTTCACTGCTTCTGGAAGTTGATAACCCATCACGCGCTCTCCACTGTTTACTGAGATTTTGCACATTCCCGAGGTGGATAGAATCAACCTTCTTCATGCAAGATCCTCAAGAAGATTCTTCATGTGCACAAGGCTGATGTGGCAACATGATCTCTTCTTCATTTCAATGCTAACTCATCACAGGATGTCATCGGTCAAATCACAGACTTAGAATGCATCAACGAGAAACCCTAATACAAACTTTCCATATACCGGTTCACATACCGGTTCACTTTCTGCATATACTAGTTCATTCCATCATACTAGTTCACACTTCATCACACCGCTTCACTTGTACCATCATACTAGTTCACTTGCCAGATTGCTTACTTCAATATACCGGTTCATACTTCAGCATATTGACATCAATGACAAAATACAATATCATCATGTCATCCAACTCTGCACATATGCCAACAACTTACTCTTAAATGTAATTCTTGTTTTCTTTCCCAATTCACATTCTTTACATACCAGATTAGAAGGTTTCACAAGTTTAGGCAAATCTCTAATAGCTTGAGTAGAACTTATCTTAATCATGCAGTCAAAATTAACATGACACATCCTTCTATGCCACAACTAGCTTTCAGGTATCTGAGTAATCAAATAAATTTTCTCACCAGTATTCAAGTGAAAGATATTACCTTTAGTCTTAGTCCCTGATGCAATCTCTATACTGAAGGCATTCAAAATCTTGCACTTACCATTCTTGAATTACAAATTATATCCCTTATCAACCATCTATCCAACACTCAAAAGATTATGCTTCAAACCTTCAACATATAAGACATCATTAGTATTATGCTTACCATCAAAAGAGATATAGCCTCTATCACGAATTACAGAAGCTTTATCATCACCAAATCTTACTATACCATTATCATACTTCTCCATATTCAAAAATTTACTTTTGTCACATATCATATGATGTGAACAATCACTATCAATTACCCATTCATCTTTCTCATCAATCTTAGCATCCAAATATTTCTCCTCAACAATGTAGCTTGTAGAATTCACTAGTACTGGATCATTTTCCTTGATAGCAATAAATACAAATTCATCTTCCCAATTCACTAACTCTTCATCTGTCACACCTTCATCAGCAGCATAATAACATTTCTTCTGATATTTGTACTTCTAGTTAGGCTTATAGGTCAAATCATACTTATCATGCTTCTCATATCTATCATTCTTATCAAAATTATTATGCTTATCATACTTTGACATTCTTTTAGGACACCTAGAAGAAAAATGTCCTATCTTATTATAAGAGAAACATTTCAAAGGTAACCTTCTATCATACTTATTGGCTCCCTTAGGCAATATCCGAGCAATAATTTCTTCAAGTTATTCCAACTCTCTTTCCTGTTCTTCTATCTCTCTCATTTATTTTTCATATCTGGAAACCCTAGATGAACTTTCTCTGAATCATACTTCCACTTCTTGGATAAAGAGGCTTTAAATGCAATCTCAAATTTACCATTTGATTCTCCAAATTCACTAAACTCAAAAGCAACAAGTTTTCCAACCAACATGTCTATTGTCACAGTAGTCATAGTCCGGATCTCATCAATAACAACAATTTTAGATTTGTAAGCAGGAGACAGGGATCTCAACACTTTAGCAACAATCTCATCTTTTTCAAGAGTTCCACCAGCACATCTGATGTTCATGACAAGTTCATCCACTTTAGCCATAAAAAATGATATGTTCCCATCTTCACCCATTTTCAACATCTCATAGTTCCCTTTCAAACTTTGTAGTTTAGCAACTTTGACATGTTTATCTCCTTCATACAAGGTTTCTAAGTTTTCCTAGATCTCATGTGTAGTCTGAAGTCAAATCACATTAGTCATCTTTGAATTGATCAAGGCAATCAATAATGCTTCCTTAGCTCTTATGTTATGTTTAGCATCCTTGATCTCATTTGCAGTAACCAGAACATTCTAAGGAACAATGTAGGTATTCTTTATAATCTTCCAATAATCTTCTTAAGGACACTTCAAATGACACTCCGTCTAATCCTTCCATACACTATAATTGCTTCCATCAAATCTCAAACTTTCTTTCTTGAAAACATAGGTTGACATCCGAGATCTCCTCAACAGGTCAATCTTCTTTCAGAGGATCTAGCTTTGATACCAATTGTTGGCAACAACAATGAAGGAAAAATAAGAGGAGGGGGGCGTGAATCAGTTTTCACCGGATTAAAAAGTTTAAGCACAACTTTAAATCTGATTAACTGCAGCAAGAATAAAGATAAACACAATAACATCAACGCACATACCACCAAGATTTTGACATGGAAAATTCGGTTAAGGGAAAAACCACGATGGGAGCCTACCCACAATAAGATGATACCCTGCAATAGTATGTGGAAATATTACAATGGGGAATGCACATGCATTCAGACACACTACCTAGAGCTCACTGCTCAAAATATAATAACTCGGAAGGCTACAACCCTCAAGGAAGGTTCACTACCTTCCAATAACATTCGAACAACAATCTGGTTTAGATGAACTGAAAGAATAGCATCTCCAAATGCCTGATGATAGTTCCAGTTAAGCACAATTGTTTGCCCTGCAACACAATCAACTCTACACTTCATACTGAAAGATAAATTTTCTTGTTTGCACATACACCACTCTCTAAAATTTTAGACACAACACCTATCCACCAATTACATGAATTTGACACCAATTTATACAAATCATCAACCTTGAATACAAGGTTGGCTCAACCCTTAACACCTAATTACAAAATTACATCACACGATACATAAATCAACCATCAGACCAATACAATGCAATGATGACATAGAATGGACCCAAAACAAATCACCGAACATGCAACACCACCAGAAATCTCGCCAAGATAATCCACAACACACTACACCACCAAAAATGTCGCATAACATGAAGAACATCACTGGACCCATAAGATCTTCAATAACGTGCACAATGATCAATGCAAACCATCAAAACAAATAGGACATGATTGGGAAACACCAACGAGCATGTTAGAACCATCTACAATAGCTATGCCAACACCACTTAATCAAATCTCCATCGATCAACACACTGATACTCAAGAACACTCAACAACAACAACTGGGACTAGAAAGATAACTTGTAAAGAACCAAATCATTAACCATCTGAATTCAAGATACACATGAACATCCCAAATACTCTCCCAAATCCGCAACTCAAGATATAATCATTCCGAATACTATAACACTACAACATTGAACACTAAAAAACTAATCCTACCGAAATTCATAACTCGATCAAATTGCCACATATCATTATGAAACCAACAATAAATCAAGCATCTCTAGTTGACTCGGCCTATCAAATAGATAAACCAACTAGATCAACTCTCTGCAATCACCAGAGCACCAAAACAACTCTCTACAACACTGGAACATAGGAATATATTACCATCAATGCCAACAACATATCCTAGCAGCAATAATATCCAATGCCATTTAGTAAACTAAAAGCAATGATGTTAGTAGCCTATGAAGGACACATACCAGAATTGGAAGATTTCTAGGTAGGCATGTAAGATAGCTTTGAGGCAAGAAAAAGGGGATTCTATAGGTTAACAACCACTCAAGAAAAATAATTTGAGGTAGAAATAAATATCCCCAATGATTTTAGAGATTATGGGGAAATTATTGATCTAAACTATAATAAAACAATGGTAGACCAAAGACCTCTCTCCCTAATAAGGTGGTCAGTAAAGGAGAATTTGGACGTTGAACCTCAAGATTTGGCCTCGCATTTCTAAGGAAAAGAAAAAAGGCTAGGCTACTAGCAATCCCCAATAAAAAGCCACCAAGGAGTATGTGAGGAGAACAAGGTTAGGGTTGAGGAAGAATACTCCCATGGGTGAAGAGACTTCAGCGTCCACTATAGAAAAAGAAGAATTGATGAAATGATTGGATGATAAAATGAAAGAGTCACAACTCCTTAAGAAAGAAGAAAAACATGGCATCACAATCGGGTTGCTTACTATACCTCAAGCTTCCATCACACCCGTTATGCCTGCTATTGATATTATTCAAGGAGAGGGCACCTCACAGGGTCATGATGAATCTATTCCCTCCTTCTAAGCTCCTGCAGCCTCTACAAAATCAACTTATAAATGGGTAGTCATTCATAACAATGAATCAGAATTTGATGAAGATGACGAACCCATTTCGGTGATTGCACATAATAAAAAGGAAGATACAATGCAAAGACAAGCTACTTCTGAGTGAGCTCAAGTAGAAGTAGTATTGAAATGGGTGCTTGGTGCCTCTCAAGGTGAGTAGCATACTCAAACAAATGCTAATTAACCTAAAGACCAAGAGGCATAAATCAACCAAACAAAGGTATATGAGGTTCAAGTGGAAACTATGGAGGTGGATGAGTAGGATGAGAAAGATGAATGAATGGTGCTCACACCAGAAGACCAAAAATTACTTCTCAAATAGTTGGAAGGAGACCAACAAAAATAGAAGGATGAAGTAGATAAAGAAGCTTTTGAGCAAGAAGTGGGTGAGAGGTTGGAAGAGTTTGTTAAATAGTAGCAACAAGGTTTTGAGCAAGCACTTCAAGCAAACCTCACCCAACAAATATCACAACCTCCACTACAGCATGAGGAACTCCACAACAACAACACAAGCAAACTAAAGATGCGAACAAGGAGCATCAAGAAGAAGAGGAACAAGAGAAAGGGAAACAAATAGAGGCCCATATAGTGATCGTCCAATATACTATACAAGGTGAGCAACAAGATGATAGAATGCCACAATGGCTCAACTTTAATTTTTAGAAGAAAACGAAGGTGGTGTTACCTAGTATCAATTTATAAGAGGCAGTTAGTGTTACCAATTTTATCCTTTTCATGATTAAAATTGTCTAATTATAAAGGGGTAGGTCTTATTAGGAAATTTCACTAGTTTTGGCAAATTTTAAATAATATTATCTTGGTGATGTAGGATGGAAGTCATGTATCCTAAAGTCCTTTGGTTGTATAAAGTTCCTTAAGTTTTTGGAGTAAATATGGTTTCAATCCATGTTAAGAAAGCCAAAAGGGAGTTCTTTTGATTTTTGGAGGGACATTTTTATTTTGTTTGAGTTTACCCAAGGTTGGAGGATGAGTTAGTATAAAGGACATTGACGTTAGGCATGCATGTGCATTGTTCTTTGCAAAAGAAATCCTTAATTTTGTTTTAGCTCAGCTATGCTCGCCAAGAAGGGAATTTCAATTAGTTATCCAAAAATAAAGGAGAAAACTTTGAGCTTTAAGGCAAAGATCCAGTGGGAACAATAGTTAAGGGACAAATCTATCAATAAAGTATCAAAAATAGTGGTTTGGAAGAGCCACATTTTACTCTTCAAGTGTAGATATCAAAGATTTTTAGGAGAAATATAAGGAGTTTTCAAACAAGAGGTAAGGTTTTCATCAAAACCTTTAAGCTCTAACACATGCCTGTATTCTTTGGTTGCTTCATTTGTTGTGTTTGGTTTTAGCCATTATTTGAGAAGAATTGGATCTATTGCTGCTCTAGAAGTTTTAATAACTCCATAAAGCGTATGCACACACAATTTTATAAGAGTTTACAGTTACATCAAAATATTTCATTGTTGCATATCCATTGTTTTGATCAAGACATATTTATCATTTTTGAATACAAGTATTTCCTTGAACATGCCAAGATGTTAATATAGTTTCCTAAAAACTTCTTGTTTCCTTTTCTAAGTATTTTATGAACTTATATACAAGTGAAAGTAGTGATTAATGAGCAAAAAGTTTAGTGGTTCATATCCAAAAGGTAAGATGATTATGTCCTTTGTCAAGGATAGTGAGGTTGCAGCCTTCATAGAAAAAATGCAATCCAAACACCTAGGATTGTAATTGGAATCAATGATAAAGAAGCCTCTAAGACAAGAAGTCACAATCGTATCATATAATAGACAGAGTAGAAGCTAAATGACAGATATACCAATGGTTGACAAATCTCTAGGGTGATCTATGAATAGATAGAAAGGAAGCTATGATTGCAATAAAAGAGCCAATCCACAGTCCCAAAAAGGAATAATACAAAAGCTAGTCACAGTGAGAAATGATTCACTATCAAAATAAAAGTTTTGATCATTATCTGTGATAGTTTAATCACCTAGCTTAGAGTAGTTTGAAGCCAGATATGTCAAAAAGAATAGTGTTGAAGACAAATCAATAAGGGACTACCATGCCTTTGATCAATCTTTTAGGTCATTGCAAGTGTATAAGTCTCTAGCTTCTAAAGGTGTGTTATAATGATAGCCCGCCAAGCACTATTCATAAGTACAACACAATAAAAAGACTGCCCATTAATAGTCATAGTAGAGGTTTCAACTCAATATTGCAAATTGGTGAATCTTGAAACAACACCTTCAAAGTACATGAGAACGGAGACAACAAAGACCAAAATTAGATTAGCTCTCCTAATGATTTGCAGGCCAAATGAGAAGACAAACCAGTCAAACTCAGTCATTTAGTAGTAGTAGGTTCAAGAGCAGTCATAAGCCATGTATGGTGCTTTTGAAGCCATGAATCAGCTATATTCAGACCATTCATAGTCAGACTTAAAGGCACAACCAATCTTCACAAAACAATAAAAGTTATGGTAGTCAAAAAAGGGAAAGACTTCAATACAAGGACAACAAGGCAGTTTCATTTGTTTATAAAGCACAAAGGTGACAAGTATCCCAATCATAATGATTATTCAATTAAGAGATAGAGAAACAAAAAGTAAAGGAGTATGATTGTCACAAGGTTCATCATAGGAATAAAAGAGCAAGAGCAATAGAAATTACAGATATCAAAAGGCAATGCCTCTATGGGGAATCTCAAGAGGATATCTTGACATGTGGTAAAGTTAAGATGTAGTTCTAAAGCAGTGAGTTGTTATTGTAGAAAACACAGGGATCTATGATATCATAAGCAACATGAATACATAAGTAAAGAGCAGCTAGAGGTCTTCAAGGATGAGGTCACGATGCTTTGAGGTAAAAATTAGGGTAGGGACTATTAGGGCAAAAGTTTTGGGAGGTCTCAGTGATCAAATACTTTTGATGAAATACTTAATACTATTAAGACAAGAACAATACTAAAAAGAATCAAAACTATAAGGCATGGAGGTGCTAGTGGCTCTAGAACAATCCAACACCATGAAAGAACACTTCCAAAATGTAATGGACATGGAGATAGTTGAACAGGGAGAGATACTCCTTCTTAGTCTCAATACAGTAGTAGTCCTTCCAAAGATCAATTAAGGATCAAGATATTGTCCATTGAAAGAATGGAATCAAGACAGTCTAAAAGAGTTATAGGTCATTTTTAGAGAAAAGACTGACCATCATGACATTCAATGTAAGGGTATAGTCCCAACCACAATCATAGTAGGCTTTTTGTGAAAATCAAATTTGAAGATTATTTTTAATACACTCAAAGAAGAAAGTGTTAAACCATAGTGATGTTTGGTGCCAAAAGCATAAAATACAGTCCAAAGACAATTCTATTACCCAAATACATGAAGCAACACTTCAAAGCCAAAATAATGTGAGGCATTAACAATGAGGACATCTATCAAAGGAGATTAAAGATGCATGACACACAATTCTATTATTATGAGAAGCCTTTGATGGAGATTTATAATCATAAAAGTGACTAGTGATCACAAAGAAGTGTAGTATTTGACACAGTATAGGGAATAATGAAAAACACAGCCTGATACAAAGCATTCAAACCAAGGGACACAACTATCCTCAAGGAGGTTATCCATTGCAAGGCTACATACCTAATGACAAACATAGTTAGGGATGGTAGATTTTAAAAAGGAAAATGCAATGCTTTTACAGTAGTAACAAGTGTCTTTATGAGCAGCATTATTTGATGAGAAGACAAAGTCCTTGAACTTCACAAATCAGTCAATGTTGTAGACCAAGGATAACCAAAATCTATAAAGAATAGCCACAATAAAGTCACACAAGAGATATGGAAAGAAGATATGGCTTAGGATACCCCTCAAGAACTCATAAATGGATATCATACAGAGGATAGAGTCTAAGACATATGACAGAGGATGTACCAATGATAAGAGAGAATAATGATGCAGTCCTTAACAAATCACTATAAAAAAAATCTTACATTTAGCAATAGACATGAGAGGATG
Source organism: Cryptomeria japonica (assembly GCF_030272615.1). Lineage (NCBI taxonomy): Eukaryota > Viridiplantae > Streptophyta > Pinopsida > Cupressales > Cupressaceae > Cryptomeria > Cryptomeria japonica. Next base: position 467,213,467 of record NC_081414.1, read on the forward strand.
GCATGGAAAGGTTGTAAAGTAAATTCTATCAGAGATCAGTCCAGTTGGTATGATCATAGTCTCCAGTAGAGTTAGTGATGTGTGCAATTATATGAAGGTTCTATGGCAATTTTTTATTTTCAAATTAAAATCAATCATTTATGTAAACCCAATGGGCTTGATATTTGAATTTCAAAATTCAAAAAATCCGATCAATGCAAACTCAAGGTTCAGAAAGAGAAGTCAAGGCAGGTCATCCACAAATAAATCCAATGATTTGTGGAGGTTTTTAAGAGCTTTACAATAGTCCCACCCCTGATTTAAATCCCTCAAGGTGTGAGTCATCAACCAAGGGGTAGTTTGGGAACACAAAACAGCATTTTTAGTTTAGTTTGACCTTGATTTTGTGGAAATCTCAAGTATGCTCACCTAGTAGATGCCATTTCAAATTCTCCATCAATTAGCAGCTGATTTCAAGGGTCAAAGGAGCAGGCAACACACTCAACAAGCCAGTTGAGTCAGTAGGTCAAAGGGAGCCAATATTTTGAAATTCAAAATTTAGGAACAACACTAATAAAATATCTTTCTCATTCATTTTGTAATTAGTTCTTTCCTTTCTCTATGATACAACAGTGTATTGGGCATTGTAACTTAGATTTTTCTGAAAAGTTTTTCTAAGTTCTTCTCTAATTTTCTTTGTAATTTGCTGTGTTAAGCTTGTAACCTATCATTTAAATGAAGATTAGAGTTGTATCTACACTTTTCATGAGTTTATTCCAGAAATAAATGAAAATGTTCTTGTTGTTCCTACTCATTGATTTGTTTTTTCATGGTGTTCATATTATCATACTAAAAATTCATTGTGAATTACTTTAACCCTTTGATTTCTTGTACATGAATGAGATGTTAAGAAAATATATTTTGGTTAGATCAGGACTTATATTGTGTTAAATTTTTATTTTTAGCTTGAGTGTCATTGTATGGTATTTCCATCTTTCATGAAAACTGAGGATAAAACCTTCATATGTATTGTTTATGATCATGTTAGGAGATGATGAGTTGTGGATGCAGTTAATTAGTTGAGTCTTTCATGATTAGTCATTTCAAAATAAAAAACACAAAACATTTTGGTCCATCATCGCTTAAGTAGATTAGAATTTATTTACAGTCATTTCTCTATCCATTTTCTTTGCAACAATTAGAGGTTTAGGATATTTCAAAGGGAACCAGTCCTCTCTAGAGGTCTACTTCCACAATAGAGTACCCACAACCTAGAGGTAGTCCCATGTGCCACAAGTTAGCTGAGTTTAGGCTTAGCTAGGGTGCAGACCTTAGTGATAATAATTTTTGGCATGCCCGGTGGGATGGTGAATTGAATTTCAGTTCACTAAAAGGTCCATGTTAAATGTTGTCTTGGTGTGAGCAACAATTTTCCAGCCTTGAAAGAGGATAAATTTCACACTTGGCGACTCTGAGCTCCTAGTAGGGGTAGACCCAGTTCAACGAGCATATGAGAAGAGTGAAAACAAGGCAAAGTGCAGGTCCTTTATAACACTCTCATCTTTCACCACCAAGAAGGAAGAAAAAGACAGTAAATCCAAGCGAGGTTGTGCATACTCTTCCCAATTCTCAACCTTCCTTCTGAAGTTTTACCAATCCTTTGTTTGCAAGATTCTCATCCTAATCTCTACCCAATACCATAGTCCAACCTCCAGTTAATCTAATGTCCCATAATCATCCACCAAGGGTTCATCCCTTTGTGCATTTTAATCAAGGTAGCCCTTTAAATCTTGCCTAACATAATGATATTCCAGTAGCAACCCTTAAAAGCCTTCCCTTCTTCACCAGAGAAAATCAAACTACAGTTGTTGAGAACATAAGAAATGTGGCCTCCTTGTGTGGAGCTCATCACATCACTGAGGAGAATGTTGTAGTGAGGCTCTTGGTAGCCTCCTTCAAAGGAACAACTCTTCAATGGTTTAGGAGCTTGCCAGTAAACTCAATTGCTACATGGATGAGTTAGGAGAAAGGTTGAATAGACAATTTGAGGACAAATGAGACAATCTCTCTTTGGTAGAGAAACTCACTACCATCAAGGGAGAACCTCATGAATACATGATGGATTTTGATTTGAGGTTTCAAAAAACTTGGAATAGGATCCCTACAATGGTAAGACCATCTAATGATCATGCCATTTTGTACTATTTGAAAGTTCATAACAATGGTATTTCAGTAATGGCACATTCTATGGGTGGATATTCATTGCCAGCTGCTTTTGACATTGCAATAAGTGCTGAAAATAGTCTGATCCAAACTGGAAAATAGCTCCTAGGCCACCAATGCCCATTTTTCATGAGATACAACTACCTATTACCAAAAAAAACCTTGTCGTAGCTACTGTACCTTCTTTTCCAGTCTTAGGCTATCAAGTTCCAACTCATGCTAATATTGTCCCAAGTCTGTCCCATGAGTTTGATGAGTTTAAACAAGAGACTAAAGGCATGTTTTAGACTATAGGGAATAAATTGGTCAATCTTAAAAGGCAGAAAAATTAGAATATCAGACCTTACCAAGCTCCTTATCAGTCAAGTAGGCCTCCTAATCAAGTTGACCCTCAAGCCCAAAGGAGAAATAACAATCAAAGGACCTTCCAACCTTATAATCCCAATTGAACTAGCTTATCTAAAGATTTAGTGCTTGTCCAAAATAAATTAGCAAAGGACTATGATTGGTGTTAACCCCATAACCAAGCTACTTGTCCAAATGTGATACTAAATCATGCCCTTATGGCTCAAGGGAATGCTTCTATCCAAAAAATTTCAGTCCAAGACAATAGTGACAACAGGCTCCACATCTTGACCAAAGCAATCAGAATGTTGCTTTGATGAATTGACAAGGAGAGGAGTTTTGTGGAGTCAAATATGCTGCTCCAAATCAGTCTAATGCTTCAATTGCAGAAAATACAAGGTCTAAGAAGAGGGTAGTGGAGCTTGGACAACAAGTTGATAAGGGTATTAATCAAGCTTCAACAAGCCAACAGATGGATAATGCACCTCAAACAACCTAATTAGTGCACATTTTACCAAGAGGGCAGGCTGTAACAAGCAAGGATTAGCCTGAAAATCAGTCACAACTAGTGCAAACTCTGGGAGAATTTATTGTTCCAAGAGGACAACAAAAGTTGAGCTCAAGTTATTTTAATATTTTGGATCAAATGAAGAAGTCTATTGTGAATATTTCCATGTGGGATTCATTATCTCTTCCAAGACAAAAGGAACAATTGCAAAGTGATCTTTCCTCTTTTAGTTTGTCCAATGAGTCTTCTAAAGAACATCCCAAGGTATCCATTGTTGATTCTTCTCAAGCTAGTGAGGTGTTGTCCAAGGAAGTCAATCCTTTGCCATTTTATGTTACTCTCATTATTGGCTAGCATTTAGTTCATAACAATACGATAGATTCAGGGGCCAACAACTCAGTCATGCCCAAGCAAATTGTTGATAAGCTAGGCTTGTCTTATGAGCCTCTTACTAAGGGACTAGTCCAGCTAGATGCTACAACAGTGAATACCATTGGAGTCATTAATAACTTGGGTCTTAAACTTCATGCTTGTCCTAATTTTTCCATTTCTCAATACATATATATTAATGACTTGCCACCATATTTTTCCTTGTGCTTGAGTAGAGATTTTACTGTCGGTAATTGACACTCATTAGATTCATATGTTGTCATTGATGGAAACATGGTAACTTGGCAAAAATATTCATAACGAAGCATACACCGGCATACACCACCATTAGGAGGAATTCAATGGAAGACACCAACATTGGAGAATCTAGGGTTACACCAGCACCAACACCAACATCAGCATCCAATACTTCAGTGAAGACGACATCAGTCTTGGACCTGAAGAAAGTTTTATTTGTAAAAATAATTTTGTAATTATTAGGGCCGACATTGTATATATTTTGTAATGCATTGTAAGCTGACATAAAGCATATTATTTGTGAAGGGTATATAGGTCAGTTTCTTAAGGTCATCATAAGAAGTGATGTGACAGATTGTAATAAGGATATAGGAGAATATGTAATGTGAAGTATATGTATGTAGATCATTTTTATGTGAATATTATATCATGTAATGATCTGTAGATATTTTGGAAAGCATTCTTGGAGGAGAGGAGATACCGGTAGAAGTATTCTGAGTTTATGAACCAGTACAAAGCATAACTATAACCAGAACTCTTTTTGGCATAGCAGATGCATTTTGTGAGTTCATTATTACTGTTTTATTTGAGCAAAAGCTTGTAGTCAGTGAGACTCTTTTGTGATGAGAAGTGTGCCTTCCTGCATGTGCACGCCCCCATTTTATATAATATCTTTCATATGGCCAGTGAAATGATATTTTGGGTCACAAATCCCACCGTGGTTTTTGTCTTTGAGGTTTTCCACATATAAATTCTGTGTGTTATGGTGTTCATTTTTGTGGATGATTTATTTGCTTCAAGTTATATGTTTCCTCATTTACCAGTTTATATGTGTATGTTATAAAAGGGTAAAATCACATCTTACCGACATAACACTGATTCACCCCCCCTCTTAGTGTTCTTGGATCCCAACAATTGGTATCAGAATCTGGTTCCTCAGAAGAAGTTCAATAGCTTGAGGAAGATCCTAAAACCGAAATAATTGAACATGGCTATGGAGAAGCAACTTGAGATGGCTCTTGAGGATTATGATGTTGAAAGGATGAAGAATTTAAAATTGCAAGATGAATTGAATTTTGCTAATGAATTCATTCTTGTCCTCCAAGAAAGATTATCATCAGCTCAAGCTAAGATAAAGGAACTTTTGCAAAACAAGGATGATGAAGAGAAAAATGCACTTAAGGAACAATGTCAGAAACTGAGTCAAGCAAACATGCTCATAAAGAATGAAATGCAAGACCTGACTATGAGGTTATCAAAAGATATTGAGGACATAAAGAATAAGGAAGAAAATATTGTTATATCTTTGAAGAACAAATTTGATGAATGCGACAGATTGACTCATGAGAATAATTTGTTGAGAACTGATTTGGTACACTCCCGGAATAATGAACAAGAGCTTGAAAAACAAATAACTACTCTAAGAGATGATCTAACTACTACAAGTGAGTATAAATAAAAATTCAGGATTAGTACTGCACAATTGGATAACTTATTGAAAAGACAAAGGTGGAATGTTGATTCTAGATGACTTGAATTTGTACAAGGTGAAATCTCTGGTACTGCAAATGAAGATTAGACAACCGGTATGCAAAACTCATCAGACCAGAGGAAACCGGTAAGGCAATCTAATGCTTTTAAATTCAATGGAGATGCTTTGATTTTAATAAATTTGGGCATATGGATAAACAATGTAGAAATAAAGAAAATCAAAACTACAATTATGTTCCCAGTCAATGTACAAATTGCAAGAAATAAGGTCATAAATTAGAAGATTGCACAATGAATGTCAAATGTCATGCATGTGGAAAGTTTGGTCATTTGGCTAATAAATGTAGGTCAAGGAATGATACTGGATATGTTAAAGCATTTCAAAACAATAATGTTACATGTTATGCATGCATCAAAATAGGTCATATTGCTAAGTACTACAGAAGCAAGACTCAATCAATTAGCAATGATAAAGAAAATGAGAAAGGAAAGTAGAAGGTAGATGAAATACAACAAGATCACACCAAGAGATGGGTTAGAAATTCTAAAGAACCAAGTGGAGACAGATCTACACCAGTAACTCCACCAGTAGAACAGAGCATTCCTGTACTGGCAGGAAATTCCACCGGTAACTAAGGCATACGCCTTAGGGGCTGGAAAATCTATTGCAAATCTTGCATATTCCCTGGAGGAGATTTGAAAGAGATTTGGAAGAGATCTAGAGAGTTGTCTTAATCATTGATGAAGGTTTACTCGGCATAAGACTGTGAAACTGACATTCGGTAGGGTACATCGTGAAGCATTTATGACAATGAAGGATTAGGGTTTACTCGCTGATAAAAGGGGAAAGTGAATGCATTTTCACTCACCCAATATTCAAGCAATCCAGATAAAAGAAAAGGAGAATCTTAGGCAATTAAGAGTGAGCAAAGGTATTCTAAGATGATTTCCAGAAATCATCTGAGAAGCAATCAAATCTTCACACCGGCGATCATTTTTAGGTATTTCTTTGAAATGGCATCCAAATCATCTTCTCCTAATTTCATTGAAAATCCCACCATCGTTGAAGTCAAGGATAGGCTGAGACCCATTTTCAAGGAAGTTCCCCAGATAGCTAAGAAAGAAGACTTTGCAAGTGCATTCTCTAGGGTTCCCGATGGCATGATGTATGTTGAAGATGTAAGGGCATATATTCACTACACCTTGGAGGATCTAGGTACAAAAGAGATAAAGGGCATGTATCAATCTGTGATACTGGGAAGCTCCAGAACAATCAAGCTAGAATATAAGATCATCAAGGATCTAGGGTTAACCAGTATCCTGTACATACTGGAATTCAAAGATGAGGTGATCAGATGAGCAGGGTTCACAATGAGTTCATCTAGCTAGATCGACCCTACATGATTACAAAGGAAGCAATTCAAGAAGTCACCAACTTACCCAAAGTCAAACAAGAACCTAGCAAGAAAATTTCCACCACTGCGGTTGAGAAGCTCACCAACGCAACCCATGATGAAAGATCTATGAGGGTCAGCACCATCAAAGACACTGATGTGAAATTTGTCAGCATGATAATTGGCTATAAGGTAACTCAATCAAGTTGATTGAACTCTGTTGCTAGTTCCTGCATCCATGTTGCTTATTAGATGTTGAAGAATAATGAGAAGTATGATTTGTGTGCATGGTTTAGAAGTGAACTAATGTTGAATCTTAGCAAGATTAAGAGTGTTAAGAAAGCAACTTTTAGGTTTGGAAATCTCATTGTTTGTTTAATGCTTTACTTCATGAATGAGCTATCGGGTTTAGGGAAGAAGTGTTGGGAACATGACATACTGGTAGGTATGCAAATCAAAGAAGAAATCACCGATCTTGGTACCGACAGGGATGAAAATCTTTGGGGCTATTTCAAAACATTTCAAGAAAATATGAGACAGAGGGAAAGAATATCAAAGCACATTGTGGAGAAGTACTCCACTGATATCTGTTTTATGGTGAAGACTGATGAAACTCTTATGGAGGCAGTATAACCTAGGACCATATGGGTCACTGAGCTTGGATATGAAGTGGATGATAGCATTTTTGAACTTTATGCAAAAATGTTGCTTGAAGCTCCATTGGATGATAAGACAGAACACTTTGGTACTGGTGAGGAAAAGGCACTTGAAGTCAAGATTGGGTTTGACAGGAAAAGAAGATAGAAGAAAATTTATAAGATGTCTGCATTTGTACAAATTGTAATCCATAAGATAGACACCGAACTGGGTTTTGGATCCAAACTAACAAAGGAACCAACAATGGTTACTGCTCCTGAGGCAAATAGGCCCGAAACTTTCATTTCTTCTGTCACTTCTGACTCTGATCCAGAGGATAATGAACCTCTAGCATTTAGAAGGGTACAAAGAAATAAAGCTGACCATCCTCCAGTAGAGGAGAAGAAGGTGGAGCCAAGGAGGAAACTTGTGAGAAAAGTAACAAAACCTAATGCACCCCCACCTCCGACAAGGAAACCTATTTAGAAGAGGAAACCAGTCACATCCACTCCAACAACCCACAACAAGAAGAAGAAGAGTGACGATGCTACTAAGTTTGGTAAGGCTACAATGACCTGTGCTGAATTGATTGATGAAATAACCAAGGATGGAATTTTGAAGAATGTATCCATTTATTGTGAAGATTTAGAGGATAATGAGCAGAATGAGATTGAAGAGGCAATTTTGTTACACATAGATATATATAAGAAAGCCTTAATATAAAATTTGAAGGAAATTCCTCTATCACTATACAATAAATTAGATGCTAGAAGACTTGATGCAGTCAAGAGGGATAGAGAAATTAAGGAAGTAGAACTTTTGGGTATGTGTGGTTCAATAAACAATGAGGAAATGAAACAATGCATTGATGTTGCAAACATAACAGTTTTTAGTAGCAAACCCCAACAAATAAGCCTAATGATGGGCAAGGTAAATGAGGTAGTAAATGAGACCACAGATGGTTGGACCAAATTCTTCTAAACGAATCCTGATTTTCTCACCTCCCAAGAAGAATTTGTAAAAGCAACAACTTCCACCTTCCTAGACAGATCCAAAGGGAAAGGTATTTTGGGTAGTTCAACTCCAATTTTGAATATACTGACAGTAACTATAAGTATACAGACACCACCAATAGTAAAGGAGAGTGTACAGTCAATACTAGTAGAGACAATTTTTGAACAAGGAAATGTATAGGGTGTAAACAATATTGTGGATAATACTCCACCAATAGTAATTGATACTGCACCAAGTGGCGAAGCCACTGGTGCTAAGGAGGATAAGGTAAAGGGAACTGAGACTATACTGATAGTTAATATTGATTCCCCAATAAAGGTTTTGGCAATTGACACCTCTCAAGTTGAGAAGAAATCAATCATTGAGATGAGTCCCACTGAGTTAATGATGATGGCTACTTAGAAAATAATAATGGAGGGATCAATAGATAAAGGAATAATAGATCACTCAATCACAGTTTTGCATAGACTAATTCCTGATTGTAAGATTGAAAATGAAGCAAGCTCTTCCGAAAAGCTTAAGTAATTAACTGAGCATATATCTAACAACTTTCAATCTTTGCAGCAAATTTCAGACTAGCAGGCACTTGAGAGATTTACTATGGCTAAGAGAGCCGCTTTTGATTAGATTATTGAAATAGAGAAGAAGAAAATTGAAGGAAAATTGATTCTTATTGAGAATTGTTTGGAATAGTGTACAAATATATACAGGGTTTATTCTAACATAGAAACTCTTACAACAAATGTAGATAGCGGATTAAAGGAGTTACATGATAAGGTTTCCAATATTGCAAATTCTTTTGATGGATTAACCTCACTAACAATATTTATTGATGGACAAATTTTGTCTTTGGAGAACCAAATTTTTTCTTTTGAAAAGGAAAGAGACAAGATCATTCGAAGAGAAAAGAGTCTTAGAGGATTGGTGAGTCCAAGATTGGATTCACTTGGTGTACATAAGAGGGAATGTATGGATATGATCGCTATGCCCACATCGACAGAAGTCAAAGAGAAGGAAACACTTGCACACTTACTGAGTGGACTTGTATCTATATCTGAAACCTTCAAAACCGGCTGGGATACATATTTACAGTTGCTAGACAAGGCTTACCTGGAAATTTTGAAATTGGTCAAGCTCTGGTAAATTAATCTGTATTTACTCATTCTTTTTTTGCACCAAATTCTTTCAATTATTTCACTGGTCTTTGGCATTGATACCAAAGGGGGAGTATATATAATGTGAAAAATATCAAACAGAAAAATATGGGAAGGATATCAAAAAGGAGTGTATTCCTCAGGGGGAGCATACTTCCGGTTGAACCAACAGGGAATCCATTTTTCACATGAGTGTTGCCATCAATTCCAAAGGGGGAGATTGTTGGCAATTGACACTCATTGGATTCATATGTTGTCATTGATGGCAACATGGTAACTTGGCAACAATATTCATAAGGAAGCATACACCAGCATTAGGAGACATTCACTGACAGAAACTGGCATTGGAGAATCCAGGGTTACAACAACACTGACATCCAGCACTTCAATGAAGCCAACATCAGTCTTGGACTCGAAGAAAGTTTTATTTGTTAAAATCATTTTTTAATTATTAAGGCCGACATTGTATATCTTTTGTAATGCATTGTAAGCCAGCATAAGGCATATTGTTTGTGAAGGGTATATAGGTCAGTTTATTAAGGTCATCATAAGAAGTGATGTGACGGATTGTAATAAGGATATAGGAGTCTATGTAATGTGAAGTATATGTATGTAGATCATTTGTATGTGAATGTTATATCATGCAATGATCTGTAGAATTTTGGAAAGCATTCTTGGAGGAGAGGAGATACTGGTAGTAGTGTTCAGGGTTTATGAACCAGTACAGAGAAGAACTATAACCAGAACTCTTTTTGGCATAGTAGATGCATTTTGTGAGTTCATTATTACTATTTTATTTTAGCAGAAGCTTGTAGTCAGTGAGACTCTTTTGTGATGAATAGTGTGCTCTAGGCAGTGTGCCTTCCTACATGTACAGGCCCCTATTTTATGTAATATCTTTCATATGACCAGTGAACTGATATTGTGGATCACAAATACCACCATGGTTTTTCCTCTTTGAGGTTTTCCACGTATAAATTTTGTGTGTTATGGTGTTCATTTATGTGGATGGTTTATTTTATTCAAGTTATATGTTTCTTCATTTACCGGTTTATATGTGTATGTTATAAAAGGGTAAAATCATATCTTACCGGCATAACACTGATTCACCCCCCTCTCAGTGTTCTTGGATCCCAACATTTACTGCTTAATTGGGGGGTTATTTGTCTTCCAATTGGTCTCACTTTTTATTTAGAACAAGATATGGCACAAAAGTGACCATAAAATTAGAACCATTGGCCAAAGATCACATTGAAACTTATGTTCCCATCCCTACCAATGCAAACGTTGATTTTCATGAGCAATATAATGAGGAGCATCTTGTTGTTCTTGAGCCAAACACTCCCATTAAGGACATTCCAGATATCATTCTTTATGAATGGGCAACTGAAAAACATGAGATTGATCCTTTCAATCATATAGATGAAGTTGGTTTGGGTAACTACATGATACATGAGCAGAATGATGTTGTCCCAAACCTAATTAAAGAAGAATAACAATAGCAAGATAATATTTCCAATGAAGTTTGGAGTTTATATTTTGATGGTTCAAGAACCAAAGTTGGTGCTAGAGGTCGAGCATTGTTGGTTTCTCCTAAAGGTGATAAATACTACTCTATATTTCATTTTTCTTTTATCTGCACAAATAATACAATAGAATATGAAGCCCTTGTTCATGGCTTGGAATGGTCAAGGAAGAAGAATGTAAAGTGCTTGTAGGTGTTTGGGGATAGTGAGCTTGTTGTCAATCAGGTGAGAAACATCAATGTCACCAAAAATGAGCTTTTGAAATTGTATGTGTAGAGTATGGGACAACATAGAGGAGTTTGATGCATTTAACCTCTCTTCCATTCCAAGAAATCAGAATAAACAAGCTAATAAATTAGCTTCCATGGAGCTGAGTTTGGCATACCCGCTGAGGTAAAGAATGTTGATGTTCAACATTATGTTAAGGTAGTTGTTGATGAGCCAAAATAATGGCTCTGTTTTGTCAAATTTTGTCATAGGACTCTTGCTTTGGTCATATGTTTGGGTAATGTATGGGTCATAGGACTTTCCTGGTTGATGTCTTTTTAGTATTTTTGGACCTGATTCATCCTAGACCTAAGGTTGTTATCTAATGATCTTTATACAATCAATCTATACAAATCATCTGAATTAATCTTTAAATATGAATTAATTTATGTTATGTTAACATCAATTGATACACATGCTTTTGTGCACAGTAATGCCATGATGCAAGGTCAACCAAGATGAAAGGATGACTAAGCTTGCGGTTAAAAGACATATCAATGTGCCACTGGATGTAGACCCAGTCAAAGTGGAGCAACATTAAATATGGTCATGACCAATTGACCTCTTCCTCAACAAAACAATTTGTGGAGCATTCATGATTGTTCCTGATGGAACATAAATCTAGGAAGGAGGCTGCACTATATTTTCTTAGCAACTGGACAATTGTTGTTGTTCTACACTCATGTGCTGACTTATTTTAATGTAATAAGTCCTGCTCACCTATTCCTCTGGGATGTGGGTTGATTAGGTAGGAGTTTTTTATAAGTTTTCTTATAAATAAAGGTCTCTATCTCCTCACGGGAGTAGACAGAATGATCATAGAGTTAGTAGTATTCAATTTTCAGACTTCTGTATGTGCAATCACTTTGAAATAAAGAAGATGATGGTATTCTGAGCTTATCAGTTGTCATCTGAGTTCTGGATATACTCACTCAAGGGGGCCTAGTTGGTGAGTAGTCCCTATGTTATTTTTAGTTAAGTTTTATTTTGTTATAGCTGTTGTTTTGGTATTCGACTATTCCTACAGCCACTAGAAATAGTTCATGTGTCTGTTCTTGCAACCAAAGCAGGTAGAGTAGTTCATGTCCGCCAACTAGAATGTTGTCATTTGTATCATTTTCTTAAGTTACTTTCAATTGTGAGTTTTAATAAAGTGTTAAGTTGTCATGTTTCTGCATATTTGTTTCAGAGAATTTCCTTTTCCAGTAGTAGGATAGAATGGCTGCAATTTGAGCTTAGTGCACATACAGTGCCGACCCATTTCAAGTTTATGTCCTTGGTTGATAAAGTAAATGAATCTTTTTTACAAGAGAGGTAGTTGCTCAGTAAGGATGTCCAATCCCTAAGATGAGTTTTTAGAACCCAGTTGCTAATCCAATTGTGAGGACCAACATTTTTGGCATCATTGTCATGGATGGTGCCAAACTAAGAACCTGTTATAGCCATTAGTTTTAAATATTTTAGTTTGCTTTAGAATTAGTTCTTAGAATTCACTCATAAAATATGTATGCATAGAAGAAGAAGAGATGCATTAGGAAGATTTCTTCCCTCGCATTTTTCTCTTGAAATAAACTTAAATCAAACCCCAGATATAAATCCTTTTGTTGAAGCTTTTGTGCAAGCTAGAAACCACGGTGTTTTTGTTTTATCAAAAGGAGACCTTGATTTCTTAAACAAAACCCTGGGACAAAATATTTTACCTTTGGTTCTTTATCAAGGACCAATGGAAGGAAATTCTCCAGGAGGCGGAGGTGGGCCTCCACCTCCGCTTGTGAACCCAACATTTGAATTCCCTATTCCGTACTTGCATGATAATACAAATTTGAAGAATATACCAGCCTCCTCTCTTCCAAAGTTCTATGGATTGGTCACAGAAGATTGAGATACATTTCTATTTGAATTTGATATTCTCTATAGAAGTTATGATTATACCATGGATGCCCATAAACTTAAGTTATAGCCTGCTACTCTAAAAGAAGATGCTCTTAGGTTGTTTATGAGTTTAGGTAGAGATGTAATACCTACCTGAGATGAATGAAGGAAAAGTTATTGGAGAAGTATAAAGATTACTATAGAGGAATTGATTGACATGGTGATGATATCTTCCAAATGACACAAAAAGAAGATGAAAGTCTAGAAGATTATCTTGAGTGGTTTTTGTTTAGTGTCAAGAAGTCTAAGCATAGCACCTTGGGTTAAGAATCCTTGAAATTGATTTTTCCAAGAGGAATCAATGAGGACTATATTGAATCATTAGACCTCATGGGAGGAGGAGACATTACTCAAACACAATGGGATGACATCAGGAAGATCTATCAAAAATACTCTAGGGCTTCTGCTAAGAATGGTAGATACTATATGCCTGGATCTTCAGCAACAAAATTATCTACAATGGTTTCAAGGATGGAGACAACTCATCTGCTAAAGGATTTTAAGGAGTATATTATTAATAAAATGGCTACTCAGTTGGATAGACTTCAAGAAAAGAAGAAGCATGAAGAAGAAGAAGCAATGCTTGTTGGATTTTGTCCTCATTGTAGGCAAAAGAAGAAGGACTGCAAATGTAAGCTCCTTGCTAAAATTGACAGTCAACAAGCTTCTCCAGATTTCAAGCCAGTTTATGGAGATGGTGAACAACTCTTCTATATTGCACAATGAAGGGCATGGCCCCCAAGACAAGGTATTCCACAAGATCCATTGTCTTTTTCTGGTCCTTATATGAATGCACAAAACAATCAGTGACAATCTCCATATTCCCAAGACTTTGGGAATTATACTCCTCAGTCTTGGAATAACTCCAAAAATCCTTGGCCCAATTATCAAAGCCCTTCCTTTCAGTGGAAAAAACCATAAGGGAATTGGTCACAACCTCAAGATAATTGGCAACAATCACCTCAATGGAGGGGAGGTCAGCAATGGTCAAACCAATCCTCTAGTTTCATGTAACCACCACAACAATCCTGACAGCTAGCTTTAATGCCACCAGCTACTAATGCTACTCCACCAAGGCCAACTCAACTTCCAACATAACCTGTGCCAAATCCTAATAATAAACCTTAGTAGCAACAACAAGTTTATTTAGCTGATCCTAATCAATATCCTGCATACTCTCTCAGTATAAGTGATATTCACTTATGGTCAGGAACAACTTTGCCTATCCCATCTCCTCCATTTATAACTGAATTACCATCTAAGGAGATTGCACAAGATACTACACCTAACCAGCCTATAGATCCTAAATAGGTACCCTAATCTGAAACTACAGACACACCTATCAAAACACCTCCATTTCCTCAAATATTGCAAGTAGAAGTGACTAGGCAATAGGATGACATAGCTTTTGATCTTATTGATCAATTAAAACATATATGTGTAAATATTCCACTGTTCCAATCTATTAAGGATATTCTCATATAGGGTAAAGCTATTAAGGAGACACATTTAAAGAAACCTAGATGGAAGAAAAAAGGACCCACAAACAGTACATGTAATGGGACAACTGGTTGATATTATGTTAGGAAAAGTTACAGTCACTTAGTATTCTAACCCAGGTAGTCTTGTTGTGAAAGTAGTCATCAATAGAACTCAAATTAAGAATTCCCTGATAGATTTAAGAGAAACTATAAATTTTATGACCAAGGATGTCATGCAGCAACTCAGTATTACTAGTCTTTGGTCTACCCCAATAGTCCTACAGCTTGCAGATAGCTCCATGTTGGCATATGTGCAGAATATGTTGACATGATGATATTGTGTTGTCATTGATGTCAATATGCTAAAAGAATGAACCGGTAATATGCTCAAGAGAGAACTAGTAATATGCTCAAGAGAGAACCAGTAATATGCTGAAAGAGTGAACCGGTAATATGATGAAGAGTGAACAGGTTTATTGAAGTTAAGCAACTGGAAAAGTGAACCAATATAATGATGAGAACCGGTATATGTGCAAAAGGTGAAGCGGTACGGTTGTCCAAGTGAACTAGTATATGGAATATTTTCTATCAAGGTTTAATATGATATGACTACTAGTTGGTAGTCTCAGCTTCAGGGTTTTTGGTTGAAGTGTTTTGAGCCTATGTGATTCAACCAATGGCATTGTGTGTTGAGTTAGCATTGTAATGGAGATCAGATCATTTTGCCACATCAGTCTCATGCATGTGAAGGATCTTGCATGAAGGAGATTGATCATATCCACCTTGCGAATGTGCGAAGTCTCTGCAAATGGTGGAGAACACGTGATGGGTTATCACCTCCAAGAAGCGGTGAAGAACGAACGATGGAGAATGTCTTGAGATCTGTTCAAGACTGTTGTATTCAAATGCAAAGTGTTCAATGGTCAGGATTGAACCGACTGAATTGATCAACCTAAATGTTTAGGGTTTAGGGTTTATGTTACCGACCTATCTGTTTCCTATAAGGTTGATGTTGTGTTTCATGTTGAAGTTGTTGGCAAATGTTGTGTGTGTATCTAAGTGCAAAGATACGTGATTCTTACCAGACCAGATAAGAGGGTTGATACCTACAGAGTGTGTATGCAGAAGAAAGGAACTAAATTGGGCCTACATTAGCATTGAGTGCTATTACCAGATCATTGTAATACCCGTTGATCTCTAATCACTTCAATAGTTGGAAAATCCCTTAACAGGGTAGCTTTAACTAGCTTGCTGTAAATCCTTTAACAGGGTGACTCAAAACCATTGAGTTCATAAAAACCTCTAACAAGGTAATCCTTAATAGGGTTTAACCCTTAACCAAGTATTCTAGCCATCCCTTAACCGAGTGATCCCTAATAGGATCGATTCCTAATAGAACCTGTTGTAACAGTCTTTAACTAGACTAGGATCCTAACAGAGTGGACTTCTAAAGAGTTCAAAAATATCTTGTGGGTATTCATCCCCACTGTGATTTTTCCCAGTTGGGTTTCCACTTGAAAATATGTGTGTCATATGTGATGTCTTTTTCATGTGATGCTTTGTTGTTTTTTGTCAAGCGGTAAATCATGTTGATCTAGCAAGTTATTATATTTCTAATGATAGATTACCTGTCTATGCACAAGGATAATGTGGAAATGAGGGTGTAGGTTGTGTGGTAAGATAAGTGTTTCCGGTTTATATCCTTCATAGCCTCATTGTGCTGAATCGGTAGTAATTTGGTTTATGACCGGTGTTAGTGATTTCCAATCAAGTTCACTGTTTGCAGTCAAACCGGTTCAAGAAAAGTTTTTATACCTGTACTGATTCACCCCCCTTCCCTCTTAGTACCGGTTTGGTACTCACTGTTCATCATTGTGTTATCAATTGGTATCAGAGCGTCCTCTAGGTCCTCTGTGTTGTAAGCTTAACTGCTTGAGGGAAAGATCCTATTGTAATGATGAAGAGGGAAGGTCCAAAGTTCAATAGAGATAACTTTAAAATATGGAAGGACAGAATGAAGATATACATTAGAAGAATGGGTGCTTAACATTGGAGCTATGTTGAGAATTTTTATGTTATCCCTATCGGTACTCTCACCGATGACCAAAAGAGAGAGATTCAGGAGAATGGGCAAGTCATGGAAGCCCTAATTAGTAGTTTATCTGACATTGAGTTTATTGATGTCCAAGATAAAGAAAATCTCAAAGAAGTATGGGATACTCTTGAGAATATCTATGGCGGTGATGAGCATGTGAAAAAAGCTAAGGAAGAAAGCCTTAGAGGAAATTTTGAAGACATTTGGATGGTTGAAGGAGAGACCATTCAACAATATGGAATAAGAATCAAAACCGTTGTTGGAGATATCAAGAGTGCAGGTGGTAAAATGGAAGATTCCACTGTTGTTAGCAAAATTTTTAGATCCTTATTACCGGTCTATGCAATAAGGGTTGCTGCTATTCAGGAGTTGAGGTTAATAGACAAGACTAAGGTGTCCCTAGACTCCATCATCACAAAGTTGACAACCTATGAGCTAAATAGATTTGATGGCAGTGTTCAGAAGACTGAATCAGCCTTTAGAGCATCTGTTGCGCCATCTAGAAAAGGCAAAGAAGCTAGTACCAGTGGCGAACCAAGACAGAGCAGAGAAATGGATGATGAGGAGATCCTGATAGAATTTGAAGCTCTTCTTTCCAAGAGACTTCCTAAGGGAACCGGTAAATATATAGGTAAGCTTCCTTTGAAATGCTTCTCTTGTAACTGGATAGGACACATTGTTGTAAACTATCCTAATGGTGATAACAAGGACAAACCAGAAAAGTTCAAGAAGTTCAAAGGAGGAAACCTGAGAAACTATTTTGTAGTAGTTGATGAAGGTGTCACTGATGAGGAATCAGAAGATGAAGAAAATGAGGATATTGTGTTTGTAGCAGTCAAGGAAGATGTGTCAGACAAGAAGGCTGTTGTCTCCCGCTTTGATAATTCCAATGAGTGTATTATTGACAGTGGCTATTCTCACCATATGAATGGTAACCGGAGTAAGTTTCTTTCTCTGGAAGAGTATGATGGTGGTGTGGTTCATTTTGGTAATGATGTACCATGTATGGTCAAAGGCAGAGGGTCCATCTCTCTAAAGGGAAAGAGAAGTGCTGACAATGTGTATTGGGTGGAAGGTCTCAGGCATAACCTTTTGAGTGTTGCTCAACTGAATAATAATGGACTCACTCTAGAATTCAAAAATGGAGTGTGAAAAATCAAAGGAAAGAGTGGTGAACTGATGGCTACCGGTATGCAGACAAAAGGTAACCTATTTCAGTTAAATGCTAATGTCAGTACATGTCTTATGGCTAAGTTTGAAGATAGTTGGATATGGCATAGGAGACTCTGCCATGTAAACATTGACAATATTATGAAGGCCAGTAAGATCAAGGTAGTTAGAGGATTGTCAGTGCTGAGCAAACCAGAAAATCCTTTGTGTAGAGAATGTCAACTGGGGAAAATGTCTTCCTCAACCTTCAAAGGTAAATCTTTCACTGCAGACAATTTACTTGATCTTGTGCATACTAATTTGTGTGGTCCTATGAAAACTAGGAGTGTGTAGGGAGATAGGTATTTTATGATTCTTACAGATGATTACTCAAGAATGATGTGGGTCACATTCTTGAAGGATAAGTCTGAAGCCTTTGGAAAGCTCAAAGATTTTAGAGCACTGGTAGAAAAGGAAAGCAGTAGAAGAATCAAATGCCTTAGAACTGATCAAGGAGGAGAATTTACTTCCAGTGAATTCAACAAATATTGTGAAGAGAATGGCATCAAGAGGCAATTGTCTGCCCCCCAGACTCCACAGCAGAATGGTTTAGCAGAGGGGAACAACCGGACTGTGGTTGAAGTGGCTAGAACCATGTTAATCCAAGGAAAGGTTTCTCACACCTTTTGGAGAGAAGCGGTGAGCACTTTAGTCTACACAATGAACCGGGTACTCATCAAGAAAGGAAAGGATAAGACTCCTTATGAGCACTGGACTGGTAAGACACCAGTGGTAAGCTACTTCATAGTGTTCGTAGTAAATGTTATATCAAGAGGAGTGAACATCAGAGCAAGTTTGATGCTAAATCTGATTAGGGAATATTCCTAGGGTATTCCACAAAGAGCAAAGCTCTCAAATGTTACAACAATAGGACTCAGAGAATTGTTGAAAGCATCAATGTTAGGGTTGATGAAAACTCTAAGAAACCTAAGGAAACTGACAGAGAGCATGTAGGAGATGGATCGGTAGTAACCTTCTGGGAACCTGTTGCAAATCAGCCCAGTACTAGTAATTGTGCTCCTACACTGGTGGATGCTGATGCTGATGAAGATGAGGATGAAGAAGAAAAGAAAGAGGAGTTTGTTAAGAATATACCTAGGTATGTAAAACTCAATCATGATCCAAAGCAGATCATAGGAGACAAAGATGCAAGAATTCTTACACAAAGAAAGGTCAGAGAAAACTCATGTATGATCTCTAAATTTGAGCCTAAATCATTCAAAGAGGCACATAAAGATGAAGACTGGATCAAGGCAATGGAAGAAGAACTTGACCAGATAGAGAAGAATGGACATGATCTTTAGTACCCAGACCAGAGCATAAAAATTTCATTGGAACCAAATGGGTCTTCAGAAATAAACTGAATGAGGATGGCACAGTGGTAAGGAACAAAGCTAGGCTAGTATGTAAAGGATATGCCCAAGAAGAAGGAGAAGACTATGGAGAAACCTTTTCTCTAGTAGCAAGATTGGAAGGAGTTCGTATGCTTCTTCCATATGCAGCTTTTAAAGGATTCAAGGTATACCAAATGGATGTAAAATCTACATTTCTCAATGGAATACTTGAAGAGGAGGTGTATATAGAGCAACCAAATGGGTTTTCCCTATCAAAAGATAGTGACATGGTGTGTAGGCTACATAAAGCCTTGTATGGAGTGAAGCAAGCACCTAGAGCATGGTATGAACACTTGCACTCCCATCTTGTGAAGATTAGATTTGAAAGAACAAGTGAAGATTGCAATATCTACTTGAAATTAGAAGAGATCAGATTCTGATCTATGAAGTATTTGTTGATGACATAATCTTTGGTGGAGATGACAAGATGAGTCATGACTTTGCAGATGAGATGAAAAAGGAGTTTGAGATGTCACTCATAGGGGAGATTAAGTTCTCCATTGGACTGCAGATTTAGCAAATGAAAGATGGAATCTTTATTACTCAGTCCAAGTATGTCAAAGAGGTGTTGAAGACCTTTGGCATGGAAGACAACAAACCAGTTGGTACACCAATGGCGACCAGTTGTAAACTATCAAAAGAGGATGACTCAACATTGGTAAATGAGAAGGAATACTAGACAAGACATTGCACATGCAATGGGTATTACCATTCGGTTTCAGTAAATCCCAAGAGAATCCCACTTGGTAGCAGTCAAGCAGATTCTTAGATATCTAAAGGGAACTATTGACTATGGATTATGGTATCCATAGAATGATGATTTCAATCTGAAAGTGTTCACAGATGCTGATTGGGCTGGTAATGTGGATGACCGGAAGAGCACAACCGATGGTGCATTCTTTCTCAGTGGTAGACTGGTCTCATGGATGAGCAAAAAGAAGAGTTGTATCTCTCAGTCTATAGCAGAAGCAGAGTATGTTGCAACTTTTATGAACTGCACCCAAACTATTTGGATGAAGCATGTATTGAATGGCTTCAAAGTTCTTATATCTGAACTGGTAGGTATATTTTGTGAAAATGCAAGTGCAATTAACATTTCCAACAATCCAGTTTTACATGCTAAAACCAAGCACTTTGAACTCAAGTATCATTTCTTGAGGGAAAAGGTTCAGAATAAACAGGTGGTATTGGAACATGTTTCCAGTAAGGAGCAGTTAGCAGACATATTCACCAAGCCTCTACCAAAGGCTACCTTTACCTATCTAAGAGGTGAATTAGGGGTGTTGCCCCTTCCAGAGGTAATCTAAAAGGTTTGTGCTCCACATCAGTCAAATCTTACTTTGCTATATCTTTTCAGGATTGATGTGTTGAAGGATCTACTCCTCAGGGGGAGCATCATAGTGGAATAGGGAAGCTCGTGCCTCCACTTTGGCATTGTTGTCAAAGGGGGAGAAGATGTGAAGTGGAGAAGTTATCTGTATTATTAAGGAGGTGTGGTGCAGAAAGAGAGATATCTTTGTATATTGTCATCAATGCCAAAGGGGGAGATTGTTGACATATGTGCAGAATATGTTGACATGATGATATTGTGTTGTCATTGATGTCAATATGCTGAAAGAATGAACCGGTAATATGCTCAAGAGAGAACTGGTAATATGCTAAAAGAGTGAACCGATAATATGATGAAGAGTGAAAAGGTTTATTGAAGTTAAGCAACTAGAAAAGTGAACCGGTATAATGATGAGAACCAGTATATGTGCAAAAGGTGAAACAGTACGGTTGTCCAAGTGAACTAGTATATGAAATATTTTCTATCAAGGTTTAATATGATATGACTACTGGTTGGTAGTCTTAGCTTCAGGGTTTTCAGTTGAAGTGTTTCAAGCCTATGTGATTCAACCGATGGTATTGTGTGTTTAGTTAGCATTGTAATGGAGATCAGATCATGTTTCCACATCACTCTCATGCATGTGAAGGATCTTGCATGAAGGAGATTGATCCTATCCACCTCGGGAATGTGCAAAGTCTCTGTAAATGGTGGAGAACGCGTGATGGGTTATCACCTCCAAGAAGCGGTGAAGAACGAATGATGGAGAATGTCTTGAGATCTATTCAAGACCATTGTATTCAAATGCAAAGTGTTCAATGGTCAGGATTGACTTGACTGAATTGCTCAACCTAAATGTTTAGGGTTTAGGGTTTATGTTACCGAGCTATCTGTTTCCTATAAGGTTGATGTTGTGTTTCATGTTGAAGTTGTTGGCAAATGTTGTGTGTGTATCTAAGTGCAAAGATACATGATTCTTGTCAGACCAGATAAGAGGGTTGATACCTGCAAAGTGTGTATACAGAAGAAAGGAACTAAAGTGGGTCTGCATTGGCATTGAGTGCTATTACCAGATCATTGTAATACCTATTGATCTCCAATCACTTCAACAGTTGGAAAATCCCTTAATAGGGTAGCTTTAACTAGCTTGTTGTAAATCCTTTAACAGGGTGACTCAAAGCCATTGAGTTCATAACAACTTCTAACAAGGTAACCCTTAACAGGGTTTAACCCTTAACCGAGTATTCTAGCCATCCCTTTACCGAGTGATCCCTAACAGGATCGGTTCCTAACAGAACCTGTTGTAATAGTCTTTAACTAGACTAGGCTCCTAATAGAGCAGACTTCTAAAGAGTTCAAAAACAGCTTGTGGGTATTCATCCCCACCATGGTTTTTCCCAGTTGGGTTTCCACGTGAAAATAATGTGTGTCATATGTGATGTCTTTTTCATGTGATGCTTTGTTGTTTTCTGTCAAGCGGTGAATCATGTTGATCTAGCAAGTTATTATATTTCTGATGATAGATTACTTGTATATGCACAAGGATAATGTGGAAATGAGGGTGTAGGTTGTGTGGTAAGATAAGTGTTTCCGGTTTATATCCTTCACAGTCTCATTGTTCTTAACTAGTAGTAATTTGGTTTATGACCAGTGTTAGTGATTGCCAGTCAAGTTCACTGTTTGTAGTCAAACCAGTTTAGGAAAAGTTTTTATACATGTACTGATTCACGCCCCCCTTAGTACCGGTTTGGTACTCACTATTCATCATTGTGTTATCAATTGGTATCAGAGCGTCCTCTAGGTCCTCTTAGTTGTAAGCTTAACTACTTGAGGGAAAGATCCTATTATAATGATGAAGAGGGAAGGTCCAAAGTTCAACAGTGATAACTTTAAAACATGGAAGGATAGAGTGAAGATATTGTTAGGATTCCCAATGATATTGAGAGGGGGGGTGAATCTGTATCTAACCGACATTTGAATTTACTTGATTTAAAACATGTAAAGCATATCAATACTATATATCGGTAAACCAAGAATAATGCAGTAAACAAGAATAACAATAACCACATGAAAAGTACACCATAACACAGTATTTTAACGAGGAAACCCAATGTGGGAAAAACCTCAGTGGGATTTGTTGTTAGGTCTCGGAGACAACTGAGAGTGGGGGGGTGAATCAGTTGTCTAATAAATTCAAACCAAAAACTAATTAACCAACTTAATGCTTAATACCGGTAAACCAGTTAAGTATGCCGGTAGACAGTGTTAATAGTAAATTGCTATACCAATAAGGATTAATGCATGAAACATAAACATAAAGTCATCCACAACTAATGACACCAATATTTGTACGTGGAAACCCTATAAGGGGAAAAACCACAATGGGAAACCTTACCCACAATTAGATGATACTACTGCAGATAGTAAGTGTACATAAATGGGGTCTGCACATGCAGAAAGGCCAACAGCCTAGAGCTCACTACTCAAACACAAAATGGGAGTCACACTAACTACAGTTGGATGGTTAAATCCAATAAGAATGTACTACACAAAATAGCATCTTTATATGCTGGATTAAGTACCAGTGTAATGCTGATATGCTTCTACAAAAACCTAACTTCACCTTCAAATGATGTCTTCATGTATATCCCTACTTGATCTCGCATATACCTTCACTTAATTCTTTTTCGCATTCCACACTTGAACTTACAAATAAGATCTTACATTTATACCATACCCAAGACCAATTTTAGTAGGTCGGCTCTACAAGATATTACAATAAAACATTTTACAAACAATATAATATCCGATGCAATAACCGATTGAACATGTCGGCTTAATGCATTTACAACAATAATAAATCATCTCCATAGCGTGCTATGCTGATCTGGAAAAGATAAACCTGCCGGTGTAACCCTAGATAATCGGGACCTATTTGCCGGTAAAAGAAAATATGCAAATATGAATATACCAATGATTAATTCTTCAAAAAAAAGTGTCCATACGATGTCTTTGACATTACCAAGTGTCTTCCATATCATTCTAGGTACCGGTGAACATTATATCCTGCTGGTGAACCATATACTAGTAATTGTTGCACAGTTTACTTGCTTGCCAGTGAATGTTGTTGGATCTTCAAAGTAGGTGTTGACATCAATGACAAAACCATACCAAAATACCAACATTTGTGACCCACAATATTTGCTTACTGGCCAATAAGTGAATATTACTCTTACAATAGGGGCTTGCGCATGCAGGAAGGCCAAGTGCCTAAAGCTCACTGCTCAATTACAAAATAAGAAGTCACACTAACTTACAAAATGGATTATATAAATCCAATGTCTTGTACTGCTTCAAATTAGCATCTGCTATGCCAAATCCAGTACTAGTTTTAGCTCTGCTTCATACATAAACCCTTAACCTATAATTCGCATATTAGGTCTACCTTATTTCACCTATCACATTATATCTAAATGTTCTACAATGATCTCATACATATATGAGTCATATTACAACTCGCCATGTCGACTTACAATGATTTTACAATTAATTACAAAATACATCATAAACAAAATTCTTGTCGGCTAGGGTGTCGGTATCCTTCCTTTGTCGGTGTTCTGTGTGCCAGTGTAGAGTTTATCATTGCCGATGCTGGTATATTGTCTTGTCAGTATCATATGATTGCAAGGCTGCCATTAATGACAAAACCTTCAATCACCTACAATTTATCATTGGAGTGTGCATTTGGCAACAATATCCCCCTTTGGCACTGATGTTAACACTCATGAGAAAAATCCAAAAAGTGTCATCCAAAAATGAGTCTGCCATAATTGTCTTACCAAAAAAAATATGAGCTCCCCCTGAGCTGATGAGCCATCTGCTGATCATTTTTCTAATAGCCTCTACTCCCCCTTTGACATCAATGATAAAGGTTGTCATTCGCTATCAGTGGAGTCCTACTTGGTTTCTTATAATTGGTGGGTTACACTCTGAAAGATATCTGTCAAAATTAAGTTATGTCATTGCTGAATGTTTTACTGTCTATAATAGCCTCATGGGTTCTCTGCACTGTACCGGTGAGTATGTACATTTTCTCTTCCGGTGTCTTTAGTCCGGGAACCTTTGTAAATCCTTTAACAGAGTGACTCAAAATCATTGAGTTCTTCAAATCCTCTTGTGAGGTAACCTTTAATAGGGTTCTAACCTTTAACCGCGTATTTAGCCATCCCTTAATCGGGTGATCCCTAGTAGGATCGGTTCCTAGAAGAACCTATTGTAAAGTCCTTAACCACAGTAGGCTCCTAACAGTGTGGACTTCAGAAGAGTTTAAGAACAACTTGTGGGTATTCATCCCCACCGCGGTTTTTCCCAATTGGGTTTCCACGTAAAAAATCAGTGTGTCATGTGTTATGCTTTTTCATGTGATGTTTTAGTGTTTTGTGTTAAGCGGTAATGCATGTTGATCCAGTGGTTATTATATTTATGATGTATTACCTGTTTAAGCATATGGGTGAAGTGGAAATGAGATATTAGGTTTTAAGCATATGGGTGAAGTAGAAATGAGATATTAGGTTTTGTGAAGATCTAAGTGTTACCGGTTTATGACTTTTACAGTCACTATGTTTTACTGGTATTGCTTTGATTTAGATCGGTGATGTTGTTCACCGGTTAGTGCAGTCTTTGTTGTTTAAGTTGTTAATGAAGTTTTTTTGTCTATATTGATTCACCCCCCCTCTTAGTATCTATTGGGTATTTACTATTCATCATTATTCATCAATTGGTATCAGAGCATCCTCCAAGTCCTCTGTGTTATAAGCCTAACTGCTTGAGGAAAAGATCCTATTCTAATGATGAAGAGGGAAGGTCCTAAGTTCAACAGAGACAACTTTAAGATATGGAAGGATAGAATGAAGATATACATTAAAAGCATGGGTGCTCAAAACTGGAACTATGTTGAGAATACTTATGTTGTCCCTACCGGTACTCTCACCGATGATCAAAGAAGATAAATTCAGGAGAATGGGCAAGTCATGGAAGCTATTCGTAGGCTATCTGATATTGAGTTTATAGATGTTCAAAATAAAGACAATCCCAAAGATGTATGGGATACTTTGGAGTCTATCTATGGCAGTGATGAGCATGTGAAGCAAGCTAAGGAAGAAAGCCTTAGAGGAAAATTTGAAGACATATGGATGGTTGAAGGAGAGACCATTCAACAATATGGGATAAGAATTAAAACTATTGTTGGAGACATCAAGAGTGTAGGAGGTACAATGGATGATTCTACCATTGTTAGAAAAGTTTTGAGAACCTTATTACCGGTCTATGCAATAAGGGTTGCCGCTATTCAAGAGTTGAGATCTATTGACAAGACAAATGTGTCCCTTGATTCTATTATTGCTAAGTTGACCGCATATGAGCTAAAAAGTTATGATGGTAGTGTTCAGAAGACTGATTCAGCCTTTAGAGCATCTGTTGCACTATCTAGAAAGGGTAAAGAAGCTAGTACCAACTGTGAACCTAGACAAAGCAGAGATATGGATGATGAGGAGATCCTGATGGAGTTTGAAGCTCTTCTTACCAAGAGACTTCCTAAGGGGACTGGTAAATACAGAGGTAAGCTCCCCTTGAAATGCTTTTCTTGCAATAGGATAGGACACATTGCTGTAAATTGTCTCAATAGTAATAATAAGGACAAATCAGAGAAGCTCAAAAAGTTCAAAGGAGGAAATAGGAGAAACTATCTTGTTGTAGTTGATGAAGGTGTCACTGACGATGAATCAGAAGATGAAGAAAGAGAAGACATAGTATTTGTATTTATTAAGGAAGATGTGTCAGACAAGAAGGCTCTTGTCTCCTGCTTTGATAATTTTAATGAGTCGATTATTGACAATTGTTGTTCTCGCCACATGACTTGTGAGTGGAGAAAGTTTCTATCTTTGGAAGAGTATGATGGAGCTGTAGTCTGATTTGGTAATGATGCACCTTGTATGGTAAAAGGAAAAGGTTCCATCTCTCTAAATAGAAAAAGCAGTGCTGGTAATGTGTATTGGGTAGAAGGTCTCAGGCATAACCTTTTGAGTGTTGCTCAGCTGAATGATAAAGGGCTCACTCTGGAATTCAAAGATGGAGTATGGAAAATAAAAGGAAAGAGTGGTGAATTGATGGCCACCAATATGTAGACTAAAGGTAACTTATTTCGGTTGAATACAAATATCAGTCAATGTCTAATGGCTAAGTTTGATGATAGTTGGATATGGCATAGGAGACTCTGCCATGTAAATTTTGATAACATTATGAAGGCCAGTAAGATCAAGGTAGTTAGAGGATTGTCTGTGCTTAACAAACCAGAGAATCCTTTGTGCAGAGAATGTCAACTGTGGAAAATGTCTTCCTCAACCTTCAAAGGTAAATCTTTCACAGCAGATAATTTACTTGATCTTGTACATATTGATTTGTGTGGTCCTATGAAAACTACGAGTGTTTAGGGAGATAGGTACTTTATGATTCTTACTAATGATTGCTCAAGAATGATGTGGGTCACATTCTTGAAAGACAAGTCTGAAGCTTTTGGAAAGTTCAAAGCCTTTAGAGCACTAGTTGAAAAGGAAAGTGGTAATGCCTTAGAACCGACCAAGTAGGTGAGTTCACCTTTGGAGAATTCAATAAGTACTGTCAAGAAAATGGCATCAAGAGGCAGCTATCTACCCCTGGACTCCACAGTAGAATGGCCTAGCAGAAAGGAACAACCAGACTATAGTTGAAGCAACCAGAACAATGCTAATTCAAGGGAAGGTTTCTCACACTTTATGGAGAGAAGCGGTGAGCACTGTAGTCTACACTATGAACCATGTACTCATCAAGAAAAGTAAGGATAAAACTCCTTATGAGTATTGGACTGGTAAAACTCCAGTGGTAAGCTACTTTAGAGTGTTTGGTAGCAAGTGTTATATCAAGAGGAGTGAACACCAGAGCAACTTTGATGCAAAATGTGATGAGAGAATATTCCTAGGGTATTCCACCAAGAGCAAAGCTCTTAAGTGTTTTAACAATAGGACTCAGAGAATTATTGAAAGTATCAATGTTAGCATTGAAATGAAGACATCATGTGATGATTTAGCATTGAAATGAAGAAGAGATCATGTTTCCACGTCAGCCTTGTGCACGTGAAGAACCTTCTTGAGGATCTTGCATGACGAAGGTTGATTCTATCCAACTCAGGAATGTGCAAAATCTTAGTAAACAGTGGAGAGCACGTGATGGGTTATCAGCTTCCAGAAGCGGTGAAGAACAGATGATGGAGAACTTCTTGAGATCTATTCAAGACTATTTTACTCTATGCAATGTGATCAAATGGTCAGGATTGAACTGACTGTATTGTTAACCTAGATGCTTAGGGGTTTAGATTTTGGCTACCAACCTAATTGTTGTCTATAAGGTCGATGATAGTTTTCATTTGAGATTGTTGGCAAATGTTATGTGTGTATCCAAGTAAAGAGATACTTGATTCTTTCCAGATCGGAGCAGTGAGTAGAGATCTACAAAGTGTGATTGCAGTAGTAAAGGAACTAAAGTGGATCTACCTTGGCATTAAGTGTTGTTATCAGATCAGTGTATTACGTATTGACTTCTAACCATTTTGGCAGTTGGAAAATCCCTTTACCGGGTAGCTTTAACAGGCTTTTTGTAAATCCTTTAACAGGGTGACTCAAAATCATTGAGTTCTTCAAATCCTCTTGCGAGGTAACCTTTAACATGGTTCTAACCTTTAACCGGGTGATCCCTAGCAGGATCGGTTCCTAGTAGAACCTATTGTAAAGTCCTTAACTGGACTAGGCTCCTAACGGAGTGGACTTTAAAAGAGTTCAAGAACAACTTGTGGGTATTCATCCCCACTATGGTTTTTCCCAGTTGTGTTTCCACATGAAAAATCAGTGTGTCATTTGTGATGCTTTTTCATGTGACGTTTTAGTGTTTTGTGTTAAGCGGTAATGCATGTTGATCCAGTGGTCTTTGTATTTCTGATGTATTACCTGTTTAAGCATATGGGTGAAGCAGAAATGAGATATTAAGTTTTAATCATATGGGTGAAGTAGAAATGAGATATTAGGTTTTGTGAAGATCTAAGTGTTACCGGTTTATGACTTTTACAGTCACTGAGTTTTATTGGTATTGCCTTGATTTAGATCGGTGATGTTGTTCATCGGTTAGTGCAGTCTTTGTTGTTTAAGTTGTTAATGAAGTTTTTTTGTCTATACTGATTCACCCCCCCCTCTCAGTATCTGTTGGGTATTTACTATTCATCATTATTCATCATAAGAATTATACATCTAATGGATTATTAAATCATGTGCATACTAATTTGTGTGGTCC
This sequence comes from Cryptomeria japonica, assembly GCF_030272615.1. Lineage (NCBI taxonomy): Eukaryota > Viridiplantae > Streptophyta > Pinopsida > Cupressales > Cupressaceae > Cryptomeria > Cryptomeria japonica. Next base: position 467,242,442 of record NC_081414.1, read on the forward strand.
TACAAGAGTGAGAAGTGTGAAGGGTGACAGATATTTCATGTTGTTGATTGATGACTACTCTAGAATGATGTGGGTTACTTTTCTAAGGGTGAAATTAGAAGCACTAGATAAATTCAAGATATTCAAAGCTAAGGTGGAGATTTAGACGAGATTGAAGTTGAAATGACTGAGATTTGACAAAGGAGGATAATTCACATCTAGTGAGTTTGATTCATTTGTGAAAAGAATGGAATTAGAAGACAGTTGTCTGCTCCTAGAACCCCTTAGCGGAATGGAGCTATTGAAAGGAATAGAAAAACTATTTTTGATGTTTCTAGGACTATGCTGATTGAAGGAGATGTTGCAAAGACCTTTTCAAGAGAAGTTGTTAGTACTGCTGTATACACATTCAACCGGGTGCATATAAAATGTGATTCCAATAAAACTCCTTATGATTTATGGTTTGGTCATGTTCCTACAGTTAGATATTTTAGAATTTTTGGAAGTAAATGTTATATCAAAAGAGATGAAGATATAGGAAAGTTTGATGCAAGATGTGCTGAAGGAATCTTCTTGGGTTATTCTATTAAGAGCAAGGCTTACCGGTGTTACAATAAGAGGTTGAAGAAGATAGTGGAAAGTGCAAATGTGAAGGTTGATGAATATCATGGAAACCATATTGGAGCATGTGGATATTAGTTTTATGATTAGGATTTCATTTCAAATCAAGTGCAGACTGAGAACCTGAAGCAGAATGCTTCGGTAGAGACAATTAATCCAGATATTGTTGTTTTCAGTGAAGAATCTCAAAAACCTAAGAATTAAAATAATTAGAAGACTTTAAGGTATGTGAGATTAAATCATTTAGAAAATCAGATCATTGGTGATAAAAATAAAGGTGTGATGACTAGGAGAAGGATTGCTACTGAAGAAATATGCCTGATTTCCAAGATTGAACCTAAAGATGTTGTTGAAGCTTGTAAAGATGAGAATTGGATAAAAGCTATGGAAGAAGACTTGAATCAGATTGAGAATAATAATGCATGGGAACTTGTTCCAAGGCCAGAAGACAAGAATGTGATTGGTACCAAATGGGTATTCATAAATAAATTGAATGAAGCTAGTGAAGTGGTTAGAAACAAAGCAAGATTGGTATGTAAAATATGCTCACATATGGAAGGAATTGATTATGATGAGACTTTTGTTTCAGTAGCTAGAATTGAAGTTGTTAGATTACTTCTTTCCTATGTTTCTTATAATAATTTCAAGGTATATCAGATGGATGTGAAGTCAGCCTTTTTGAATGGATATTTGGAAGAGGAAGTCTACATTGAGCAACCAGATGGGTTTTCATTATCAGATGAAGGACACACGGTATGCAGATTGAAGAAAGCACTATATGGACTTAAACAAGCCCCTAGAGCCTAGTATTCTAGATTAGATAGGTATTTGATGAAGTTGGGATTCTGTAAAGGTATTGTTGATAATAATTTATACTTTAAGGTTGATAATGATAACATTTTGATTGTTGAAGTCTTTGTTGATGACATTATTTTTGGAGGAGATGATGATTTGAGTATGAGGTTTATTGATGATATGCAAAAAGAGTTTGAGATGAAATTATTTTTAGGATTGCAAATTACATAGACTGTTAAAGGCATTTTCATTTCTCAATCAAAGTATGTGAAGGAATTGTTGAAAAAGTTTGGGTTAGATGACTCCAAACCCGTTGGAACTCCTATAGTGACTAGATGCAAGTTGACTAAGCAAGATGAATCTCCGAAAGTTAATCAGACCTTATATAGATCTATGGTTGGTGGATTGTTATACTTGACTCAGACTAGACCATATATTATGCATGTTGTTTGTCTTTGTCCAAGATTTCAAGCTGATCCTAAAGGAAGTCATGTTATTGATGTAAAGAGGATTTTCAAATACTTGAAGGGGACAGTTGATTATGGTTTGTGGTATCCGAAGAATGATGATTTCATGTTATGTTCTTATACTGATGTTGATTGGACAGGTGATGTTGATGACCGAAAGAGTACTACCAGTGGATAATTATTTTTGGGGAAGAAGTTGGTTTCTTGGGCAAGTAAGAAGCAAGGCGCGATTTCTATATCTACTGCAAAAGTTGAATACATTGTTGTTGCAAGCAATCGTACTCAGGTAGTTTGGATGAAGTAGATGTTGAAAGACATTAGAGTTGTGTATGATGAGCCTACTATTATATATTGTGATAATTCAAGTGCTATTAATATTTCCAAGAATCTGGTATTTCATTCTAAAACAAAGCATATATCAAGTATCATTTATTAAGGGAGAAAGTCAGCGAGGAAGAAGGCAAATTGGAGTATGTATCTACAAAGGATCAGATTTTAGATATTTTTACTAAGCCTTTTCTTGTAGATAAATTTGTGTATCTGAGAGATAAGTTAGGGATCTCTGCCCCTCTTGATGAGAACTAGATGCATTGAGATGCATCAATCTGGTGGACTTCATAGTGTTAACTTCTTATCCAAATTGATGAGTAGGTGCTTCTACTCAACTGGAGTAGTTAGTGTGTGTGTCAGATATGTGATTTTATCCTAAGGGGGGGAGATTTTCCTTCTTAGAGGGAGTGATACATGATTTGTTTGTGTCTTTGGCATTTTTGTCAAAGGGTAAGAGAAGCATGTGAAAAATTGTCTTATCTTGGAAGCTTTGTGTGCATCATCTTAGGGGGAGATTGTTGGTGTTGATTTCTTTATTTGCATTGATTGTTTTTCACATTCACATGTTGCTATCAATGTCAAAGGGGGATATTGTTGGATATTGTTTCTATTAGGATATGTTGTCATTGATGTCAACATATTTATGTGTTTCGATGTTGTAGAGAGTTGTTTTGGTGCTCTGGTGATTGCAAAGAGTTGATATGGTTGGTTTATCTATTTGATATGCTAAATCAACTAGAGATACTTTATTTATTGTTGGTTTCAAGATCATAAGTGGTGATTTGATCTAGTTATGGATTTTAGTATGAGGATTGGTTTTTCAATGTTCAATGTTGCAATATTCTGGTATGTGATATGTTGTTCTCTAGAATGATAATATCTTGAGTTATGGATTTGGGAGAGTGTTTGGGATATTCATGTGTATCTTGAATTCAAATGGTTCATTATTTGGTGCTCTGCAAGTTATATTTATAGTCCCAGTTATTGTTGTTGAGTGTTCTTGAGTATTAGTGTGTTGATCGATGGAGATCTAGTTAAGTGGTATATGTGCAGCTATTGTGGATGGTTCTAACATGCTTGTTGGTGTTTCCTAATCCTTTCCTCTTTGTTTTTATGGTTTGCATTGATCATTGTGCATGTTATTGAAGATATTATGGGTCTAGTGATGTTCTTCCTGTTATGCGACATTTTCGGTGTAGCGTGTTGTAGATGATCTTGGTGAGATTTCTAGTGGTGTTGTGTGTTTGGTGATTTGATTTGGGTCCATTCTATGTCATCATGTCATTGTATTTGTATGGTGGTTGATTTATGTCATGTGATGTAATTTTGTAATTAGGTGTTAAGGGTTGAGCCAACCTTGTAGTCAAGGTTGATGATTAGTATTAATAGGTGTCATATTCATGTAATTGGTGGATAGGAATTGTGTCTGCATTCAGAGAGTGGTGTATGTGTGAAAAAGTGAATTATATTTTAGTGTGAAGTGTAGAGCTGGGAGTGTTGGAGGGAAGACAATTGTGCTTAACTGAAACTATCATCAGGCATTTGGAGATGTTATTCTTTCACTTCATCTAAACTGGATTGTTGTTTGAATGTTCTTGTAAGGTAGTGAACCTTCCCTGAGGGTTGTAGCATTCCAATTTATTATATTATGAGCAGTGAGGTAGTGTGTTTGAATGCATGTGCATTCCCCATTGTAATATTTTCACATGCTACTACAAAGTATTATCCTATTGTGGGTAGGTTCCCACCATGTTTTTTCCCTTAATTGGGTTTTCCATGTCAAAATATTGGTGTTATGTGTGTTGTTTTTATTGTGTTTATGTTTGTTATTGCTAGAGTTAATCAGATTTGAAGATGTGCTTAAATTATTTAATTTGGTGAAAAATGATTCACCCCTCCCTCTCTATTTTCCTTCATTGTTGTTGCCAACAAATGGATCATACCTCGATCAAGCATATTCAAATTCTTTAAGATAGAGGTTTTGTAACTCATGGATAGTTGTTTTTGTGGTTTATATATTATGAAATTTGTAGTATTTGAGGGTGATTGGGAACATCACCCTTGTTTTGTGCTTCAAGGTCATGATGGATTGGAGTTCTATGACCTGTCTAACATATTCAAGAATCATGATCCAATTGTTGTAGTACATAGGAAGAAAGAGGGGGTTACCTATGAAACTGCTCAATTGGATGTACGTGGAGTGCTGGTTCTGGATGAACCAAGTTCCCCATTCTTGTATCAATTTCATGGCCTCTAGAGAGAGACAATGCCCCACATCACCTGTTAATCTGCAAATGACCTTATATATAAAGGCATCATTGATCCTTTTGAAATGGTATTTGGCTTCTTGGATGGGAAACTGATTATAATACTCCTAGACTCTCTTATCTTTTGGCCCTTCCTCTAATCTATCGTTAGTGTCCAGTCCTAGATAAATCCCACTTATGGCTACTACCCAAATCACATAAGAAGTCATGAAAAAATTCTTGGTCTAAAGTACATTGCACAATTGCTCATGAAAATTGTCAGATATAATCTTCACCCAATCAAAATATTATTTCCCCTTTACGACAATATAGATATAATGGTACATCCTTGAATGATAATGTCTACAATCTTACTTACCAAAGCATAATTTTTTTAAGCATGATAATTAGGTCCATTAATGCATCCTTGAAGTCTAATCTTAGGATATCTATAGCCTTAAGTCCTATTTTCCTTGGGTCATTGAGCCAGACCTCATTTATATGATGCCTATTTTCTACCGCATTGTTGTTAAAAATTGAATTGCTTCCTCTTTAGTTGTTTGCAGTACTTTCTCATATTTTGGGATATGGAATGTCATAGCAATCATCTTAGGAGAGAGGTCCATCACCACATTTCCCTTGGTTTCCTTGCATTTCTGGGTATCCTTGTTATAGTATTGTGCAATTGTCAATACCAACTCTAGGGATTGGATTGCCTGTGGGAAATTAGTAGCCTCTACAAGTCCAAATCTCCTTATTCTTCTATACACAAAATTTAGATTCTATCCTGATACTTCTTCCCTAATTGCTTCCAATTCAATATGTCTTATCTTTGTGTCTGTAACCCACTATATTTCATTTTCAAACTTTGAAACACTTGTTTGACCCTGTTATTGGTACTTCATGGTTATGGGGTTCTTTTCAAGCCTGATTTCATTTTGGGTCTTCTTCCTTGGGTTTTTTGAAGCTTCCATAATAACTCCTTACACTGTCATGAGAAAGTGCATAATCGATGCTTTAGAAAATTTTCTTGTGAAGCAATGAACTCCAAAATCCTAGGGTTCTAGGTTTAAATAAACCTTTTATAAACTTGTGGCCTGAGTTTGGGATCCTAGAGTTCTAGAGTCCCAAGGTTGAGAAAACCTTCCAAGGAACTTACTCTGGAATCTCAAGGTTTTGAAGTGGGGAATGTCAACAAAGCTCACTATTTTGGGATCCGAGATCCTAAAATGGTGGATAGAAAATAAAATCCAAGGTGAGGCTTCGGAATCCCAGGATCCTAGGGGTTTGTAAGCTTGAAAGAGGTAGCTCATAGGGTACTTTGGGATCCTAGGAACCTAGGTTTCCAAATTATATGGATAAAAAGGAAACCAAGGATGAGACAAAGTTGTGAAAACATGGAACAAGAAATCCCTCTGAAATCTCAGGAACCTAGGGTTCCAAAGGAAGGAAAGAAAAGGACTTAAGGAAATTCTCCAGAATCCTAGGAGCCCAGGGTTCTGAAGTGGAATAAAAGGGGACTTTGGGATCCTAGGAACTCGAGGTTTTGGAGTTACATACAAGCCAAAGGGTCAGGATCTTAGGAACCTGAGATACTAGAAAATTGAAAATCAAAGAAATTCCTAACTATCAAAAGATCAACTTATTGAAAAAAACCAAAACCCTAAGATAAAACTCAAAAAGGGAAATGAAAGGAAAAATAAAAGAAGAAAAATCATGCTAAAACACAAGTAAGAGGAAAACCAACCTAAATAGGAGGCAAGAAAGACTCAAAGCGTGTTGAGAGCTCATGTGATCATAGAGAGGAGGGGATTTCTAGGAGGCACGAGAATGCAAATGAGCACAAAAACCTTAGGAAGGGATATTTATACCCTGGTGGTCGCACAAACCAAGACACAAAGGACCTCACAGTTCTAGGATTCCAGGGTTTCAGGGTTCTAGCACTAACTCATTTCACTATGAATTCTAACGAAAGTCCAATAATTATTTGATCATCGGGTACCTGTGCAAAATTTTCATTTGTTTTCATTTCTGCCTAGCGTTCGTCAGTCTTGCAGTGCTCGGTATTTTTGTCGCTATTTCGACATCCCTTTAACTTCTAGGCCGATGGGTATATGGTTCTGACCAATTTTTTTGAATAAAATTAATTTTGACAATTTATCTATAATTGGCGATTCAGTGTGGCTAATGCTTGTCAAAAAGCATTTATAACTAACATCCATGTAGGGGATTCTGGACCCTTATTAGGGGATTTTGACTAAGGCTAAATTAATGGAAAAGAAGATCTTGAGGATGTAGCAAGTAAAACATAAATAAAAATTTTAATTTTCATCTAAGAAAGAGATTTATTGTTGATAGAGAATCATTGCATGAATATACTAGAATCAATGGTAGTTGGGAGCTTGGTCGTATATGAACATAGAAATTTGAACCAAAAGAAGGAAGTGTGTCAATTAATGTTGGTGGCTATTAGTCTACAACATAGATGGAATATCTTGAATCCTTTTACATCTAGAGAAGTAAAAATTAACTCAAGAAGTTTTATGATATAGTGGAAGAGTCTCTCAAAAAGTAAATTTGGTAATACAAATAATGATGAGAGTAGAATTGGTAGAGTAGAAAGAAGAAGTGTTTTAGAGGGTGGAGTAGAGAGAGAATAAGAGAATAGAGAGTCAGGAAAGAGAAGAAGAACACTGAATCTGTGCATAGGACAATGTAGAGAGAATTGAATAGAAAATAGAGGAAAGTGAAGAGTTTAGAGCAAAGAGCTAATAACAAAGAATTTAGAAGAGGGAGAGGTGCAGAGTATAATCGAGAGTTACGAAATATTATTTGTAACAAGGTATCTTCATTGTAACAAAAAATTGATCTTCATTTTAATTCATCTAATCAATTGTTTCTCAAAATAGGGGTTGGTGATCCTTTGGGATTCTGGACCCTTATTAGGGGATTTTGACCTTTGAGGGTCTTTTACCTTCTGTCAAATTAAATGTATGCACTTATGTGGTTGACTCTTCAACTTGATCCATTGTAATCAAATTTCCATATACTTGGGAGCTTGGGAAAGAAAAATCATGTCATATAATATTATTTTAAAACAAAATGAAGAGACAATTGCTAGATTGTGGGCTATAATGAAAAGAAATGGTGATGTTGTCCTTGCAATAATTACAAGGGCTTAAAGATGAGAAGTCTTTTAATCACAATCGCTAAGAAACATTGTAGGCAACATGGTTTGATAATATGATGAAACTATAAGGATTTGGTCAACTACTGAGAGGAGGGGGTGAATCAGTAGATAGAAAATAGACTAAACTTTCACCAAACAAACTTTCAACTCAAAATACAATCACTAAACTTAACTGGTTTAGTCACTGTATCAAAGACTACAACTGCACTACCAAACTTTACCGATTGACCAAAACATCAATGATACAATGTAGCAGATCTGAAACTCAAATACTATTTAACCAAAACATTAAACCACTTCACTAATATCAGTAATAGCTCATTTTGGATCATTTCCAATCATCTAAACATATCTAAGTGTATTTACCAGTTATTCATATCAACCATATCAAAAACAAATCCACAAAAGCATTCACCACTTGACACAATGATTTTTCACGTGGAAACCCAAATGGGAAAAACCACGGTGGAAATGAATACCCATAAGTATTTTGAACTCTTTTGAAGTTCGCCCTGTTAGGAGCCAAGCCTTGTTAGAAGCTTATACAATAATGTCCTGTTAAGAACAAATCTGGTTAAGGACCACCTAGTTAAAGGATTGACTACAATACCCTATTAAAGGTAACCTTGATGGAGGATTTCAAATCCAAGCTAATGGATCACCTGGTTAAAGGATTTCAATAAGAAGTCAGTTAAAGCTTACCCGGTTAGGGGATTCAACTGTTGTAATGATTAGAGAACAATGAGTTCTTTGCTGATTTGGAAATAGCACTTCCTTTCTTAAACAGATCCTTTTCTGCTCTTATCTGCCTTCACAACATTTTGCAGATACTCCTTCTGGTTCGGCAACAATCACACTTAACCAAATTTGCCAACATAACATTAAAACAAATCATTGACCTTATAAGAAAATACAATAGGTCGGTAATACAACACAAAACCTACAAATCTCATAGAGATTACAACCATATCAGTTCAATCTTGATCGTAAGATTACATAGCAATAAACTACGCATTGTTCAAGACAACTTCAACCGCTCCTAGATCACCACACATTGGATCCTGTAGCTCATCACACGTTTTCCACTTTATGCTATTCAATTGATCATTTGCAAGATAAACAATTATCTTTACATACCAAATCCACTTTGAAACTCATCATGTGCATCATGTTTACATGGCATCTTCATTTCTGATCACCATTTGATCATAGAACATCACAACCGATTCTCCAAGCTCCATCGGTTAGGGTTACCAGTTGATCTCTCTGCTTTAATAATAATACCAATACCAGCTGCCTTCACTGCTTTACTACCGGTTGCATTATTGCATCATTATTGGTTGCAATACAACTTTATTATCTATTAATATTGATATCAATGATAACACTATACTTCATCAATGCAATCTTCATGTAATTCCAACAATCTCCCTCTTTGGCATTGATGGCAATACAAATATCAATACCCATTGATTGTGATGATTGAGAGTAAATCATATACACAAGTATAGGAACTCTGGTTTACATTTTTCCCATATATTCTCCTTCAACTGTATCTTCATGTCTTTAGCTAGTAACTAGCTATCAATCATATACAGTTCTTCTCCCCCTTTGATAACAATGCCAAAGTGAAGGTAAATCATTCCATGCTTCACTGATCTGCAACTAGCTACTCCCCATATGGAGTAGCTCCACTCTTCACCAATCCTACTTCAAGATTTTCAATAGGCTCTAGGATTTATGTCTTCCACATCTTCTTAATTGACTTCATATAGGGGTATAACCCCTAACTTACCTCTAAGATACTCAAATGTAGCCTTAGGTAGAGGTTTAGTAAAAATATCTGCTAGTTGTTCTTTAGTAGATACATGCTCCAATGACACATCTTTACTTTGCACTTTCTCTCTCAGGAAATGATACTTTAGCTCAATATTGTTTGTCCTAGCATGCAACACCGGGTTCTTAGAAATGTTTATAACACTTTTGTTATCACAAAAATTCTTACCAGTTCTGATATATTCAACTTGAAACCTTCCAAAATGTGTTTCATCGAGATTGCCTAGGTATAATTCATATATGTTGCAACATATTCAGCTTCTGCGATTGATTGAGAGATACAACTTTGTTTCTTGCTACTCCAAGGCACTAGTCTACCTCCAAGAAAAAAGATCCTTCAGTTGTACTCTTCCTGTCATCAACATTGCCTGCCCAATCTGCATTTGTATAGACTTTTAAATCAAATTTACCTGCATATGGATACCATAATTCATAATCGATTGTGCCTTTTAGATATCTAAAAATTCTTTTGGTTGCTATCATGTGTGTCTCCTTCGGGCTTTTCTAAAATCTGGCAACCAATCCTATTGCATGAGCAATATTTGGTCTGTTGTGGACAACATAATGTAGTTTACCTATCATGGACCTGTACTCCTTTTTATTAACTGATGTAGAATCATCTTCCTTAGATAATTTACAACCTGTAACCATTGGTGTTCCAACTAATTTACAATCTCCCATTCCAAAAGTCTTCAATACTTCTTTCACATATTTGGACTGTGTGATGAAAATACCTTCCTTCATTTGTTTGATTTGCAAACTTATGAAATTTTTAATCTCACCTACCAGTGACATCTCAAACTCATTCTTCATCTCATTAGAAAAGTCATGACACATATCATCACTTCCTCCAAAAATTATATTATCCACAAATACCTCACTTACCAGTATCTTATCTCCTTCTGTCTTGAGATATATATTATTGTCTTCAGCGGTTCTTTGAAAACCTATCTTCACTAAGTGAGAGTGCAATCTTTCATACCATGCTCTTGGTGCTTGCTTCAGTCCATATAATGCATTATGTAATTTGCACACCATATCCTTTTCTATATTTAAAGCATAAGCATTTGAATGTTCAATGTAGACTTCCTCTTCCAATATTCCATCTAATATACTTTGAATCCTTTGTATGGTACAAATGCAAGTAGAATCCTAAATCCTTCCAATCTTGCAACTAGTGCAAATGTCTCACCATAATCTTCACCTTCTTCTTGTGCATATCCTTTGCATACCAATCTGGCTTTATTTCTGACCACTACTCCATCTTCATTCAATTTATTTCTGAATACCCATTGTGTACCTATTACATTCTTGTTCTCCGGTCTAGGTACCAATGACAAGTATTGTCCTTCTCTATTTGGTCAAGTTCTTCTTCCATTGCCTTAAGCTAGTCTTCATCTACAAATACTTCTTTTATAGTTCTAGGCTCAATGGTGGAAATCATACATGAGTTTTCTCTAAGCCTTGTTCTAGTTAGTACACCTGCATTCTTGTCTCCAATAATCTGATCAAGGCTATGATTGAGTCTAACATACCTTGGAATAACATGATCTTGTTTTTCAGGTTCTTCTTCTTTACTTTCTTCATCTTCTGTTGGACCTTCCTATTCTGGTTGAATTGGGGCTTCTCTATTCTGCTCACCAACTTATGGCTTTACCGGTTTCAGTTCCAAAAATAGTGTGTAAGGTTCTTCTTCTTCCTTCTCCTTATTGGTTTCTTCTGATTTCTCAAGAAATTCATCAACTTGGACATTAACACTTTCAATGATCTTCTTAGTCTGGTTTTTGTAACACTTGTAAGCTTTTCTCTTGGTGGAGTAACCAAGAATAATCCCTTCATCACTCATGGCACCAAACTTACCAATATAATCACCTCTATTGATAAAACATTCACTACCAAATTTTTTGAAGTAACTGACATTAGGTGATCTACCATACCAGTACTCATAGGGAGTTTTATCCTTACCTATTTTAACCAGTGTTTGGTACATTGTATAAACAGATGTGCTGACAGCTTCTCTTTAGAATGTCTTAGCTACACCTCCTTGAATTAGCATAGTCCTAGAAGCTTCAACTACTAATTGGTTGTTCCTTTCTGCAATACCATTTTGTTGTGGTGTCCTAGGTGCAGAAAGTTGCCTCTTAATTCTATTGTCTTCACACTATCTAGTGAATTCCTCTGAAGTAAATTCACCACCTTGATCAGTTCTTAAACACTTTATCTTCTTTCCACTTTCATTTTCAACTAAGGCTCTAAATGCCTTAAACTTTCTAAATGCTTATGTCTTGTCTTTCAATAATGTGACCCACATCATGCTTGAGCAATCATTGGTAAATATCATGAAGTGATGATCACCTTGAATACTCCTAGTCCTCATTGGTCTACAAAGGTCGGTATGAACCAAATCTAACAAATGTTCTGATGAGAAAGATTTCCTCTTGAAGGTTGAGGATGTCATTTTCCCTAACTGGAATTTCTTGCACAAAGAATTCACCGGTTTTTCCAACTCTGGCAAACCTCTTACTGATTGGACTTACTGACTCTTACAATGTTATCAAAATTTACATGATAGAATCTCTGATAACAAAGCCAACTATCTTCTACTTTTGCAATTAAACAACTGTTGACTTTAGAATTTAAATGAAACAAGTTACCTCTGGTTTGTTTACCAGTTGCAATCAGTTCACCTTTGCTTCCATAAATCTTGCAAACTCCATTCTTGAATTCCAGTGGGTAACCTTTCTCATTGAGTTGAGCAACACTCAAAAGATTGTGTTTCAGACCTTCAACCCAATAGACATCATTTGCACTACTTTTACCATTCAAGGAGATGGTTCCCTTTCCTTTCACGATGTAGGGAGAGTCATTCCCAAATCTCACAACACCTCCATCAAATTCCCTCTAAGTAAGAAACTTACTCTGGTCACCGGTCATGTGGTGTGAACAACCACTATCTATAATCTAGTCATCTAAACTATCCATGTGAGAGACCTATGCCTTCTGATCTGATATCTCTTCTTTAATAGAAACAAAGACAATATCCTCATTTGCATCTTCCTCAGATTCTTCATCTATAATTCCTCCATCAACTGCAATGAGACAATCTCTTTTACTTTTGCCTTTATACTTCCTATACTTCGGACATTTTTGCTCATTATCTCCATTTGGACAATTAGCAGAAATATGTCCAATCCGGTTACATGCAAAACACTTCAAAGGTAATTTACCTTTGTACTTACCAGTACCTCTAGGTAACTGCTTGGCCAACAATGCTTCAAGCTCAATCAAACTATCTTCATCATCTACCTCTCTACTGGATCTAGACTCATGATTGTAGCTCACTTCTCTACTTTTCCTTACTGGTGGGGTTGAGACTGAGGCTCTAAATGTAGATTCCGGTCTCTGAACACTTCCATCAAAACCATTTAATTCAAAAGAAGTCAATTTACCAATGATAGAATCAAGAGTTACCTTTTTCTTATCAATAGGTTTGAGTTCCTGAATGGCTGCAACTCAGATAGCGTAGATTGGTAGAAGGGTTCTCAACACCTTGATAACCACTGTGGTATCCTCCACTGTACCTCCAGCACTTTTGATTTCTCTGACTATCTCCTTGATCCTCTGACCATGCTGTTGAATGTTTTCTCCTTCAGCCATCTGCATATCATAAAATTTACCTCTCAGACTCTCTTCCTTGGAAATCTTAACATGCTCATCACTGCTATAGATATCTTCCAGTTTCTTCCACACTTCATATGTAGTCTCCAATCCATGAACATCAACATACTCTAAATCAGACAAGGAATTGATGATTGTCTCCAATGCTTGATTGTTCTCTTGTTCCTCCTTCTTTTGATCATCTATCAGAATCCCACTAGGCAAGTTATATTTAGTAACAACATGTTCCCAATATTGACTTCCTAAGCTCTTGATATAGATCTTCATCCTATCACTCTAGATTCTATAGTTTTCCCTATTGAACTTCAGACCTTCTTTCTTCATCATGTTCTCCTAGATCTTTTCCTCAAGCTATTAGGCTTAAACTCAAGAGGACCTGGAATACTCTGATACCAATTGATAATATGATGAAACTATAAGGATCCGGTCAACTACTGAGAGGGTAGGGGGTGAATCAGTAGATAGAAAATAAACTAAACAAAACCAAACAAACTTTCAACTCAAAATACAATCACTAAACTTAACCAGTTTAGTCATTGTATCAAAAACTACAACTGCACTGTCAAACTTTACTGATTGACCAAAACATTAATGATAAAATGTAATAGATCTGAAACTCAAATACCATTTAACAAAAAAATTAAACTACTTCACTAATATCAGTAATAGCTCATTTCATATGATTTCCAGCCATCTAAACATATCTAAGTGGGTTTACCAATTATTCATATCAACCATATCAAAAACACATCCACAAAATCATTCACCACTTAACACAATGATTTTTCACGTGGAAACCCAAATGGGAAAAACCACGGTGGGGATGAATACCGACAAGTATTTTGAACTCTTCTAAAGTTTTCCCTATTATGAGCCATGCCTTGTTAGAAGCTTATACGATAATGTCCTATTAAGAAAAAATCCGGTTAAGGACCACCCGGTTAAGGGATTAACTACAATACCCTATTAAAGGTAACCTTGGTGGAGGATTTCAAATCCAAGCTAATGGATCACCCAGTTAAAGGATTTCAATAAGAAGCCTGTTAAAGCTTACTTGGTTAGGGGATTTAACTATTGTAATGATTAGAGAACAATGGGTTCTTTGTTGATCTATAAATAGCACTTCCTTGCTTAAACAGATCCTTTTCTGCTCCCATCTGCCTTCACAATTTTCTGCAAACACTCCTTCTGGTTTGGCAACAATCACACTTAACCAAATTTTCCAACACAACATTGAAACAAATCATCGACCTTATAAGAAAATACAATAGGTTGGTAACACAAAACCTACAAATCTCATAGAGATTACAAACATATCAGTTCAATCTTGACCATAAGATTACATAGCAATCAACTACACATTATTCAAGATAACTTCAACCACTCCTGGATCACCGCACATTGGATCTTGTAGCTCATCACTTGTTTTCCACTTCATGCTATGCAATTGATCATTCCCAAGATAAACAGTTATCTCTATGCACCAAATACACTTTGAAACACATCACGTGCATCATGCTTACGTGGCATCTTCATTTTTTATCACCATTTGGTCATAGAACATCACAACTGATTCTCCAAGCTCCATCGGTTAGGGTTCTTCTTATCAACTGGTTAGGGTTACCGGTTGATCTCTCTGCTTCAATAATAATACCAATATTGGTTGCCTTCACTGCTTTACTATCGGTTGCATTATTGCATCATTACCAGTTGCAATACAACTTCATTACTCATTACTATTGACATTAATGACCACAATATACTTCATCAATGCAATCTTCATGCAATGCCAACATGGTCACATTGAAGGGGGGCATGATTATCATCCATTGGTAAGATGTTCATTATATGTCTTTATATTGATTGAATTTGTAAATGTTTATATCATTTTAAGATTTTTTATATATACAAAAAATCACTTGATCATGATCATGGTTTGTTTGTGTCAATCATTATTATAAAGGTGGGGTGCCCTAGGGAACATGATATGGATTATCATGGCTCGGAGAATATGGTTTTGCAAGTGAAGGAACATGGTGTTGTGAATATCGAAGATGATCATGCATCGAAAAACATAGATGAAGATGATGGTACAAATACATTGACCCATGACACATTTAATGGTGCAGTTGATCATGATGATCGAGAGGAATTTGATGATGTTCATGATTTACCTATACTTGAGAAGACATACGAGCCCCTTTATGAAGGCTCCAAAATAACTCTTCTCTCTACTATATTGTTGGTGTTGAACTTGAAAGCTATATAAATGGTTTATCCAACATAGAAATCTCACAGATATTAAGGTATGTCATATATGTTATCTTTTTTCATCTATTTTTGTTGTTAGTTCATCACTAGTAAATACAGGATGAAATATGTACCATTAATATTCTTTATATTAACAAATTATTTTTTTGTTGTAGATTGATAGGTGCATTTTTTTTACCACCATCAAATATTTTACCTTGCTCATATCGATATTTATCTGCTATTATTGAATATATTGGAATGGAGTATCAAGCAATAAATGCATGTCCCAATGATCATATTATACATCATAAATAACATGAATTTGCAATAGAATGCTTAGAATGTCATATTAGTAGATATCGATCAGATCAACTAACAAAAAATGTGCCTCGCAAGGTTCTTCGTTATATTCCCATTATTCCATGTATGCAACGATTATTTAGGTCTGAAACCTTAGGGCAAATTATGGATTACCATGCATGGAATAGAAGTGGAGATGACATTCTTCGAATGCCTGTGGATGGTTCTACATTTAGGGACATGGACAAAAAATGGACACACCTTAAAGAAGAACCTTGTAATCGCAAGCTTTCATTGGCAGCGGATGGTGTCATTCCATTTGGAGAGATGAGATATTTTTACTCGGTGTGGCCTATTTTTGTTATCAACAATAACATTCCTCCATGGATGTAATAAAGAGGGAGCACATAATATTGGAAATGATTGTTCTAGGTACTTGTTTACATCAATTTTCTTTAACATAGTAGCATCTCATTTGTCTTATTTATTTCATAATGACTTATATTTTTTCATTTAATAGTCATGTACATTAATTTATATATATTGTAGTAAAATTGCTATAATAATTATGTAATGTTTATGTTCATTCAACTAGGTAAGTACCAAGTTCAAGATATGAATGTATATATCGAGCCTCTTATCGATGAGTTACTAAAGTTATGGAATGGCATCACTATGTATGACGTATCAAGACCAATATGACAAAGACAATTTCAATTCCATGCAATGCTTGTATGGACAATTCATGATGCCCCAGGGCTAACACATTTTTACGGTATGTTATAATGTTCGACTGCACTTTAATGATATTTAATTTTATGAACTAGATATTATATATAATTATAAAAATTGACATATTTAATCCAATGATATATGATCTTGCAGGTTTTCAAACAAAGGGAAAATTTGCATGTCCAGTTTGTGGTCCAAAGATGAAATCTCATCGTTCAACAAGTTTAGGAAAGCAGGTGTTTGATGAGTATAGGCACTTCCTCCACATAAATCATAAGTATCGAACTACTGAAAAACACCTTTTCAATGGAAAAGAAGAGACTACATCAAAACCACAAAGAATGACACCCCGCCTATGGAATTTGGAATATAACAAAATTAATCATCAAGATTATACAACAGATCAAATTGTTTATCTATCATATATGATATGTTTGGAATTTATATTTTTTATATTGTGTTTTGTTTACTCATGTTGTAATTGACAATGATTGTCATTGTTAATTTGTTTAACTTATATGATTCACGAAGGTCATCAAGGCATTAGTGGCCGACTTCCACAGGGATTGAAAAGTTATCCCAGACAATCTAGTAGGTTTCCCTACTATGAGCAGGTACAAATTATGTATTTGTTTGATGCAATGCATATCAAAAAGAATATAATAGAAATGTTATGGAAAATATTGGATGGAAGGCATGACAAAGAAAAAATTGTCAAAATTTGTAGTGACATTCAGGAAGCCAATCATGCAATGAAAATGTCATTCAATTAAATAGTGATGGAAACCAAATTAATATAAGCACCCTTCCTTGGTTATTAATGAAGCAACAAATAAATTCTATAAAAGAAGTCATACGAAAATTTTGATTTCCTACAGGATTTACAGTGAGCATAAACAATATCATAACAAAGAAAGGTAAATTTGGGTCAGGGATAAAAATGCATGATTGGCATACCTTCATTAAGGTAATTATTCTGGTATATTATATATATATTTTTATATTATGTGTACTTTTCAGTGTATTATGTTTACTAGTTTTGGAAAAATAATGAAAAGATCATTTTATAATTATTGTATTACGTTCTACCTCTATCTCTCCCAGACAACTTCAACAACAATGTCAAGCAAGTTATATATAATCTTGGAAAATACATGAGGTAAGTAGCGATATTTGTTCAATTCATTGTATACATATTATATTTGTCATTTGTCTTACTTGTTATGTAATATATTGAATATTTTTGTTATATCTTGTTAATATATTTGTGGCTTGAATCACTTGTAGATGGATGTCATCTAAAGAAATCCATAAAGAAGATATAAATTTTTGGAAGAGAAAAATTCCTCGTCTTATGTGTGAAATGCAAAAGTGTCTACCTTCAACGTTTTTCAATGCTTAAGAACACTACCTCATACACCAAGTTGAGGAGACTGAATTGTGTGGACCTGTACACACAAGGTCAATGTGGATGGTTGAGAGGCACTTGAATTTTTTGAAGGCTTTGGTTAGACAAAGAGTACATCTTGAAGGTTCTATTGTGGAGGGATATATGGTATACCAGACCATGGTGTACATTACTAAATATCTTTCAAAGTTTACAGCAAAGTTCCATGTAGATTGCATTTGGGATCCGAACTCCATTAACAGATTTGAAGGGGAGTACCTAATGGGGAAAGGTAGATTGAGGAAAGTGAGAGGTAATTATAAGATGGTCATGGAGATCAATTAGTATACATTTTACATTTCATTTTTTATGTATATTGTACTTATTTAATATTAATCTTCAATATACATCAATTATAAATTAAGGTTGTATACCGTGGTAAACAACTAGTTATATGTCATTTGTGAATTTCAATTTTTTTATACAGTTGGTCAAGAGTGGGATGCACTAGATTTGTAAGTTGTAGACAATCTTGATTGGATGATGGTATGGATTGAATGATCTCAACAACCTGGTCATGTATTAACATGGGAAGGTGTGCCTTCATTGGTTAAAGAAGCTCATCATAATGGAGATTTCAATGTTACGCCAAGAGAAATTGATTTAGCATATGGTTTAAGAGATAAATAGGTACGTATAAATATATTAATCACCCATATTATTTAATTAATTTTAATTATATTATTTATGTATATATTTGTTGATTTTTTTTTTTTTGCATACATTCGGTGATGCAGAGAGTCTTGGAGCTAATCCTATTCACCTTCTTGGTTTACTTGTCTTACTCAACCCTCTAACTCCTCAAGCCCATCCACTAGTACTTGGTAGGGATTTTTCTAGTTAGACCTCCAAGGTCTAATACACTTTGGCTTTCCTCCAAGGTATACCCACTGATCTCACACAATCAAATCTTCCTATTGAGGTTGCCACCTCACTCTCTACACACCACTCCTAAGGCTCCAACAACTTCTGTAAGGATTACAATACACCAACTCATTCAATGGGTTAAATATACATTTACATAGTGTCTTTGAAGTCTTTTAGGGGTTTGAGCACCTTCAAACCCATCGCCATGGTATCCCAACCTCTCGTACTCTCTACCAGCTCCAAATAGGCCTAATACAATTAGCCCTCCATTGGCGGTTTTTAAGACCTAGTTTGTGATTTGCCCACACAAGGCCACAAATAAATTGCAGATTTGAGTACCCATTTTAGAGTTACAAACAGTACTAAATAATTGCATCTAGTTTTTTTGTACACCTATGGGAACCAAAATTGTCCTATTTTCAAGGGTTTAGACCTACCCAGTTGACTCACAAATTTTTGCTTGAAAAGGTTCACCAGTCAAAACCTCTACCAAATATAATCATGGATTCTTCAAGGGAACTTAGAGGGATTTCCAACCATGTTTCATATTGTCTTCTACCAATCCACTTGTGCTTTGAAACCACACATCTTCTGTTGTCCTAACTCAACAACTCCTAGTTGTGAGTCTAGGGCATTATTGTACAATCATCACAAAGGCCTAAAAAACCAAAAAACCTACTCTAAGAATATTTATAGACCCTAACCTATCATTCCACATAATTACAACCAGTTCCATCAATGTATGCTCAGGTTAGAGCCATTTTGCCCTTAAACCCTACTTTGCAAGGGTTTTACACCTAATCACAAAGAATGAATTAGATCTTTGCAACCAAACACACTTAGATTGCTAATCTACCTTTCTGGAAAGATTATTCAACAAACTTGAATTAGTTCTCTACAACCAAACACACTTAGAATTGCTAATCTACCTTTTTTAGAAAGATTATTCAACAAACTCTCATGCCCTGTAATGAGATTCTATTGAAAAGTTTGTATTAGACTGTACAATGAAGCAAAAACAAGGAAAAACTATCAAAACAGTGAAAAGACAAGATTTCTTTAAAACACAAAAACTTGCTTTTGCATTCCAGATCCTCCAACCATACAATGAAGTTGTTTTTTGTCTTATATGCCCATTATTTAGTTGGTTGAACCAACTTTTCAACGCCAACATCCCAAAAATGCAACTTTTGCAAAATGTTGCTCAGCAACATTTACATTTTTGTCACTTAGGATGCAACCTTGCACTCAAGTGCATTCTAAGGCTCCCAAAGGCCCTCTAAGAATCCTAAAAGACCTAAATACAATACATTAGACCCCTATTACATGATGACTCTGAATTAGAGTACTACTCCTATGATCAACATCAGCATTACAACTTCCTAGACTTAAGAACATCTTGAAACATATCAAAGCTTGGACAACTCAACCATGGCTCCAAGGAGTCACAAATGGTTGGTCCATTATTACAACTTGAAAGACAACACAAAACTTAGAAAAAAACCAAAATTTCTTGCTTGGAGTGATGTGTGCCCTGCATCATACTCCCCTAGGACAAAGAACTCAAGTCCCTTGAGTTAAGAGGTCTGCAATATCCACACCATGCTGAAGTATATCTGATTCTGACATCCACATAGCATCTGATTTAGGTAGTCCTGCCCACTTTACAAGATAGTTCTTGTAGACTCCTTTCCTTTTCTTCTTTATCACCTTGGTGTCCAAGATACTTTCCAACTTGATTGGTTGACATGGTGGAAAATCTCTCACCCAATCTTCATTAACCTGTGATGAAATGTCCAACTAATGTGTTTTTGATTCTCCCTTGTATGGATAGAGATCACATACATTAAAGATAGGAGAAATACCCAAGGTGGGAGGGAGTTCAACCTCATATGCATTTTGTTCATATTTGTGCACCACCTTGAGAGGTCCAATCTTCTTCATCAATAGATTGGTAGGCTTCCCTTTTGGAAGTCTCTATTTGCTGAGGTATGCTAGGACCAAATATCCAATCTTAAACTTCACATTCCTCCTTGTTTTATCAGCATTTATCTTATATTGCTTGGACTTTTGTTGTAAGGTTTTCCTTACCTTATCATCCACTTCTTTGATACCTTTTGCAAAATTCTCACCTTGTGCACTCTTAGGTGCCATAGAACTAACATTTCTGAGCTCTAGTACGCCCCTAGGATGAAATCCATACACTATCTCAAAGGGACTTTTACCTATGCTTCGGTTAACTGAGTCATTGTATGCATATTTTTCTTGGCCGAGAACCAAATCCCAAGTTTGCCTATGTTGTTTTGTAAGGCATCTTAGCAGATTACCCAATGATTTGTTGACTACCTCTATCTGACCATTTGATTGAGGATGATTGGCAGATGAAAAGGATAATCTTGTGCCCAACTTTCTCCTAAGTGTCCTCCAAAAGTGGCTTAAAAACTTCACATCTCTATCACTAACTATGTTGATTGGAAGGCCATGAATTCTAACTATCTCCTTGAAGAAGAGTCCTCCAATGTAGGTGGCATCATTAGTACTCCTACAAGGTATAAAATGTGCCATTTTGTTGAACCTATCTATGACCACATACACACTATCAAATCCCCTTGGAGTTCTTGGTAAGCGTAACACAAAATCCATGATCAAACATTCCAAAGGCCTCTAAGGTATGACCAAAGGTTGGTACAAACCTGCATTACTTGATGAACCCTTTGCTCTTTGACAGATTGCACATTGTTCAACAAACCTTCTCACTTCTGATTGCAACTTGGGCCAATGGTAAAACCTACTAACCTACTCCAAAGTTTTATTTATGTCAAAATGACCTCCTAGACCTCCTTGATGCTTTTCTTGGAGAATATTTTGTCTCATAGAACATTGGGGAATGCAAAGAAGATGTCCTTTCAATAGAAAACCCTCTTGTATCATATATTTTGAATAAGAGACATGGGAAGTGTTAGAAAAATTAGTACAAATAGTATATATCTCTGCAAAATCCTTATCATCCTTGTAGAGGTCTTCTAACTCATTCAATCCTACACTTTGCAATTGTGTCTCCTGCATGGTCATGACTCTCCTACTTAATGCATCAAATACCTTGTTTGTAATGCCCTTCTTGTTCTTGATAGTGAAGGTGTAGGATTGTAGGTATTCAATCCACTTTAGGTGTCTTTGATTCAACTTCTCTTGCCCATTAAGGAAACTAAGGGCGTGGTTGTCAGTGAAAACTACAAACTCTCTGGGCACCAAATAATGATGCCACTTCTTCAATTCTTGCACCATGGCATACAACTCAAGTCATATGTGGAGTATCTTTGCTTAGCTTCATTCAACTTCTCTAAGAGGAATGCTATAGGATGACCTTCTTGGCTTAAAACTGCCCCTATTGCCCTTTGGCTAGCATCACATTCTACTGTAAACAATTGACTGAAATCAAGCAATCTAAGGGTTGGAAGCTATGCTATCTTAGCTTTCAATAATTCAAATCCCTTATTGGCTTCCTCTGTCCACTTAAAAGGACACATAGTCCCTCCTTTAATGGTGTTGAGTAGAGGAGCACAAACATGGCTAAAGTTTCTCACAAACTTCCTATAAAAAGATGTCATTCCATGAAAACTCCTAACAACACTTATGCCCCTAGGTATAGGCCAATTAAGTATTTCTTCTACCTTACATGGATCTATCTTTAAACAACCTTGTGAAATGACAAAACCAAGGTAGACTAACTCTATTTTCAAAAACTCACATTTTTCAAGGTTGATTTTGAGTTGAGCCTCCTTCAACTTCTTCAAGACTTAAGAACATCCTGAAACTTATCAAATCTTTGACAACTCAACCATGGCTCCACTGAGTCTCAAATGGTTGGTCCATTATTACAACTTGAAATACAACGCAAAACTTAGAACAAAACCAAAATTGCTTTCTTGGAGTGATGTGTGCCCTACACCATTCGGCCAAGAATAATTATGTTTATCTTATAACGATGCAATAGTATTTACATGTTTGACATATTGCAGGTGAAAAACCACAAGGCTATGTGGTGCAGTGGTCATAAATTTTGAATAAAAAATTTGGATGACATGAAGAAAACTTGTGATTCTGGGATAACTGCAGTCTTTCAGGTGACTAATATTTCATCCAGAAGCGACATACATCCAGAAGTCTTAGAAAATTGATACTATGGGATTTTGGATGATATACTTGAGTGTGACTTTAAGTCCTTCAAATTAGTTTTTTTCATCGTCTAATGGTATAGGCTACAATTGATTGAAAATGATCCCAAGAGAACTATTATTGAACATGATAATGGATTTACCATGGTTAATACAAGGTTGTTCAAGCGAGGTAGAAATGAGCCCTATGTTCTTCCAAGCCAATGTAAGCAGGTATTTTACTTAGAGGTTATAGGTAAACCGGTTTGGTCATTTGTTGTTAGAAATGATCCAAGAGGAAGGCTGGTAAAGTATAATATGGTGGAAGAAGAAGATACAGAAAAACTAGAAGATGATCTAGATGATGATTAGGATCAACTGTTAGTTGATGACGTGCCTGAGGAAGATGTCAAAGAAGAGGAACTAAATCATGATGATGTAGGAGTTAATGTTCATGAAGATGATATCTGTGTGGATGATGACATAATCGAAACTGATATCAATGATGATGATGATGATGATGATATGACCAATCCTTACAATGTCAAATCTGGATTAGATGATACAAACAAGAGTTGGATGAAGAATAAGATCAATGACATTGAAAAGTATTGAGTTATGCGATTATATTATCTATTTGATATTGATTTCTTGATAGAATTATATGACTTCTATGGTTACATAATTAATTCATGATGTTTTTAAATTTTATGCCATATGTATCCTGATAATCCAACCATGTAACAACATATATAATTTCTTCACATAGATATTTAAAGAAGAGAATATCAATTGTAGATAATAACAACATAGAGCTGATTTTAAAATGAAAACATCCACAACACCATTTGCAAATAAGGAAACTGATTTCTGTATATTACTTTTGAAAATAAGAGTCTTGTTCTTGGAACATGAGAACTGCTTGAAACTTGAACTTCTAAAAACTTGTAAAAGCTTAAAACATATATCAACTTGTCCTTTGTAAATGATTACATCAAGTACTTATAACACATCACAGGGTTACACCCTTTGAAAAAGTCTTTTGGAAACAAATTAAAACATTAATATTTAAATGAAAGTAGTTATCATCTAGTAAGGTACAAATGCACTTTAGTTAAGTGTGCCAAGTATTTCTCACTGAAATGAGTATCACAATCATGAACAATGTCTCATGCCTCCACCTCCATTAGCACCATTCCCTCCATGTATTTTTCCACTTTGTCGATGTCCTCAGCTTTGGAAGCTTTCATTACATCATTGAGCACCTGTTGGCATTCCCCAATCTATTATGTTGAGTTGTTGAGATTTTTGGGAGATTTTTGTAGTCTGTTAGATTTGGTTGATGGACTTGGATATGTTGTTTTTATTTATGTCAACATATTCCTATGAGTTTTTCCTATTAGCTTGTGAAGATTTTCTAATCCGGTTTGTTGTTCTTTGGTTACTGGTTCCTGGTGTTCATGTTGGTGTTTCGGTTGATATTCCCTCCAGTATATTCTAGAATGATTAGATCTTGTGCTGAGACTTTGAGATGTTGTTTGGTATGATCTTGTGTATCTTCATTTCAGGTGGTTTGTGATTTGGTGACCCGCAAGTTATCTTTTTTTGTGACAGTTGTTGTTTGGTTGTGTTCTTGAGCTTTGAGACATTGACTGATGAAGATTTGATTTGAGGTGTTGGTGCAACTGTTCTGGATGATTCTAATGTGTTTGATGGTGTCTCCTAATTGTGTCCTATTTGTTTTGGCAATCCACATTGATCATTCTCTGATTTTTGCTCATTTCTATCAATCGGTGATGATTTGTGTGTTATGTGGTATTTCTGGTGGTGTAACATGTTGCGGTTGATCTTGGTGTGATTTCTGGTGGATATGATCATTTGGGAATTTGAATTATGTCCATGCTATGTAATTTAAATCATAATGTTGGTCTGGTGATCAATCTTTATATCGTCTAATGTAATTTTTGTATTTATGAGTTGAGGGTTGAGGGTTTAGCCGACCTTGCTATCAAGGTTGATATACTTAGGTGATATACTTATGCAATTTAGTTGTTGATGTGATATCTTCATTATCAGAGAGATTTGTGTGTGTGAACAAGAGATATATCATTCAGTGAAGTGTTATGTGAGATTGGTGTTGTAGAGTAGATAATTGTGCTTAATTGGAATTATTATCAAGCATATGTAGATGTTATTATTGCATTTCATTTTTTCTAGATTGTAGTCCAATTCATTTTGTCAGTCAGTGAAACTTCCCTGAGGGTTGGAGCCTTTCGGGCATATATCTTTTGGGCAGTGAGCCTAGGCAGTGTGCTTGAATGTATGTGCATTCCCCATTGTAATATTTTTACATACTACTGCAGAGTATCATCTTATTATGGGTAGGTTCCCACCGTGGTTTTTCCCTTGACCAGGTTTTCCATATCAAAAATCTTGGTGTTGTGTGGTGTGTTGTTCATTTTCTTATCTTTCAATTGCTACAGTTTATCAGTTTATGCTTTGGTGTTTGATTATCTTTTTTTTGGTGAAGACTGATTCACCCCACCCCCCCTCTCAGTCTTTTTCTTGATTGCTGCCAATAATTGGTATTAGAGCTAGATCCTCTGGTAGAAGCTTAATCACTTGGGGAGATCTAAGATGGAAGCTCAAGGTATTCTTTTCAAGAAGGACAGTCTGAGGTTTGATGGAAGCAACTATACTGTGTGCAATAAATTTATGGTTGCACTTGAAATTTCTTGGAGAAGATTAATAAGAATGTCTATGTTGCTCCTCATAATGGACCATCCACTCCTGATGAAGATAAGGTAGTTGAATATAATATCAGAGCAAAGGTGAAGCATTACTCAGTGCCCTGACTGATTCTGAAATGGAAAATGTAATGGAACTTCATACCACACATGCGATCTGGGTGAATCTTGAGATCCTATATGAAGGTGATAGTCAAGTGAAAGTTGCTAAGTTGCAGAGTTTGAAAGGAAAGTATGAGACATTGAAGATGGGAGATGATGAGAACATACATTCATATATGGCTAAGGTGAATGAGCTTGTCCTTGGTATCAGATGTGTTGGTGGGAAGATTGAGGAAGATGAGATTGTTGCTAAGGTTTTGAGATCTTTTCCTCCTTACAAAAATTAAGGTTGTTGCTATAGATGAGATTTAGAGTGTAACTATAGTAACAAGAGATATGTTGGTTGAAGAAAATGTTGCATTTGAGCTGAGCGAATTTGGAGAATCACATGGAAAGTCTAAGACAACATTTAGAGAATCAGCATGTATCTTTGGTAAGCAGAAGTATGATCTTGATGAATGCAGGATATCCAAGTATGAAAGAGAGAGAAGAGAGATTGCAGAGCAAGAGAGAGAGCTTGATGATCTTGAAGCATTGATTGCGTGGAGATTGCCTAAAGGTGTCAGTAAGTATGATGGAAAGTTGCCTTTGAAATGTTTTACTTGCAATAAGATAGGCCATTTTGCTTCTAGATGTCCGGAGAGAATGGCTAAGTATGATAGACATGATAAGTTTGATAAGTATGATAGGAATGATAGATATGAGAAGCATGAGAAGTATGATAAGCCTTATAAGTCTAATCAGAAGTTTAGGAACCAGAAGAACTGTTATTATGTTGCAGATGAAGGTGTTATAGATGTAGAATCAGAAGGAGATGAAGTTGTGTTTATTTCCATTAAGGAAGATGGACCTATACCTATTGATTCCACTAGTTGTTATGTTGAAGAAAAGGCTTTGGTTGTAAGAGTTGAAGAAAAGAGTGTATGGGTGATTGACAGTGGTTGTTCACATCATATGACCGGTGATAAAAGAAAATTTGTATGGAAAAGTATGATGGTGGAATAATCAGATTTGGAGATGACAAAGCCTCTATAATCCGTGGGAGAGGTTCTATTTCTTTTTATGGTAAGTATAACACCGATTATGTCTTGTATGTTGAAGGTTTAAAGCATAATCTTTTGAGTGTTGGATAGATGGTTGACAATGGTTATGATCTATAATTCAAGAATGGTAAATTCAAAATCTTGAATGCCTCTCGTATAGAGATTGCATCTGGGACTAAGACTGAAGGTAACATTTTTCATTTGAATGCTAGTGAGAGAAGTTGTTTGATTACTAAGATAGATGAGATTTGGTTATGGCATAGAAGGACACATCATGTAAACTTTGATTCACTAATCAATATTAGTTTTACACATGTTGTTAGAGATCTTCCTAAGATTGTTAAACCTATTAATTCGGTATGTAAGGAGTGTTAGTTGGGTAAGAAAACAAGAATTTCTTTCAAGAACAAATGATATACATCAGATAAATTTCTGGATCTTGTGCATACTGACCTATGTGGACCTACAAATGTTAGAAGTGTGCAGGGAGATAGACACTTTATGCTTCTAATTGATGATTATTCTAGGATGATGTGGGTTGTCTTTTTGAAGGAGAAATCAGAAGCATTTGAGAAATTCAAGATATTCAAAGCTAAAGTTGAAACAGAGTCTAGATTGAAGCTGAAGTGTCTAAGATCTGATAGAGGTGGAGAATTATGTTCTGGTGAGTTCAATTCTTTCTGTGAGATGCATGGAATCATAAGACAACTTTCTGCTCCTAGAAACCCACAATAGAATGGAGTTGTTGAAAGGAAGAACCGTGCTATTTTGGATGCTACAAGGACTATGTTGATTGAAGGAAATGTTTTGAATATCTACTGGAGAGAAGTCATTAGCACCGCAGCCTACACATTTAACAGAGTTCATATCAAAGGTGATATTGGTATAACCTCTTATGAGCTTTGGTTTGGTCATGTTCCTACTATGAAATATTTCAAAGTTTTTGGTAGAAAATGTTATATCAAGAGAGATGGGGATATTGGAAAGTTTGATGCTAGAAGTGATGAAGGTATCTTTTTGGGATATTACACAAAGAGTAAAGCCTACTGGTGCTATAATAAGAGACTGAGAAATATTGTTGAGAGTGCATGTGTGAAGGTGGATGAGAACCTTGGAAAAGATATCAGAGCTTATGATGAAGGTCAGCATGATGTTTGAGCTCCTATTTAGTCTTAAGGACTGTTAGTGAACAGATATGCCCTTTGTTTTCAAATGATTAATCTTAAACTCTGTTACCTTATTCTAAGAACAAATGATTCACTGAACAGTTGGGTAAGTGTTGTTCAAATCACTTCCCTCTGAATTTTGCATAGGTATAGCTCCTTATCTTAGTTTTTCATGAAATGTGTTTTATTTCTATTTATATCTGAATGAAGCTTTTAACCAGAAAGCGTATAAGGCCGCCTATTTCATTCTTAGATGAAAGGCCATAACTTTCCTCATGTCTCATAAATAATGGAAAACTATTTTCTTTAATTTTTCAATACATGTAACTACAACAACTGAAACAAAGTTCAATATACTTCTTCCACCTAAACTAATTAAAGATGAATAGATTCAAGAAAAATAAATCCGCCTTCAATCATGAATCTTTTCTAGAGTAAACAACATGTTCAAAGGAAAGAACATCAGAAGAATAATGAAATATTGCAATGAAATGATCAATTACTATTACTTGATCGGATGAACATATGCAAAGACATGTTATCTATTCGGATTCAAAATACACAGATCTTTCTTCTCCCCAAAAAACAATATGATCAGATTTCATATATATCTCCTTATGCAACAAAGACACAAAAATATATCTGCTAATCTTTTTCACAACAGGTTCCAATCATCTGATTCCTCCTTTGAATAAGAATAGAAAATACCAAAAACAACGCTTCAGTCGAAGTTAACAAAATTAGTTACTAAAATCTAACCCTTCTATCCTTTGTTTTACTTAATTTATAGTCTAAACGGGGGAGGTCTCCCTGAAAACTCGACCACTCCCCGATAAAATAGTTACGAAACCAACAGAAAGTATTTTGGGACAGTTGTCCCGAAGTTTTTGCATAACTATGAAAAATATTTTTAAAAATAAAGAAAACTAGCCCAAAGTGGATGCATTATGTCATATTTCATCATCATCATCTTCTTCATCTTCACAAGCATTATGAGCAGCTGTGAGTTCTTGGATCATTGATTGGCTTGGGACTTTTATTGCATTGAGTTTCGCCTTTGCCACTTCTTTATTCCACTTGTGTTGCACCATCTTCTCTGAGTGCTTCGGCAGTTGATCATTCCCAATGAAAACCATAGATTCGATCCTAGCCACCTTGGTTATATCCTCCAGCGTGAAACTACTCTTAACTCTGATCTTCTCCATATTCAACCGGAAAGACTTGACTACTTCCTGTGTGCTTGACCCGCAGATTCCTAGCTCCCAGTCATGATCGGGATTAACCACTTTATTATCCTTGACTATACTGCTTTGCAAATCATGGAGTTCATAGATAGAGGTTTTTGCATCCGTAATTACCGACTGAAAGGTGAGCACCCGCCACATGATAGTTTTCTTTAGCATGAAAATTTGGCATTCATCAGCTACCAACTTAATTGAATGTTTTGTCAGAAATCTAGTAGCTCCATACTCTTTGATTTTGGTAAACAGAGGCAGGACATTTTGCCATTTGTGTTCTTCTTTCTCCCACGATACAAGCTAGTTTTGGATTTCAGAAATCAAGCTCTGTACTTCATCACACAACTTCCGAGAGTTGGTAATGTATTTTCACCATCTTTGATTACCTGTTCAATCCACTTCTCAACCGCTTCAGCGATGCTCTTAGCCCATTGAACTTGGTTCATCAACTTCTTGTTTTCCGGAGAGGTTGGGTCAAAATTCTCAGTGGCATGGGATATTGGAATTGCTCCAAGGCAACCGATGCTATCGATGAACTGAGCCAAAACACTTATGTGTCTTTTAAGTTCTCTTTTCTCCCGTCCATCCTTCTCTGACTGGGTAAGCATTTTCTTTGCTGACACTTGGAAAAAATGGTTATCTGTATCCCTGCTCATCCTTCCCAACTCTACTTTTGTGATTTCAAAATCGTCAAAACCAGCCTCTTTGCTCTAATCTTTTAGTTTGTAAGAAGCAATTTCTGCCGTCCATTTACCAGTTTCTTTGTCATTGTTTAGGTGAGCGGTGGTCTTGAACCTCTTTGGCTTTGGATTCTTCTCAGAGTACTTGGCAACCATCTCCTGAATTGGAATGGTCACAGGAAGAAAGCTCCTTTTCTTGTTCATTGAGGTTGTTAACCATTTAGGGGTTGCAGCAGAACAAGAAGTTCCTTCAATCATTTTCGGTGGTGGTGTCATTGCCATAGTCACTATTTGGGAGTCTAGAGCAGAAGCAACTTCACCATCCAAATCTTCAATTTCAAAAATTTGAGCCTCAAGCACGGTATCTTTTACTCCCATATCCTTGACCTGGTCCATCTTCCTCTGGGTGACACTACATGATCGAGTATGCCGAGGGGTACTGAAATCCAGAGTTGGGCTAGACCGGCGTCTAGGCTGAGCCGACTTGATTTCCTTACCTACACGAACAGGAGCACTATTAGAAGGATGTTTTGGTGAAGATATATTTCTTGTAGAAAGGGATTTGGCACCTGGCTTCATTGCTTTCTTTTTAGCCACCCATGCCACGGTTCTTTCTAGAACTCATTCGATTCTCAATTGTATGTCATCATTTTCCTCCTCATCCCAATTAATTGGGGGCATTTCAGTCTCTGCATGGGCTAAATACCCTAGTTCAAATAGTTCAAGATAATCTTCTTCAAGCCCTTTAATGTCTAACCTTATTTGCAAAGAGATAACCTGTTCCAGCACCAATCTCATGTTTTCCCTTTTGAAGACTTCAAGTTCATCTAAACAATCTTCCCAAAAATCTTCTAACTATGGCGTGGGAAGATAAGGAATTAAGCCAAGGCTTCGAGAAAATATTTTATTGTCAAACCCTTTTCTTTCAGAATACAAAGAGAAATTAAAATTTCTAAGGTCTGCTCCTATACTTATTGCATCAAACATTGAATTACAAGATAACACTCCCAATTGTATTGGAAAATGACCTTCCCACTTGTCCTTAGCCTGTGCCTTCTTGACCATGGAAGTCAGTTTTCTGCATACTTCTTCTAGGACAAAACAATCAAAATAGAAGTGTGGAAGCTTGAAGGGTTCCTCTTCAAAGCCTCCTACTCGTATATAGCAAAAGCATGGGAACTGGATGTAAAAGCTACCGAACTTCTTAATCAAGGTTTGTGCATCATCTAAAATCTATTTAGCCTTTGTACCCTTCAGTTCATGACACATATCACCCAGGAATGCATTGTGTATCCTTCTAAAATCTTGTAGGGCATTGTCTTTTTGTAGCATTGGATAGAACTCGTACACCGAAACATCTTACTCAGTGGGCTGCTTGGGTATACCCGTTAACTCTTTAACACAGGCCAGACAATACAAAAGATACGAGGACATGAAGAAGTTTTGTTGAAACTACTTGGCTAGACTCAACTGCTCTCTCATTGAATCAGCAATTAACTCTGCCCAATCCAAATATTGTTTTCCTTCCAGAACTAATTGCACATAGCAATATATCCAATCATCAAAGCTATAAGTCTTGGCAGAACCTCTGGCTTGATGCAACAGAAGCATCACATTGTGGATATGTGGCAACATGTGGTTCTTGTTAGGATTTTTATGTAGTCTAGAACCACCTCTCTGAGGGACCTTCAACCAGAACTTCACCACATTATTCCTATGTCCGGCTCTATCTGCATTGAACTCACTAATTGACTGGGCAGGAGAGAAATTAGAAAACTAGTAATCCGATATCTTGAAAACTGAAGCAATTACCTCGCGGTTAATGGTAAGAAGGGTTTTGCCATTATCTCTCTTAATAGTTTCAGATACAGGGTCATATCTAGCAATACACTCCCGAACCAACTCTGGACAAGGAATTGCTGGAGGAAAGGTTGCGGCTTCTAAAAGTCCACTACTCAAAATCTCTATACAAAAAAACTTATCAGCACCCTTGAACACCCTTTCTTTCAAATCTTCAAGGTTCTCTCCCTTCAGGTCAGTATCACTAACTATGGCTTCTGTGGATGCCAAGCTAAAGACGTTTCCAAACAAGTGTAGGGTGGACTTCATGATTTCAAAACAAGAAACCTAAATTTGATTGCAGTGAAACCTTTTGTATGAGAGAAAATGCAAGGGAAAACACTGGAGAAAATAAGGAAAGACTCACCTTCACAATTGTCTAATTGGACGACAGCTAGCAGTAAGAAAGACTCCTATCCAGGGATAACATAAACAAAAATCTAGCAGCCAGTAGCAAATGCAGAACACAAATGATTTTCATACCTTATTGAGAAAAGTAATGATACAGACACATTAAATGCAATGATTTCACAATTTCATTCCGAACGTGGCAAATTGGTAGATTAGACCCCGCACGCATGCATTGAATGCATGGCTGCGTACTTTAAGAAACTGCCAGTTCCCAAAACGTTCACTTATTTTGAAAAAGCCAAAGAATGACATCACTTTACAATATGGTTTTGCCTCTCTGTATTTAGCAATAAGTGCACTTCTCAAAACATTAGAACCACGGGACCCACCAACATTGAACCTGTATGAACATCTTGAACCAACTTCTTGAGTGTTCAAGTAGTTCAAGATGTACACCGCGTCAAACTATTGACCACTTGCCATGTTGAACACGTTGAACATATTTGAACCCTTTGAACTCAGTTCAATAAGTTCAACACAAATGTTATATCACCGAATAGGAAAAACCTTTTGGAAGAGCTGCTGGAAAATACTTAGAGAAAACGTTAGTATGAAATTTTTTTCCCTGAACACCTTGGAACCTATTGAACCTAAATGAACCTGTTGAACCTAGTTCAGAATGGTTTAATGTGTTCAAGGAGTTCAATCAATTGTCTGAACTTGACTTAAATGACTAGAGAAGGGATTTGAGGATGCATTAAGGACTTGAACCAAGGTAATATGGCGTGAACTAGGACTCCAACATAAAAAGGAAAAGATGACCCACTCTTACCATGAGGAATAAAGGATGTGGTAACAAGGACCTAAGCAAAATGATCTGGTAGAGACAAATATTGTTAATCCATATGTTGTTATTGTTGATGATGATGTGCAGGAATCTAAGAATCAAAAGACTCTAAGGTATGTTAGATGAAATCACTCTGAGAATCAGATTATTGGTGATAAGAATATAGGTGTGATGACTATAAGAAGTTTAGTTGTAGAAGAGGTATGTTTGATATCCAAATTTGAACCTAAAGATGTTGCTAAAGCTTGTAAAGATGAGAATTGGATAAGGGCCATGGAAGAAGAATTAGATCAGATTGAAAAGAATAATACTTTGGAACTTGTGCCTATACCTAAGGATAAAAATGTTATTGCTACTAAATGGGTTTTTAGGAACAAATTGAATGAAGCCGGTGAAGTAGTTAGGAATAAAGCTAGACTAGTCTACAAAGGGTATTCATGGCAAGAAGGAATTGATTATGAAGAAACGTTTTCTCTGGTTGCCAGAATTGAAGCTAATAGGTTGTTACTTGCTTATGCTTCTTATAAATATTTCAAGGTATATCAAATGGATGTCAAATTTTCATTTTTTAATGGTGATCTAATTGAAGTCTACATTGAACAGCCTGGTGGATTTTCACTGTCAGATGATGGTGATATGGTGTGCAAGTTGAAGAAATCACTTTATGGATTAAAACAAGCTCTTAGAGCCTGGTGTAGACGTATAAAAATAACCACTTTCCTAAATGAATATTTAATATTCCTTTTAACTGCATTCCTCTATTTAATTAAATTATTCACATTCATCTATTTGATAAAAAAAATTATTTAATTTATTTAATTAAGTTCACCTAAGCCTTTCATAGCCTTTAATTAAATAAATCACTTTATTTATTTAATTCCCCTTTCTCCCTTTTTAATTACATTTACATTTAATTAAATTGATCCTTGCAAATAAATAAATCTAATTTATTTATTTTAATCCCCCACTTGTATTTATGCAAGTTGCATCTATTTTTGTTGAAATAAAGTAATTTATTTTAATTACAATTCCCCTCCATCCACTTGCAAAATCCTACATGTCCCACTTGTCTCTCTAAACCCCCTTCTAGTTTCTTCTAATCACTTCCAATTTACCCTAATCCATCTCTGAAATATTGTCACATCCCTAAGAAAAGGGAAGTCACTTCTCAAACCCTCAAAGTCTTCAATAACCATTAAAGGCTTTATGTCTTCAACAAGTTAACCTTCAAAGTCTTCCTAACCATTAATGGTTAACTCAACCTTCTTGCATGATTAGAGACTTTCTCTCTAACTCAACTCTCATCTAACCCAAGGGTCTCATCAGGAATTAATTGCTTTGACCTTGGTTATCCCTTTAACCCTTGTACAAGTGTTTATCCTTTGGGTAAAAGCTTTATCCAATGGATGACCCTAGCCTAACCTTAACCCTTACCTCCTAAGGTAACCATCATGTCTTCTCAAGAATTTAATGCTTCTTATATCTCCTCTCAAGAAGTCTCTTGTTGACAATTGTCACCATTTCATTGGTGAGAATTGTAAACATGGATTGATAACTTTCAATTCTGGCCCTTGTTAATATTATC
The DNA here is from genome assembly GCF_030272615.1 of Cryptomeria japonica. Classification (NCBI taxonomy): domain Eukaryota; kingdom Viridiplantae; phylum Streptophyta; class Pinopsida; order Cupressales; family Cupressaceae; genus Cryptomeria; species Cryptomeria japonica. The sequence continues at coordinate 467,276,935 of NC_081414.1, forward strand.
CAATCCTAACCCTCCATTGCCCTATTTTCCTATAAATAGAGCTCTCATTCTCTCATTTTGATATCCAAGTTTTATACATCTAATCTATAGTCATTTTACTAACCATTTAGCCTCTCTTTGATAAAATCATTTTAATAAGCATTTTAGAAGTAATTTTAAATATCATAGCACATCCATGTTAGACTAGTATATATTGTTAGGATAGGATTAGACATCTTTATCATAACATCATATTCACGCTAGTTTAAATCATTCTAGTTTCAATATCATACACATCTAGGAATGCATTCATGATAAATTAATAAAACATCCCTCATTCTTAGAGTTGTCATTCCTGAAGTCACTTTGCTCAGTGATCTGAGAGAAAAGGCATTGACTTGAGGGATCTTGTGAGATAGAGAACAATGGAACATCCCTTGGGGATTTGAGCTATTCAATATAGCTCCATAACTTGTACCAAGAGTCTCATTGGTGTATGCACCTTTTTGAAACCAAATTTTCCATTTCTTTGCACCGCTTTTCCCGCACACATTTCTGGAGCCCACCGTGGGTCATAACCCCATAATCATTTTTCATGTAGGGGTAACATTGCAGGTGCACATAAAAGATGAGTTAGTGCATTGGACCATTTTGTTAGTGCGTAGAAACCTTTTTCTAGCGCGTCCAGTTTACTATTTAGCGCATAAGACCCTTTCATTAGCACATTTGGCATTTTAGTTAGCACATAATATTCTGACTATCAACTGTAAAATTATAGTGCATTAGGAAAAAAGACTAGCACATCCAATAATCAGTTTAGCGCATAGAGATCATTTTGTAGCACTTCTGTGTGTTTCTGTAGTGCATAGGTGTAGCAGTTTAGCGCATTGTTGTAATAGAAAGGAAAAATTTATAACCGAAGGAAGATCACTTTAGGCTTGTAGAAGCCCACACTAAAATTTGATTTTTCTTGCTAACTGGTTGTATGCAGGTTCTAATCTTTTTGTGCAGGAGCGACAAAAGTTAGTTTAAGTTTTTTTTTCTTTCTTTCAAAAGTTGAATAGAAAGAACTCACTCTTTTTTTTGCAAAATCTTAAAATAAACCTCATAATTTCATTTGGATTCTTAAAACAAACTTCATACTTCCTTTTGGTGTTCAAAACAAAACTTCATCTTTTCCTCATTGCATGGTAAAAAGAACAACTAAACAAATCTCTCATTCCTGCAAGTTAGGAAAAACATTTTGTTTGGGGCTCTAAAAAGAACAAGCAAATTTACTTTTAGCAAGGTTAAAACAAACTTCGCCCTCCTTTGGTGTCTAAAAGGATCAATTTCAATTAATTGAAAAATTAAAAGAACCCCATCTTTATTTTGTGCAAGGCAAAGAGGGAAAGTTTTCATTTATCGACTTTAATTTTGTTGACCAAGCATCACGATTTATTTTGTTGACCAGGCTTGTTTTACAATTTTTTTGGAAATACACACTTTGCTGTGAAAGATTAAAAGTAACATCATGCTTGTTGGAGCAACATCTCCAAATAGAAGTTAGCAAATCATTGCCTTAAAGGTTAAAAAGAAGATTGTTTTCTTTGTCTTGAAAGTGGAAGGCATATGCTCTCCCCTTAACTGGGTGACCAAAAAGCCACACCGTTCTTTCATGCTTTCTTCAATTCAAGTACTTAAAACCTTTAGCAGGCCTGCCCTCTCGAGTTTCTCTTAGAGCCCCATTTAAATGGTCGGTGAGAGGGGAATGACCTAAGTGGGAAACGACTTTATCGCCAAGTGTTCCAACCCACTATAATCAAAAGTGGAGGTTGATGAAAGTCCCTTCAACATTTTTTCTTATAGATTAGCCTTCCCCCACTATCTTTAAGATACGTAAAGCCTTTGTTGTAAAGGTTGGGAAGCCTCTTGAGGGATTTTATCACTGAAGACCGAACAAAAGCCTGATTAAGAACTTTAGAAATAGAAACTTTGAGCCGAGTAAATATCCAAACATATTCAATATCATAGTGCAAGGGTGGAGAAGAATCTGCCCCCAAGATCACTCACCATATATCTCCCAAGATAGCTACTCAATTGTGAAGCAATTCACTTTGAGTTAATTTCTGGCAAAAGCCAAAAAAAATGGGCACCCCCTAGGGGGTGACAAGGTTGTTTGAGTTGACGAAGTATAGAGACTAGTGGGCTATGATATTGATGATGACCCTTGAATAAAGAGTCTATCTGATTTGTATTATTTGTTATCCAAACCTGTGAAAACATTGGGGATTTGAACACATCCTCACAGAACATACACTATCTATTTAGCATAGGCAAAATTGGTTATCTCTTTTATGTCATGTTTTCAAGTTATTTTCATAAAATCATCCATCAAAGCAAACAAGTGTTAAGATTTCTAAAAACAACCAAAAATAGAACAATCGGGACACTTTAGTGCGTAGGAGCAACCTCCTAGCACGTCTCGACCATTTTATAGTGCATACAAACTAGACCATAGCAATTTCATTAGTCAAACTAGCGCATAATCGATATCATAAAATTTAGAATTTCAGTAGCGCTTTGGGAGACCATACTAGCACTTTTAAGCATCAGCTTAGAGCATTGGAGGCATAAATTAGCACTTTCAGTCTAAACTACAGCATGCAATCAGGACATATTAGCGCATAACCTTTCTAGTCAGAACTGTTTTCAAAACTCTGAGTTAGCACATAACATAGGAAGCTTAGCGCATAGAGAAGTCTCTGTGGCACATCTAGATCATTAGTTAGTGCATCCAGTCTCTATTTTAGTGCATGGTAAAAACACAGAAAAAAAGAGAGTAAACCAGGCATTTTGGAAAAAAATTATCACCAGTCCTGAACACCCTTTTGGGCCTTTTGTCAAACTCACCAATCAAAATACAAACCAAATCATTAGAGAAAACAATTCCAAAATCAAGCAAGCATCCTTAGAACAAAATTATTGAATCTTAAACTAGCTTGAGATAAGACTTCATCCAACCAAAATTAGGCAGTATCATCACATTGATCAAAGTTTCACCATCTAACGGATCCTATCACAAACAAAATACCGAGTTTAATCCTTAAGCTATCAAATCGAGTTTCTATATTGGGAGACTCTTATCCATATCATTTGACACACTTTGTCGTGGGGGTGAATCTAAACCTCTACTTGATAAAGTAAGCTTGATTTTTTCAAACAAAGTATCACAATCCAACATCAAAGGAAACCCTTGATCATTCGTGTATGACCACTCCTCATATTTTGATAAGAACAAGTCTTCATCACAAAACTGAGTTGAAGAAGAGACAACCTAGTTCTAAAAAACTTGCAGAAAGGAATAAGTCTCTCTATATCAATCGCCAACTTTTTGAATCACATCATGCATTCTTGCGTCACATGCAATTGTATATTCAAGGCAAATCAAATGAGTTTGACAAAGAACCTTTAAGAAGCAGAGCTTATATTCAGAAAGCAACATTCAACCAATTCTTAAATCATGGAGGAAGGATCAATCCTTCTTTATTCCCACAGTTTTGTATCACTTATAACGAAGCTCGACCTGAACCACCAACCCCCAAGAGAGAAGAAGAAGACAAAACTCCCTTTGTAACTAAAAGTTTTTATTGAGGAACATATTCTATCCACCAAACACCATCAAAAACTCTGATACAAATAAATACTCGCTGTCACTCGCTCTCAAAGAAACTTAGGAACAAAGATCACTGAGGAACTTCTCTAGGAATGTCAAGAAAACCCCTCATTCCAAATCTCATGGAAAGACTCATTGAAGCTGACAAGGAAAAATATATGCTCATGCTAACTAGCAAAGGAGTTAGACTTCCTGAAGATTTCGACGCTGAGAACTTAAGGAATGTAGATGAACAAATTTTTAGGACAAGGACTAGAAATTACACCTATCAATACCATCAAAGGGAAGAATAAATGAATGACCTTGAAATCATACCTGAACACAACCATGCCCAAAATAGGGATAATTAAAGGTAAGAAACTTTCCCTCAATGTACAAATGCACCCATGGTTGCTCTTACACAACAAATTCAAATGTTGCAAAGGCAAATGCAGGACATGCAATAGGGGACCACAGTGCGATACTCCTTAGAAGAGATTTTTCCTTACCCCTTTGATAGGAGATTAAACATGATACCTTTTCCCCCGAATTCAGATATACTAAAATATGATAAATACGATGGTAAAAGTGATCCCCACGATCATGTTCGGGAATTTTGTACCATAAGCCTAGAGTTTTCTCACGATGACACTTACTTAATGAGACTATTCCCAAGAAGTTTGGGAGGGAAAACAATGGAGTGGTTGTCTAAACTCACACCTCCCATCAAATCCTTTGATGATTTGGTAAACAAATTTATCACACAATACTCCTATAATATTTAACACATGATCACCATGTTGGATGTATGTAACACCAAACAAAAAAACAATGAAACATTCATGGTGTTTCTTCAACGTTGGAGATGTATGGTTTCAAGATATCCTCGAGACATGTCTGAAAAGGAAAAGATGGAGATTTTTATCGATAATATAAATGGTGAGATCAGTTATCAACTCAAGTTCCAGTGCATACCATCTTTTTCCAAGTTGAGAAAAAACGGAATCCAAGTAGAGGAAGCTTGCATCAAGAAAGGAACATTGAAGTTCTTTAAGGAAGGAACTAACTCATCCAACACTCACTCCTTTAACAACCAAAACAACAACAACACATTAGACAAATCCAGATTCTGGACTAGAAACAAAAATGTTGTTAATGAGGGAGGAGTTGATGCTAATGATATGAAGTCCAAACAACCAATATTAGCTTTATCAGGTAATCCACAATCTAACAAGAATCAAAAAATTATTAACCAAGGCACTAACACTTATCCATAAAATACCAATCAAGGACCTTCAATTTCAAACACCAACAACAATACACAAGGCAAAAACAATAACCAAGGCAACAACACTAACCGAGGGAATAATACAAATCAAAGAGGTAACACCAACACTTTCCCAAATAGACGCATCTACACACCATTGGGTAAAACCTTAGAATCAACATTTTGAGAACTCCAGGCAAACAAGATTATCACATTGCCAGCCATAAACAACTTTCAACCCCAAATCAAACCACCATGGTGGAATGACTCACATTTCTATGATTGTCATCACAACAAAGGACATCACACAAATGATTGTATGAGGCTTAATAATATTGTTCAAGATATGATCAATAGAGGTGATTTAACGATTGATGGTCTCAAAACAAATGGTGATCATGATGCCTTTTAAAATCATCTTTCGAATTACAACAAGGAAGGAGCTTCATCATCAAATGATACAAGGGAAACTCATATAAATAACTTGTACAACAATACCATTAATCACATATCAACAGATGATAACCAAATAAATGTCATAAAGATCAAGAACAAACAAGACCATACATCAATCAATGTGACAACCAAAGCTCAAAAATACATCTTGAAAGGGCATACATCAACATCAACCACTATCCCCAAGACTCAATATGATTTGGTTAATCAACTGCGGAGAACTCCAGCTCAAATATACATACTTGATTTAGTCGAACTCTCACCGAAACATAAGGACATCTTAGAGCAAGCACTAGTTGAAACAAATGTTCCTCAAGATCTGGACATTGATAAATTTCAAGCCATGGTGGCTCATATGATAGGGCCTCATAATCTCACCTTTTCCAAACATGATAATATCTCTTTGAGTCATCTGCATAACACTCCCCTTCATATTGAAGTCTTAGTCTACAAACATCGAGTTAAAAGAGTATTAATAGATGGAGGAGTTGGTCTCAATATCTGTACTTTAAAACTTATATGTGCATTAGGCTTCTCTGAACAATCTATTGATCCACACAAGAAGATCACCATCAAGGCCTATGATGATGAATAAATATCATCCAAAGGAACAATGATACTACCTATTTAGGTAGGATCGATACAAAGGGACACTATGTGCCAAGTCTTGGACATAGACTTAACATACAATATTTTATCGGGTTGTCCTTGGATACATGAAATGCAAGCAGTGCCTTCAACATACCATTAGTGTGTCACATTCCTATATAATGGACAGGAGATTTCCATATATGCCGATAATAATCCTTTTTAACATTGCAATGCTATGGGGGCAGCTCAAAACAGCCTAGTTCCACACAACAGGGAAGCTCTAGCTTCCTCAACATTAGATCATCATCAAGAAAAGCTCAAGTCTTTATCCATGGATTTCAAACAAAAGATGAAAATCAAAGAGCAAGGCATGGGAGAATACTATTTTGAACCCATGTGTCTATCCAAATTGCCAACATCACCAAAATCTCATGGACAACCTTCTACGTCAACTCATCAAGCAACACAGCCCATCACCAAGTTTGATGGCAAATTTATCCAATTGGGCACACTAGAAAATGAATCAAAAGATAAAGACATCCTTAGTTGGCTATACAAGGATGAGGAAGAGGTCAGAGCTGCTACTCTAGAAGTGGCCATACCAACACAACAATATAGAAAAGGATTCTTGATCATGCAACAGATGGGATACAACGGTAAAGGACCTATAGGCAAACGTCAAGAAGGCATCACAGAACCACTAGACCCTCCTTCACAATTTTCTCGAGACAAAACAGGATAGGGATATGGACACATCATACCCCCAAGGAAAAAACAAAATAAGTATCAAAAACCTCAGTGGAAAGAAAAGAAGAAATACAATGAGGACTCATGGCAAGAGGCACTACACCAAGAAACAAAAACAACAAGGAAAGAGCGAGAACACTAGGAAAAAGAGAAGCAACAAGAAGAACTGATCATTCAAAGGGGAGAAACATCTTATGAGAAATTACATCATGTACAAGAACCTATTCAAAACAAGACAGAGTCACCACCTGAAGACATCACTACTCCCCAAGGAGAAATAGTGTATGAACAAATGCAAAGGGTACAAGCCGATTCTGATTCTGAATCTGAAAAAACTACAAGATTGGTATCAATTATTAGAGATCTTTTCTCACCCTATAATGTACCTGTCAGCAGCACTAAAAGCCTCTGGGACAGTACTTCTGAAACTGATTCTAATGACTATGAATGGGGTAGTTGTTCAAATATTACTGAGGATGTCACAGAAGGTACTATCCATTCACACACACCCCTTTCTCAAGAGGGACAAGGTGTAGAGTCTCGATTACTTGAATTCGGTCCACAACATATCTATGAAGCTAAGGAAAATGAGCAACGACACTACAAACAAGTCTACACGGAAGATGATACCATCAAAGACCTTGACAATATCATTAACCTAACCAACATCCCAGATAGTCTTAATGATACCTCTATCATGACACTTACCGCAGCTGACCTTGACCCACCAAATGACTCTCTACCGCTCGTATTTCTAGATTTGATAGACTGGGATGAACCTGAACACCATGATATACCTATTTTCTCAGATGATGAATCCATTACCTATGTGTAGTCAACCCAGAAACAGGCTCTACCAGTGAACAAAATAATGATATCTACAATCGAGAGAGTGTCAAGTCTCTCAGTCACAAAAATGAAAGAAACAAAGGATCTAATGCTGAAAACCAGTCAATGGCAACACTAGATCACAAAAAAGTCAAGATAAAGGATGCATCTGAAGGTGCAAACATTTTTAAGGCACCTAAGGATGGGAGACTTGACACCCTTCCTGAACACTATCAGGAGCGATCACCCATATTGATTGATACAACTCAATCAATAAACATCAGTATAGAAGCAGCAGTTAAAAATATACACCTAGCAGAATCACTGACAGAAGAGGAAAAACCAGAGTTTATCAGATATTTCACAGAAAAGAAAATCAATTTTGCTTCGTCCTATGTTGATATGCCCAGAATAGATCCAAACCTAATCATGCATCATTTATCTATCGCTTCAGGAGCTAAGCCATTCAAACAAAAGTTAAGAAAGACGAATCTGCATGTAGCATTAATGGTCAAAGCTAAACTAAAGAAGTTATTAGACGTCAGATTCATTTGACCTATAGACTATGCTGAATGGATTTCAAACATTGTACCAGTTTCAAAACCAGATGGAAGCATCAAAATATGCACATATTTTAGAGATGTCAACAAAGCCTGTCTAAAGGATGACTTTCCTTTGCCAAGCATCGACATAATTGTGGACCTAACAGCGGGCCATGCAATTCTCTCATTAACAGACAGTTTCTCTAGCTATAATCAAATCAAGATAGCTCTGGAGGATCAAGATAAAACTGTGTTCACCTGTCCTTGGGCAACGTATTGTTGGAATGTCATGTCTTTTGGCTTGAAGAATATTGGGGCAACTTATCAAAGAGAAATGATGATAATCTTTCATGATATCATGCATACCTTCATGGAGGACTATGTGGATGATTTAATGGCTAAGTCATTCACCTGGGCAGAACATCTGGGCATATTAGATAAAATCTTTCAAAGATTGGAGCAGTTCCAAGCTAGGCTAAACCCTATGAAGTGTGTCTTTGGGGTGACATCTGGTAAATTATTAGGCTACATTGTGTCTGTAAAAGGCATTGAAGTAGATCCAATGAAGGTACAGGCCATCATGGAGATGCAACCTCCCAGGAACATTAGTCAACTCAGATCTCTACAAGGACAGTTACAGTCAATCAGGTGATTCATAGCCAAACTAGCAAATAAAAGTCTACCCTTCAATCATCTGCTACATAAGAACATACCATTCAGATGGGAAGCCAAGTGTGTAGAATCATTCTATCAAATCAAACAATATCTAATGAATCCACCAGTTTTGGTACCACCAATAGTAGGGAAGCCACTCATTCTCTACATATCAACAATGGAAGCATCATTGGGGGCACTGTTAGCACAAGAAGATCAAGAAGGCAAGGAACAAGCTATATATTACATCAGCGGAACATTAAACGAATATGAGCTAAATTATACATTCATTGAGAAGGCTTGTTTAGCTGTGGTATTCACCTCTCAAAAGTTTTGGCATTACATTCTAGCTCACACAATCAAGCTAGTAGCAAAAATTGATCCTCTCAAGTATTTACTCAGCAAAGAAGCTCTTACAAGCCAACTAGCTAAATGGGTCATGATTCTTAGTGAGTTTGATATCCAATACATAGAACGTTAGGTTATCAAGGGACAAGTAATTGCAGATCAATTAGTTGAAGCACCCCTACCAAATAAACAACCAATACAAGTAGAATTTCTAGAAATGGATGTCCTTACTGTTACACTCAATCAATGGACCTTGTACTTTGATGGTTCCTACACCCAACATGGATCAGGTGCCGACATCTTGTTTGTCACCCCTAAAGGACACACCATTCCAAGATTGTATATACTCATGTTTCCATGCACCAATAACATCACTGAATATGAAGTCCTGTTCATAGGAATCAAAATGGTCGTGGAATGGAGAATCGCAGAATTGAAAGTCTATGGAGATACTCAACTAGTTATAAATCGAATCAATAATGAATATTAGACAAATGATGATAAGTTGTTGCCATATAAATGAATGGTGGATGACTTCAAACAATACTTTGTACACATCACCTTTGAGAAAATACCAAGGTTGGACAACAAAGCGGCCAATGCAATGGCCACTATCGCTTCACTGCTACAAATTTCAGAGCAACAGAGTCGTTATGAGCTCTTGGTGGAGCAACTATTTTTCCCTGCCTATGATAATTTTTCTTCCCATGTCATCTATGCCTTAACCAGTTCAGACTCTCCTCTATATGGGACAATCTATGAATATCTTAAAACCAATACCCTACCCATTGACCTATCTTGTAATAAAAAATGCAACTTTATCTGGCAAGTCGCCTGTTATACCTTAACCGCTAACACACTTTACCGTCGAGGTCTCAATGGTACTCTTCTTCATTGCCTTGATCGTAATGAATATGGCTCTTCTTTACACGAGCTTCACGAGGGTATCTGTGGCACACATTCAAGTGGTCCTACTCTTGCTAAAAAACTTCTAAGAATGGGATATTACTAACCTGACAATGGAAAAAGACTCTTATCAATTTATAAAGAAATGTCCTAAATGCCAAATTCATTGCAATCTTACCATGCACCAGCATAGGAGTTGTAGCCATCTATGACATCTTGGCCTTTATTTCGGTGGGGACTTGATTTAGTAGGGAAAATCCATCCTTCCTCTTCAAATGGACACAAGTTCATTATCACTGCAATAGAGTATTTCACAAAATGCATTAAAGCAGTCCCAATGACCATAGTAACTGGAAAGAAGATTGCCTCATTTATTCTCAATTATTTAATTTACAGATACAACATTCCAAGTTCCATCATCACAGATAATGGGCATCCCTTCAAAAATCAGGATGTGCGAGAACTATGTGAGTGATTCAAAATCCAACATCGCTTCTCTACACCTTACTACCCATAGGGGAATGGTCAAGCAGAAGCATCAAATAAAACAATCTTGAAAATCCTAAAGAAAATAGTAAATGATGCGGGTAAGGATTGGCATGTACAACTCAATTCGACACTCTGGGCATACAAGACTAGCATTCAGACACCTACAGGGACTATGCCATATTCATTGGTGTATGGATCATAAGCAATTTTACCTCTTAAGTAGAAATTCCATCACTCGAAGTATCTTTAAAAGGCCTCATACCAGATGAGGAGTATCGGTTAAACAGATTGCGAGAACTAGAGCTTCTGGATGAAAAATGACAACATGCATATGATAATCTCAAAGTATACTAGTAGCGCATGTGCAGAAGCTACAACCACAGAGTCATCCCTAGGATTTTAAAAGTCGGTGAGCTTGTACTCAAAGAAAACCCCAAAAATCAACAGGATCGAGAAAAGAAGGGGAAGTTTGAACCTAACTGGTTAGGTCCCTATGTTATCATATCAGCCTATGGATCAGGTGCCTATTAGCTAACAACTTCAGAAGGAGATGTGCTCGATGAACCAATCAGCATCATCCATCTGAAGAAATTCTACACTTGAGTGGTCTAATGCACGGAAAAAGTGACAATACAAAAAAATCAGAAAAATAACAAAAAGGTGCAATAAAAACAAGTGGTGAAAACCTGACAACAAGTGCTATTTGTGAGAGAACAGCTCCTCTATCTATCACTACTCATATCTTTTACATCCATCCAAAGTCAAAACTAATGGCCATCGCCCAACACTATTCAAGCAGCATTATCCTAGACATACTTAGCGTAGTCACTGTCCTTGATTATCTAAAGAATAGTTCATCATATCCCACCATGGCTTGGTGATAACTATGTATATCCACATCGATAGATATCTATAACTAGGGGTAGTATTCCTTTGACTTCAAGCATTCCAACAACAAGTAAACAAGAATCACAGCACGCTAAGGAAACCCTGTCAACAACAGTTCATCAGCCAAGAAAACAAGACACTGATCCAATTAACAACTTCCACACACACATGATGGATGATTTTTTAAATTATGATTTGTTTACATCTAGCATGAAGTTTGACTATTTTGTATCTTAATTTTTTTTGAATCATTGGATCTCCTGAATCTTTCAACGATGCATTGAGCTAGAGAAAGCAATGGGGGAGTCTGATATTTTTTGGTTTTTTGTCTGTGAGGTGATCACTTGTACGGTGCAAATTTGTCTTGAGACATGATTGGAAACATATCATTGAAGACATTGTTCCACTTTGCACATACAAATGGTTAAATCTTGTTTGTTTTACACAAGCAACACTCAGGTCACCTTGGTTCAATTATACCTCGATGCTTGTGCCATCTTGCAATATCAAAATCCATGTATGTTTTACTTAGGTCATTATGGTTCAATTATACCATTATGCTTGTATAAACTTCCAACATATCAAAATCTCAATGATAACAAACCAAAACAAAGAAAAAACACATGACTAAACGGGAATGACAACACGAGAATGAAGATGAGCATTTAGTTGCATATCATTTTAAACTTGCATTTAGTTTCATTTCATTCTTAACTTGCATTTAGTTGTATATCATTTTACACTTGCATTTAAAGCATCACATCATTATCATTATCATACATCTCATTTTCAAGATACATCTCACATCATTATCATTATCATACATCTTATTTTAAAGATACATCTCACATCATTATCATAATCATACATCTCATTTTCAAGATACATCTCACATCATTATCATATCATACATCAACAAAATCAAGATAAAAAAAGCATCATCATATTTTCATCATTATAGCTCATACATCATAACCAAAATCAAAAGCATTCCTATCTAAGCATTACATCATCATCATAGCAGCATCATATCAATGCATATCATAAATCATCATCCATAACACATCACATGTAAATCAGAGAAATCAGTGTCATATATATATCTCTCAAAAATGGTTGAAATATACAGGGGGTATCATGTCTGTCAAAATACAACAAAATGATAAAAATGCAACAGAGACAAGTCTCTCAGGTATGACTATCTCCTAAGGCTAAAGGTCTCACAGCAAATGTCCTAGCTCTTGGATCTCCCCTGGGTGGATCATGTCGAGAAGGCCCTGTAACACCTCTACTCTCCGTCCCCGTCTGACTCCGAGTAGATCGACTGGTTGCATAGCTAGGAGCTCTGTGCTCTCTAGGGACTAGCTCCTCATATAACTACCTATAGTACTCGACCTCCTTGGCCATGTACCGTATCTCCCTCAATGTGTCTCACATTGGGGCACCACTTGTCGCTCTCTGTAATCTCTCTACAAGCTCCTCTACCCGACCTCGGTGCTCTCTCTGTATCCCACTCTGTATAATCTGTGTAATCTGGCGATGTTGTGCTAGCACCTGTGCTTGTAGCTGCTACACTATGACCTGTAGGGATCTAATCTGTGAGTCATGTCAATGGGTGGATACCCTAATCTGAATGGGTACCTGTGTTATGGTCCCACCCATACCTATCCTTGTCTGAGGTGCCGGTGGAGGTAGAACATCTGATCTCCTCCTCTGGGTGGGTTGCCTATCATCCTCTATACCCCCCACCACCACTAACACAACACCTACCCTACTAGCACCAACAACAGGGAGAAGTCCTCTACCTCTCTCACCATCACCCCCTCATCCTCTATCTCTCCCACCATCACCCCCTCATCCTCTATCTCTCCCAAAACCTCCTCCTCCTCCCCCTCCTCCATCATCCCCACCTCCCTCTCTGACCTCCTCTCCCTCCTCATCTCTTTGTCTAACTCCCCCTTACCTCTCTGGCTACTCATCCTCATCATCATCAAAAGTAGGTAACATCTCTACTAGATCTGATATTTGTGCCATGAAGTAGGTTGAGAACTCCTTTGTCATCCCCGCATCAACAACCCCAACTCTGTAATCCCAGATGTGGCTTGCCATTATCATGTACTCCTCTACTGCCGCTACACTATCCATCATGGGGCCCCACTCGAGCACATCCTTTCTTTGATGAGCATATAAACACACTCCCTGTGGTATCCCCTGTTGTCTCCAATACTGTCGTTGCACATGACTATGTAAAAATTGCTTAATGATAAAGAGTGTTCGCCCAATAAAATATCTAGACATATACACATAGGGCATCTCTAGCCCATCCTTAGCCCACACCTCACAATCCACACATGGTCTCTAGATGAGTATCAATATCACCCAATGCTCTCTGCCAGTGCTCTAGTTTTACCAACTTATGCTTGACAACTATACATGTATACCCATAAGCATATGCTCGCCCAACTGGCCTATCCCTATCTGCATGTGGTCTCACCATAGGAATGTACTCCCAGGCCCACACCTATAGTAATGTCACCCCTACTGATAAACTATTGTATCCTAGATATACCACCTGGTGAAGCTCTCTATAAATATGGGCTAATATACAAGACACCCATGCAAACATGTGTCCCTGCTTAACCATATGCTCCAAAACCAATCCCCATCCCACTGCTAGTCCCTTCGACCTACGATCGGGACATAAAAATCCACCAATAAAACCTGCTAGAATTGAAGGTAAAGGAGCATAATCTAGATCCACAAACTCCTGCCATGAGATCTCATATCCACAAATCTGGTCATCTTGGAAGATGCATCGGAAAGCCTCTGTCCCACCCTCCTCAGTCTGCTCATATGGCAACAAGGCCCCCACAATCAAAATCCATAGAATGTGATAACAGTCCTCAGGTGTGACTATTATCTCGCTAGTAGCCAAATGGAAGGTGTTCATGTCACTATGCCACCTCTCTGCTAAATCTATCAACAAACCCTGGTTAATGATATACCAAGGCATGTCTTGTAAGGATGATAACCTGCATCTCTCAATCACATCCCTATCAACCTGTGACAATCATGGAATCAATGACCATGATCGTAGAAATGGCTCTCGTGACTGAAGTACACCAAGTTGTGCCTGCAAAATAACAAGTGTCCATCATCAGTTCCCACATCTATTTGATATATCCATATCAAAACAAAATCAACTTGAAAAAATGAAGCATCAAATCAAGACCCATATCAAAAATCAAAGACCCATATTGACAATCAAAGCACCATATCGCAAATCAAAGACCCATATCGACAATCAAAGCTCCATATCGCAAATCAAAGACCCATATCGACAATCAAAGCACCATATCTCAAATCAAAGACCCATATTGACAATCAAAGCACCATATCGCAAATCAAAGACCCATATCACAAATCAAAGACCCATATCGAAAATAAAGACCCATAACGCAAGCATCATATCGAGAAATCATATCAAAGACCCATAATGCAAGCATCATATTAAGAAATCATATCAAAGACCCATAACACAAGCAATTCAAAATCCATAACGCAAGCATCACATTAGGAATCATATCAGACATCAAATTCATATTGCAAGGCAAAAATCAAAGATCCACATCAACAGAAAATCAGGATCCTCATTCAAACAATCAATCAGCTTGGCACTTCATAACAAAAGAAATTTCAACAACAGACTCTCAAACATCATATCAAGACTCAGACATCATCACAATAGGCAAAACATTAGCTCGTAACCCATCTTGAAATACTCAGTAGGCACCTATCCGCTCCTAAGCCATCTACCTCATCTATCCCCCCACGACGCATTTTTCCAAGTTTCTTCTACCCATTTTTTCCCCCATGCGCCAAAAAAGACCTCCCATGTGCTAAGCTGCTAACTATGCGCTATCTTTCTTCACCAACATGCTAGAAAGTTTTCTCTACTCGCTACAATTTTCTATGCACTAACAGGTTTTGCCATTGTGCTACCCTATTCACCCAAAGCGCTAATCTACCTGGCGTGCTAATCTATCTACCCTATGCGCTGACTTGTCTGCCCTATGTGCTAAGACATCCTATGTGCTACCCTAACCTGCCTACGTACAACATAATGCAACCTAAATGCTAACCTAGCTAGGTTAACCCTACGCGCTATTGTTCCTATCGTATGCGCTACAAAAAGAGCCCTACATGCTAAAATGACAAATTTTAAACTACAAAATGAAAAACGCGATTAAAAAAAGCAAAATCAATCAAAAGCGAGGCAAAAATTAGATGCCTTACAGGTGGGGCATACACGATGGGCCTCTGGTATCGACGAACACGCTCGAATCAGTGCGAAGCATAGGGAACCAACATTTTTGTCAGAGCTAAGGTGTCACAATCACAAGGAGACAAATGTGCAAATGATAAGAATAAAATCACTTTTTCCCTTTTAATAGGGTTTAGTCAACAAGGTTTGTAAGTGGGGCATGTATTTTTCTCATTTTGCTCACTTTTAACCTTATCAACATCATTTTCAGGAGATGAATCAATTCAAACGCATTCAACACAGTCAAAATTTTCAAAATGCAATTAATTCAAAAACTCTCATCAAACCAACAAAATTTTCAAAATCCTTGATTCATCTCCTGAGGGGGCATCATCAATGTCATTCATCAAATCGGGGGCATCATATCGATATTTTGACACAAGCATCATATATGGCCAAAAATTTCTTTGAATCAACATGTGCACACACGTCACTTCAAAGAGGGGAAAAATGTAGACGTATAAAAATGACACTTTCCTAAATGAATATTTAATATTTATTTTAACCTCATTCCTCTATTTAATTAAATTATTCACATTCATCTATTTGATTAAATGAATTATTTAATTTATTTAATTAAGTTCACCTAAGCCTTTCATAGCCTTTAATTAAATAAATCACTTTATTTAATTAATTCCCCTTTCTCCCTTTTTAATTAAATTTACATTTAATCCTTGCAAATAAATAAATCTAATTTATTTATTTTAATCCCCCACTTGTATTTATGCAAGTTGCATCTATTTTTGTTGAAATAAAGTAATTTACTTTAATTAAAATTCCCCTCCATCCACTTGCAAAATCCTACATATCCCACTTGCTTCTTTAAACCCCCTTCTAGATTCTTCTAATCACTTCCAATTTACCCTAATCCATCTCCTAAATATTGTCACATCCCTAAGCAAAGGGAAGTCACTTCTCAAACCCTCAAAGTCTTCAATAACCATTAAAGGCTTTATGTCTTCAACAAGTTAACCCTCAAAGTCTTCCTAACCATTAATGGTTAACTCAACCTTCTTGCATGATTAGAGACTTTCTCTCTAACTCAACCCTCATCTAACTCAAGGGTCTCATCAAGCATTCATTGCTTTGACCTTGGTTATCCCTTTAACCCTTGCACAAGAGTTTTTTATTAATGAAAAAGTAGGTTTTGAAGGGCCCCCGAAACCTTTACAAGCAAGACTTAAACAACAAAGCCACGAGAAACAGAGGAATAGAACTAAAAAGAAAAAACCAGCAGAAAATCGAAGAAAACCCACAAAACCCTCGAAAAGCCAACAGGCCTTCCAAGAATCAGAGTTTATACTTTGGGTAAAAGCTTTATCCAATGGATGACCCTAACCTAACCTTAACCCTTACCTCCTAAGGTAACCATCATGTCTTCTCAAGCATTTAATGCTTCTTACATCTCCTCTCAAGAAGTCTCTTGTTGACAATTGTCACCATTTCATTGGTGAGAATTGTAAACATGGATTGATTGTTGGTATTATGGATGACTTCATCATGTGTTGAATTGGTTTTTTCATTGATGTCAACACTTATCTTCTTGGAGGTTTACATTGTGTACACCGATATGGTTATTGACTTATGCACAGTCACCGGTATATGTTCACCAGCAGGTTATATGGTTCACTAGTAGCGATGATAACTTGGAGATCATTTGGTTATGTCTAAGACATGGATTGGAAGCTTGGATTTGGTGTTTTTCTTATTGGTCTAATCGGGTTGACAGATTTGCCTTTACCGGCAGATAGGTCTAGGTTATGGACCGGTACTCCAGATCAGCATGACACGTTATGGAGATTGTTTATTGATTGGATATTGTGGTAAATGTATTGAGCCAACATGTTGTATCGCATCAAGACTTATTTGCAATTGATTTAATTGTAATATCTTTAGTGAGTTGACCTATATATTTGGTCTTAGGTTTTGTATAAATGATTGTAAGATCTTATTGAAGATTGGGATATGGTTATGGTATGAGTGTGTTCGAATATTGAAGAGAAAAAATAAGCAGATCCTTGTGCGAATTACGTAGACATTATTTGAAGGTTGAAGGAAGGTTATGAAGGTGCTTTAACACTCATGTTCAGAGCTTAACCGGTATTGAATCCAGCATTGGAGATGCTATTTTGAGCAGTACATTATCATTGGATTTAACCATCCAATTGTGTAGTCAGTGTGACTCCTATTTTGTGATTGAGCAGTGAGCTCTGGGCAGTTGGCCTTTCTGCATGTGTAGACCCAATTTGTATACACATACTATCTGTAGTAGTATCATCTTATTGTGGGTAAGGTTTCACACCGTGGTTTTTCCCTTACCGGGTTTCCACATCAAAATATTTGTGTTATGTGTTGTGGATGTTGTTTCTCTTTATGTTTTATGCATTAAGTTACACCGGTATTTCTATAATTGTTAATCTATTTTACTAGCACTTAAGTTTGGTTTACCAACATTAAGGTTAAATTGGAATAACTTGCATTTGGATTATAAATTATTGACAACTGGTTCACAACTGATTCACCCCCCCCTCTCAGTTGTCCTTCTCGGGACCTAACATTGATAACTTTCAATCCTAGCCCTTGTTAAGATTATCCAATCCTAACCCTTCATTGCCCTATTTTTCCTATAAATAGAGCTCTCATTCTCTCATTTTGATATCCAAGTTTTATGCATCTAATCTAAAGTCATTTTACTAAGCATTTAGCCTCTCTTTGATAAAATCATTTTAATAAGCATTTTAGAAGTAATTTTAAATATCATAGCACATCCATGTTAGACTATTATATATTGTTAGGATAGGATTAGACATCTTTATCATAACATCATATTCATGCTAGTTTAAATCATTCTAGTTTCAATATCATACACATCTATGAATGCATTCATGATAAATTAACAAAACATCCCTCATTCTTGGAGTTGTCATTCCTGAAGTCACGTTTCTTAGTGATCTAAGAGCAAAGGCATTGACTTGAGGGATCCTGTGAGGTAGAGAACAATGGAACATCCCTTAGGGATTTGAGCTATTCAATATAGCTCCATAACTTGCACCAAGAGTCCCATTTGTGTGTGGACCTTTTTGAAACTGAATTTTCTGTTTCTTTACACCACTTTTCCCGCACACACCTGGTATGCTAGATTAGATAAATACTTGTTGAAATTAGGATTCACTAAAGGTGTTGTTGATAGTAATTTGTGCTTTAAAATTGAAAATGATAATATTCTGATTGTTGAAGTCTTTGTTGATGACATTATTTTTTGGTGGTGATGATGATATGAGTATGAAGTTTGCTGGTGATATGCAAAAGGAATTTGAAATGTCTATGATTGGTGAGATGAAATTTTTCTTAGGTTTTCAGATTGCATAGATAGAGAAAGGTATCTTTATATCTGAAACTTAGTATGTGAAGGAATTATTGAAGAAGTTTGGACTAGATGATTCCAAACCTATTGGAACTCCTATGGTGACTAGTTGTAAATTGTCTAAAAATAATGAATCTCCTAAATCTAATCAGAGTTTGTATAGATCTATTCTTAGTGGATTATTATATCTTACTCATAATAGGCTTGGCATTATGCATGGTGTCTATATGGTTTCTCGGTATCAAGTTGATCTGAAGGAAAGTCACGTTATTTTTGTTAAAAGAATATTCAGATATCTTAAGGGAGCTGTGGATTATGGTTTATGGTATCCTAAGAAAGATGATTTTATGTTATGTGCTTACATTGATGCGGATTGGGCAGGTGATGTAGATGACTGGAAGAGTACTACTGGTGGAGCATTCTTTTTAGGTAAGAAGTTGGTTTCATGGGCTAGCAAGAAACAAGACTCGGTATCTTTATCTACTGTTGAAGCTGAGTACATTGTTGCTTCTAGTAATTGCATCCAGATAGTTTGGATGAAGCAAATGTTGAAAGACATCAGAATTATTTATGATGAGCCTATTGTCATATATTGTGATAATTCTAGTGCTATAAACATGTCAAAGAATCTAGTACAAAATTCAAAGAATACACATATATCAATCAAATACAATTACTTGAAGGAGCAAGTCAATGAACAGAAGGTAAAGTTGGAATATGTATCTATAAAGGAACAAATTATTGATATTTTTACTAAGCCATTGCCTTGAGATACATTTCTCTATTTGAGAGATGAGCTAGGGGTAACCACCCCTCCTGATGAGAACTAGATGCATTGAGTTGCATTGATCTAGTGGATTTCAAAGCCTTATTCTTTTTATCCGGATTGATGTGTTGATGTTGCTCCTCTGCCGGAGTAGTCTATTATTTTGGTTGTGATAAATTCATGTTTTTGTGTTTTGGTGGAGAGGGATCTGTATTTCATATTCAAAGGGGGAGAATGTGTTTGGTTTTCTATTTTTGGAGAGATTTGGCATTGATGTCAAAGGGGGAGATATCATGTAAAAAACTACATTATCTATCCTGATCTTAGTGGGAGTTTTTCTAGAGATATCTTGTTTCTTTGCATTGACTATTTTTCACATTCATATGTTGCCATCAATGCCAAAGGGGGAGATTGTTGAGTTGTTGAGATTGTTGGGAGATTGTTGTAATCTATTGGATTTGGTTGTTATAATTTGATATGTTGTTGTCATTGATGTCAACATATTCTTGTGAGTTTTCCGGATGAGATTGTGAAGATTTTTTGATCCGGTTTGTTGTTCTTTGGTTACTGGTTCCTAGTGTTCATGTTGGTGTTCTGGTTGATATTCCCTTTGGTATATTCCAGAGTGATCAGATCTTGTGCTGATACTTTAGGATGTTGATTGGGATGATCTTGTGTATCTTCATTTTACATGGTTCATGATTTGGTGACCCGCAAGTTATCTTTCTTCGTGACAGTTGTTGTTTCGTTGTGTTCTTGAGCTTTGAGACATTGACTGATGAAGATTTGATTTGAGGCATTGGTGCAACTGTTTCGGATGATTCTAATGTGTTTGATGGTGTCTCCTAATCATGTCCTATTTATTTTGGTGATCTGCATTAATCATTGTGTGAGTTTGGGTGATTTTTATCAATCGGTGATGATTTGTGTGTTATGTGGTATTTTTGGTGGTGTAACATGTTGTGGTTGAACTTGGCATGAATTCCGGTGGATATGATCATTTGAAAATTTGAATTAGGTCCATGCTATGTAATGTAAATCATAATATTGGGCTGTTGGTCGATCTTTGTATCATGTAATGCATTTTTTGTATTTATGAGTTGAGGGTTGAGGGTTTAGCCGACCTTGCTACCAAGGTTGATGATTTGTATATATAGGTGATATACTTATGTAATTTAGTTATTGATGTGACGTATGCATTATCATTGATATTTGTGTGTGCGAACAAGAGATATATCATTCGGTGAAGTGTTATGGTGAGATTAGTGTTGCAGAGTAGACAATTGTGCATAACCGAAACTATTATTAGGCATATGTAGATGCTACTATTGCAGATCATTTCTTTTGGATTGTAGTCCGATTAATTTTGTAAGTTAGTGAGACTTCCTATTGGGACTATTTAAAACTAAGTCAAGTTTTAAAGGCCCATTTCAAAATTTTGCCCTGCATTTCCAAAGGATTACAATAAGTCAGTTTGAATGGCCTAGTTTGTGAGAGGGTAAAGTGGAGCTAGTTGATTTTCAGAGGGTAAGGCTCGGGATTCATGTCCCACAAATTTCATTTGGCCTATTCAGTGATGTGCAACTCTTAGAATTCAGTTTGGAGAAGTTTACTAGGTACCCATTTCGAGGGGTGAGCTGAAAGTGCATTTTAGGCACAAATGCAGATTTTATGGAGTAGCCTACTTTGAGCGATTATATCTTTTGTCCTGTTGATCGTCATGGAGAAATTCAAAGTGGATTCAATTCTATGCATAAATGTGAGTCAGTCTACAAAATTTCAAGTCTTGACGAATCCATTTGCTCAGTTTTTGAAGCCAAATCTGTTTGCAGTTTGTGTGTTTTGGCAAGTCCCTGTTTCGACAGCTAGTCGGAGCCCTGTTTCACATAAGTGTAAAAGTTGCCTCAGTAAGTGTCATGTCAAAATGTTTGTTCCGGGTTAATGCTGGTATAAATGATGAGCTACGTTTCAAATTTCAAGCCTCAGTCAATCCATTTGATCGGTTTTCAAAAGGGTTTCATTTAGCCATCGTTTTCAGTTATCCGTACTTTCAGTGTCGTATCAGTTAATGTAGCCATTTTTGTGAGTGCACCATTTGCATCCTGTTAGCCTTGTGATCGAATTGAGATTTCCAAGTTTTAATATGTACTTCAAGGTACCTATGTTTGAAATTTGAGGGCCTACGAAGGTCGTTTGGTATTTTTGAGAAAGGCGTCATGTGTTGCCAGAACATTGACTTCATCAGGTCCGCAGTGTCGACAAAGCCAGTTTGTCAATTTCATCGATTAATATCTCTTCGCTCAAGACTCATCTTGAGAAACCATTTGGTAGAAGTCATCCTTGTATATCAGAGTACACACCTGTCAAACGACGAGATCCAGAAAGGCGTTTTTACAGGTTTGAAAATTACGTCTTCGCGATTAAATGTGAAAATGTGGCGTAATCGCCTGAAGGTTGCAAATTTCAGTCTGATGATCCAAAAACAATGTCGATCGTTTCTAGAGGTATGTTTGAGGTCCGTGAAGCATTTCAGAGGTCAGTTGTATGAAAACGAAAAAAATTTTAGTCAGACCCACTTTGGGCCCGACCTGGCTCGACTGCAATTCGCCAGTGGGATGGTGAGAGGTGACTTCAGTTTACTTGTTGTTTATGGATTGATGAGTGTGTGTCTTGCATTCTAGTTTCAAAACTTAAATAGTTCAAATGGAATGTCAAATTGACCAATATATTATTAAGTAAGAACGCTGAAGCTCTAAAGAAGTCTTATGACTATTAAAAGGTGGATATCATGGGCCTAGCATAGAGCGATGACCGATTAAAATAAAGATCTTTCTTTCAGTCAAATATTTGTTGGTACCAAGCAAGTAAGATACCATTCTATTGGTCAAAAGAAATAGGCATAGTGTATAGATACCGAGTGTTTCGAACTGGATATAAAGCTGGGAGTTTAAATTCTGCAATGAATTGCGATTTTGTTAGAGATTATGAGTTTGTTGCAAATTTTTGATGTCGACTTTCAGCCAAATCTTGATTTCCTTAAGAGAACCATTCCACATTTCAAAGACAATCCAGCACTTGGCTTAGTCCAAGCCCGCTAGGCATTTGTAAACAAGGATGAAAATTTGTTAACCAGGCTCTAGTACTTCAGTCCATCTTTTCTTTTCGAGGTAGAATAGCAAGTAAATGGGACTTCTATTGATTTTTTTTTTTTCAATGGGACAGCTAGTGTTTAGCAAATGAAAACTTTAGAGAATGCAATGGGGATGATAGAAATGGCATATAAAATATCTATCAAATCCAATCATTGGCCATGAGAACCTTCAGGCCATTCCAAAGCCAACTTCCTCCTTTAGCAAATGCAGAAAATGGTGTGTGGCGTGATTACCATGTTAAAATTTCTGCAATTTTAATGGCAGCCTGCAGTTCCAAAAGTGCATGTGGTGTTTTGGAGTTGCAGTACTATGGCAAGTGCATGTGGTGTTTGAAGAGCTCCAGCAATAACTCCTCCATCAATCATGCGCCCCCCCTTTATCCCTCCAACCTTCACGTGTTGTTGGGAGGGTTTTCCTTCAGCAAAGATAAACATTATCTTCTTCTCCTCACGTGCTCTCCCCCTAGCAGCAACATCAACTTCCTCCCTACGTGGAAGCCAGTGGAGGGTAGAGAGATTTTAAACCATTTGGAATTTCAAACAACACTTGGGCATCGATATATCAGGAAAGAGTTTGGAAAGGTTTCTCGCATAGGATGGTAGATTGTTCCCTTTGGGCATTATGTTGTTCAAGTTTATCTTCTCAGTGCTGAGGTTGTTTTCGATGCATTGTTCTTTGCAAGAGCTGACTATGAAGACATTACCAAATGAAGAGAAAACCACACTATGGTGATGATATGTTGTGCTTCTAAGTCACCTGGATTTACTGCACAGGTTTTCACTGGAATTCTTTCATATCACTGTGATCCTCCTCCTGAGTTTCGTTACGATATTAAGACAACATAAACAACTATTCAGTATGATCCTTTTCTATATGATTATAACGTTGAGGAATGGGTTGATCTTTTTGTCCAGCTTGCTGAGGAGCAGGCCAAACAATTTTGTACAAATTATAGAATGTGGAGTGTGGCATTTCTCCTTTGAGTTGAAAAGGGCGTTTAGCAGGTTTTCAGAGAATGCTCTTGACAGATTGTCATGCATCCCTTCCTCTCACATGGTCTATAAACCTCCAGACAGGCTTGAAAGAAAATAGCCCCCATCATGGTATGTTAAGAGGGGTTTGAGAGAAATAAACTCCAACAAACACCCAGGAAAATTGCCATTAAAACCCAGGAAGAAAGCTTCAAAATGTAGCTACAGGTAAAACATAATATCCCACATTGACTGGGAAATGGTCTATTTTAATGTTTATAAGCAAATTCACACCCAACTATAATGTCAAAGCCTTTAGGCTTTTGACGGACGGTGCCTATGGGCACCCAAGGTGGGCCCACGCATGGGCGTAGATCCTGAGGCAATGGAGGAGTTGATTGAATGGAGACTAGGTGGACCCCAAGCAGGCACGCTTCCCAAGGCAAATAAGCAAATTCTGCAGAGAAGGGTCGGCTTAACTAGTGAGTAGGTTGTAGAGGATCCGACGAAGTGCGTGATTTCGTGGGCCGAAGATGCATGTGAGTTACACCCTACGAAATGGCAAAAAGAGGTAAAGATCATGCATGTTTCGGGAGATGAGACGGTCCGCACTGTTTCGCGAAGGAAAGGTGCTCACTGGTTAAGGTCCGTGAAACAATGAAACGTGAAATGACGAAAATGCAAGGTTAAAGAACATGCAGGTTTGATGAAGATCGAGGGCTCACACGATTTCGTGGAGTGGAGATGCATGTCGGATAAAGGCTGTGAAATGGCGAAAGCCAGGTGGTGCACAAGTGGCAGGTCCAGTCAGCGGTCTAGCAAGTGGGTCTCGGTGAGGTGGAAATGATGTGGCACAGAGGTGGCACCTAGGTGGACGACAAGCAAGCAGACACGTGGCGGAGTGACGAGGTGTCATCCCAAGTGGTGCCCAGTGGACCCCATCAACCAATCAGGTCCTGCCACATGGCAAGGCATCAGGACCAAATGGGAGCAAAAATCAGAATTAAAATCAGTAAAAGATATAGTTTCAACTATATTAAAATTCAAAAAATTTAAATGATGTGCCCATGTTGAGGATTAATTCGCCCAGGGTCTCAATTTTGGCCAAAATATGAAGTGTTATATATCGTCGGAAAGCTCTCAGAATGAGGAATGCGGTTAGGTAGTTAATTTTGACAAATGTGGGATATTTCGAGAGCAGTTTACATGGGAGTGAAATTTAGTTAGAGAGGAGATACTTGGCAATTTCAGTTGCAAATTTGATTTTCTTCCCTCCTCTTTTTATTCCCAATTCTTCTCATTTTTAGGGGTTCCAGAATTTTGGAGGAAGTGCTCTAGTTTTCATGGCTTCCATTTTTTGAATTTCTTGACCCAAACTTGTAAAGTTCTATGGATCTGTTTAGGGTATAGAGGCTACATTGCAGGATGATAGATTGTTTTCTAGTTGCAGGTCTTACTTGTGTCAGGCATGAGTAAATTTCCCATGATATTGTCTATGTGTATGCATTTCATTGTTATGAATCAAATCCTCAAGGAGGCTTATAATTTGTCATCTCAAGGAGATTGTATGATTGTTTGTAGGCATTCTTCAATGAAGAATTTAAATTCTATAATCAGCTATAAACAATGGAATGTGTCCCAGATCTGATAATTTTATGAATGGATTGAGTAATGCATTAGTATAAGGTATTAGTGTAGGGATATTTTGTAAGGAGAACAAATTTGCAGCTGTAATTGGCATTTCATAGTTCTATGTGTGACTCTATTGCCCAATGAACAAGGCACTGGTCTTTGATAGATTTGGGGATGGTTTCAGATATATATTTTAAAAGAAAAATCTATTTCCCTTTATGTTTAGGGGTGTGTTCTTCTCATTCCAAGCTCTGTTTTCATTTATGATTTATATTGATCTAGCCAATCTATAGTGTGTTCCTAATTTGGTGAGCTTGTGGAATGGTTTGTCTGCTTATTGTTGATGCAGTCTTATGTTTGTGATTGCCATATTTAATGCATCAAAAGGGTGTCCCCTCCTAGGTCTAGCAGAACTTGAAGTGCAGGAGGATCATTAGGATCCTATGTTATGTTGTCCAATCCCTAAGGTGTTTCATTAATTGAGATTGGCTATCTCATAGATAGATTTGCAGGTGTCTTGGGTTATCAGTTTTGGTGAACAACACTTCCCTAAGGGTTGGAGCCTTCTGAGCATATATGTTTTGGGCAGTGAGCCTAGGAAATGTGCCTAAATGCATGTGCATTCCATATTGTAATATTTTCACATACTACTGCAGAGTATCATCCTATTTTGGGTAGGTTCCCACCATGGTTTTTTCCTTGAACGGGTTTTCCACATCAAAAATCTCGGTGTTGTGTGATGTGTTGTTCATTTGCTTATCTTTCAGTTGCTGCAGTTTATCAGTTTACGCTTTGGTGTTTGATTATCTAATTTTCAGTGAAGACTCATTCACTCCCTCCCCCCTCTCAGTCTTCCTTCTTGATTGTTGCTAACACATTTCGCTTTCTCCTTCTAATCTCCATCTTCATCAAGGAAAGGAGTGATGTTGTTTGATCCATCACCAAGGAAATCAGCACCCTCAGATATTTTTCATGATTTTTTATTAGATATTCACAATTTTGCATAGCCTCAGGGTCTGCTTCATCTTTTCCCTAAATCTCTTTAATTCGTTCACTCGGTCTCTCATCCAATCTCTCATGCTCCTCGATGACAATCTCATTCTTAAAGTACATCCCAATATTTATCCATCCATACCATTAAATTTGTGAACCTCTTTTGTATGAGTATAGATAGAGTTTCATTCTTGACATTTGTCAACTAGGCTTGGAGTTGAAGATTCTCTTCTTTCAATTTGCCAGCTTTGGTTTGAGGCTATGAGCTTTCACCTTGTATCAATAGTTTTTGTGGCTCTTTTTGTTTCAACATTTATTGCAAATGATCAATCTCTTTATTTAGTCTAACATTCTCAAGTTTGGTAGACACATTTTTTTTAACAGCAATTGAATATGTTCCCTATTCTATTTGGCAATATTCACTCCCAGATCAACTGTAACTATAGGATATGTTTCTCCAACCTTCAGAGTCATTATGTGCCCAAAGGCCTTCTGTGTATCAATCACCATGGGTCTTTTGTGTGGAGGGTATAAAGACCAAATCAACATAGAGTTCTCATCTGGGTTGTACACAGACCCCATGTACACTTGGGTCACGCCTTTTGGAGACAACTTATGTTTTGCATCAATATCATGGAGAAAACTATCAAATATCAGAGCTGAATTTAGATCCCATCCAGGAAATATTAAGATGCCTACATCTTCAAGTAATTTCCTCCCTCTCTCAGGAGTCATTTGATTCATTTCCTGTTCTACTTCACTTCTCAAAACAATCAATAATTGGTTTTCATTAGAGGCATTCACCTCTCCAACACTCTCCCTAATTTATTTACCTTTTATTTTATACAAGAAAGACTTAAATTCAGAAGACTTTACAAAACTGTCATCAGACACGAAATCTGTACAAGCCAATTGCCTTGGATCCTCTTGTATGGGCACTTCTGCATCTGGATCCCTAACTGAGGACACTTTCTCTTCAATTAGCATTTGGAGAGCTTCTCAAATGAAATCTCATCTCCTTCTGATGATCCCTCATCATTGGAAGATGATACATCAATTGTCTGCATCTCTCTCGCCCTTAGCTCCATTTTTCTATTATGGTTATCAATGGCCAATTCGACCTCCTCCTTATCCATCTTTCTTATAAAGTCATCCCTTATATATGGGATATGCACATATTCACCAAGTTTTTGTTTCTTTTTTGTTGAATGAATATATCCTTCAGGGTCAAAGCCTCTCCTTGGTGCTCCTAACTTTAAGTTGAAATGGGCTAGTTTATGCCATGTGAGCTCTTGACCTTCTTTCCCAATAATAGTGAATTATCCAACACATAAATTTATAGGCATAAAGGATTGCTTGGCATGTGAACTCAAATGCATGTGATTTGAAACTCCCATCTGCCTAATGATTTTCAAATAGGCAACTCTGTCAGGCACTGTCTTGGGCAGTAGAAGTGGAGATTCCTCAAAGCCATAGACTTTATTCATTGTTACATCAAAAAAGCAATACCAGTCACCCCAATTATGTTGAACTATCTCAGGCCCCCCAAAGTATACAGGCCTCAAAAATTTCTTAACTTCTTCTGAAAGTGAAAAATTGCATGGGTGATCATAGAACCTGTATAAACTTTTTGCAAAGAACTCTTCAAAATGAATATAACTAGATCTCACAAATCTGCAATCCCATATCAAAGTCCATAATTGAACTGGCAAAGGTTGATTGTCATCATCAAATTTCTTTATTCTCATCTCCTCAGGCCACAAACCAAGCTCTTGACCATAGAATAACACAATATGTATTAGCAGAGAATAATGGGGGAAGTAGATTTTGGAAGAATCCTTCTTGATGGAAGTGAGCTCTATATCAAGCCATCTTTCTACAAATATAGCATAGTCAAATTCTCTCGCATTCAGGCTCTGCACATCTATTGCAATGACCATGGATTCAATTTTCATGAAATTTGGGGTGTCCAACCCTAGGACATAGCCAACTGAGTAATAGTTATACTTCAAGTAATTTTTGAATAAATTCACATGAAAGCCAAGTCCTTCCTCTACCTCCAATGGTACATCATGACTAAGCATATGAAGAGGCAACCTCCATCCTATATAGGTGGTTTCTAACCTTCGGTATTCTTTTAATAAATCTTCAAGAATAATGGGATGTTCCTAAATCCTGGCCAAATAAAAAACTTCAGAAATTGCATCCCTTGACACATAAAAATAGGGCTTTCCATCTCCACTACAAATTGCCCTCTTCTTGGGGTCATAGTTTTGTGCCAACAATTTTAGTATATACACATTAACGTAAACAATGGGAACAACTAGTTTTCCCAAGCCTAATCTCCACAGGTTGCAAATCGACTCAGGACTATCATGCCTACAATAATGGAACAAACAAATCATAATCCCTGATAGTTGTATGCACATCTCCCACATTGTTATAATTTTCTTCTAGTTTCCATGCGCAGACCTCTTAGGTTTAGGGGTAGAACTAGGCAATTGGTCTAACAAGTCATGGCTTAGTTTTCTCTCCTCTACCAGAGTTTCTATATTCACCTCATCAGTTTTCTGCTTCTTCCCTTTACCCTTACTTGTTTCCCCTCTTTGCCTCTTCTTGACACTACTAGAACTTTCCATTTTATAGGCAATTTGACTAATTTCTTGAGGAAATCACAAAGGAATTGCTCGAGATACTTACTTGTTTGTTCACTATTATTGTTCTTCTCAACCCACTCCAATTTCATCCCTAAATGTTTGCAACTTTGTTGTGAAAACTTTCCTAAATGTATTCTTAGAGAATGTCGTGCGTGCAATAATAAATGTTTCAGCCTGTTAATGAATGGAGTAGTCTTTTCAAAATTTGAATTGTGCTATGTACGTGTGACATCGGCTTAACTCTTTTCTATCGATGCCTCTAATTTTGGTGTCATTCTAACAAATTTGTCACTACAGATAAATTTCCTCTTATTTTCTTTTATCAAGATAACTCACATCATCTAGATAGCCTTCTAGTCTTATCCCGGTCTTCTATATGATTCTGATAAAACTTGTATTGGCATAACATATTCTGAAATAAACATGTCAAAATATTTTTCTCTATTAGCATTACAAAATTATGCTTCTTTGCCTTTGGTAGTCATTTTGATAGACATCTCAAGTGTTGTGTTTGGTATAACTCAACTAATGGAACACTATCGGAATAGCTTGTTTTATTAGAATCACAAAGAATTGTCATTCTGCTTTTATTGGTTATTCTGATAGGTGTTAAGACCTCATATTCGGTAATGTTATCCTGATGTTGATGTTTATCATTGACTTGTTAGATCGGGTAATATATCCCGATATATACATAAAGTTTTTCTCAATGATGGTTATTTTATTGATCTTCCTTGGGTCTTATCAGATATGCTTTACATAGGATCTGGGGCATAATGGAGATGAGATGTGGGGCTCTATGCTAGATGAAAGAAAAATTTTGTAGCTTCAACCTTTCACCCTTTTAAATACAAAAGCTTGGTCATGACAAACATGCTAGGGGTATTAAGCATCATTATGAAATTTTAGGGTTACAAAAATTTCATGATCCCTTTTTTAATGATAGACATGGTTACGTTAGGGTTTAGATTAAAATTAGAATTTGATTGATTAGGTACATTTGATGGATCAAAAAATGACATATTTGCTAAACTAAACATAGGTTGATAAGATGAGGATAGTTGACCCACTATGGCTTGAAATTGATCTAGATTAATATCACTAGAGGTGTGATCCAATATGTCCCTATGGATAGATGGATATAAAAGAAGCTCCAAGATAGATAACTATGCTATAGTCTTATTAGGCATGCTTTACACAGGATCTAGGGCATAATGGAGATGAGATGTGGGGTTCTATGCTAGATAAAAGAAAACTTGTGTAGCTTCAACCTTTCACCCTTTTAAATACAAAATATTGGTGATGACTAACATGCCATGGGTACTAAGCATCATCATGAAATTTTAGGGTTACAAAAACTTCATGATCCCTTTTTTAATGACAGACATGATTACATTAGGGTTTAGATTAAAATTAGAATTGTATTGATTAGGTACATTTGATGGATCAAAAAATGTCATATTTGCTAAACTAAACATAGGTTGATAAGATGAGGATAGTTGATCCACTATGGCTTGAAATTGATCTAGATTAATATCACTAGGGACTTATGATTCTATTAAGGCATGATCCAATATGTCCCTATGGATAGATGAATATTAAAGAAGCTCCAAGATAGATAGCTATGATATAGTCTTATCAAAAATGATTTACACAGGATTTGGGGCATAATGGAGATGAGATGTGGGGCTCTATGCTAGATGAAAGAAAACTTATGTAGCTTCAACCTTTCACCCTTTTAAATACAAAAGCTTGGTGATGACTAACATGCCAAGGGTACTAAGCATCATTATGAAATTTCAGGGTTATAAAAATTTCATGATACCTTTTTTAATGACAGACATGGTTATGTTAGGCTTTAAATTAAAATTTGAATTATATTGATTAGGTACATTTGATGGATCAAAAAATAACATATTTGCTAAACTAATATTGATTCATATAAGATAGATAGTGTTGACCTTGATTTCCTCAATGTGACCCACTAAGATAGACAACTCTCATTATGTTTGATTAGATATGGCTAGAATTATTATGTTTCATGCATTTGGACATAGAATGACCTTTTACATGATAGTGCTGAAAGTATTAAATTTATTTGTATCATGTAAGTTTGGGTGCATTGTAACTAAAATCTATGGTATGTGGGAATTTAATAAGGCTAGCTTCAACTGATTTTTGAAATACTACTTTGATATCCCTAAACCCTAACCCTAACCATAATCATAAAGCTAGACCAAATCCTAATCCTAATGTTAATCTTAACCCTAATCCTAACCTTGACCCTAACCCTAGCCGTAACCAAATCAAAATCTTCACCCTACTCCTAATTATAATTTTGATCCCAACCCTAATTATAATTCCAACCCTACCCTTGATCCTTACAACGTCGAATCTAGATTGGATGATACAGACAAAGAGTTAGATGAAAAACAAGATCAATGACATTCAAATGTATGAGTTATGTAATTATATTATCTATTGGATATTGATTTCTTGATAGAGTTATATTTGAATTATATGGTTACATAATTAATTCATGATGTTTTTAATTTTTATGCCATTACATATTTAATTCATGATCTATATTTTGTTTATGGAACGTACCTATTGTTGGAGCTTAAAATCACTGGTTTTATAATAGAAGCTAAAAAAATGAGTATATTTTGTTTATGGAATGTAACTAATGTTGGAAGCCTAGTATATATTTATATTGATATTTAATAAAAGTTTAAAAATGTATAAAAAAAGGGGGGCTTTCATCAGCCATAATTTGTCTAATATTTTAAACAAAAAGTAACAAGTATTCTAGGCCTAAACAGCTTCCAGGGTTACCTATACATATCAAATTAGGCTTGCTTCCATAAGAAAAAAAAGGAAGCCATAACACATGCTAAAGTAGGATTACATATGAGGATTTTACATTACATCCATGAGACAAAATTGGAACCAGTATTACAAAAACATACTGTCTATATCGTTCATTCTTCCATGACTACAGGAGCAATAATATTATGAGGAAACTCATTATACTAGTTGATAATGAAACTCTTCCCCTAACTATGTGTCATAGGTACTATCATGTGCACCCATTCTTGAATATCCTAAAAATTGTACGCCGAACCCATTGCAACCTGCTCGCATAATTTAATAATTTCCTTGAAAATAACCTGAGAGCAAAATCACACAATGATATGCAAATATCACGGCAAATGAATCCATCCTTAACACATTTGTTCACATGAATTCATAAGAAGATAATTTAGGAGACAAAGCATATGACAATGGAAAAATTTATTTCATTTTGAATTGAATTCTTACAATGATAAAACTAGCTTATACTACCCGACTTGCTAAGGTGAAAATATTTTTTTGTTCTCTCCCTTTTTCTTATAGCCTTGGTATTCCTTTTATATCATAAGAAATGCACAAGCTACAGGCTATTTACATCTAGCAAATTCATTATGACACATCATTTAGCCCATAACAAGAAAATAAACTTCTACAAAACCAACAAGAAAAGAGAATATATCCAAAAAACATTTTGCTGGAGTCTTAACTACTTCTAAGTCATGCCACCATCATGTTGTAGATGCTTCCAAATGGAGGCATGAATTCCACCACTTAATCCCATGAAAAAGCCCAACTATTTTGAAGTTGTGCCCTAAGGGATGAAAAATTGAGCACCCTCAGGCCTAGAGAAGGATCCCTTTACCCTGAACTGGCAGCAATGAGGGTGGAAAGAAGAGCTCATTCAAAAAGCCTGTGAACTGAGAAGGGGTCGCAACTTCCATATGCCGATAGGATCCAACTTTTGCAAACCTAATCCATCCATCCTCCTCAACTGCTCCTCTTCTTCGCTCTTCCACCCCCTCTAAGTGATTTGGTGGTGTAGGGGGAAAATGGACTATCCTTGAAAGGATCCTCACGATTGAGAAGTCCTTCCAAGATCCCCATGATTATCCATATCCTTTCCAAGATCCTCGTGATTATCTAGCAATGTAATGGCACTCTCTCCAACCAGTGTCATAACATGAGAACAACACAAAAAAGCAACTTTTTTACTTCATCTCAGGCAAGGCTAGTAGACTTCTTCAAGAAATAAGACTCATTGTGTTTTCTTATTAATGAACAACTTTGTTGATTTTATAGAAAAAAGAGGATTCCAAAAATAGTCTTGTAGCTACTCCATCATGCAAATTATGAATCATTCTTTTTTTCTTTCAAATCCCTCCTTATCTGCCATCTGTAAACTTCAAAAGACTCATATAGGATTTTACTCATTTTGTTCAGCCTTATTCTGAATCAAGCAATTATAACATGATCTTATCTATCCTTTCTTGCCAAATCGCAATATTCACCAATTATGATATGTACTCGACAAGATATTCACTTACCATGTATACTTTACTAATGAAGGTTGCATGCAAGTCGAGAAGTCACGCAATCAACTCTAGGTTACTTAAGATCTCAATTCCATATTCTGGGCACCAAGCTTAAAACTTCAATTATCAGCATTTGATGTTGTTGAGGTAGCGTAAAGAAATGTAGGGTTTAAGAGACTTCAAGTACTTTGCCAACAAACATTCGATGGGAAGAAAAAACAGCTTATATCATCGATATAACCTGCATGACTTACCCCGATCTATCTTCTCTTCATTGTAAGATGTACTTTCGAAAAAGTACTTTTATATCTGGTAGAATAGATACAATACACCGAAATTTGTATTTTCAATATATCAAATGTGATTATATGTTGATATGAAATCCCTTCTTAGTACAAGTATCCCTTTCGGAGAAGGTCATACTTACTTTGTCAGAAAAATAGGGTTCCAACTCCTAAACCACAAGGTTTGTCACTCTAATGCTAAAACCAAGTCAAATAAACCCCTAACACCAATTGGAAAAGTCAAAACATGCCTTTCTTTCAAATTCACAAGAACTTATAAACGTCCTTTTTGAAACCACACATGCATGTTATGAAAGTGTATGGTAATCCTACTTATAGTGCAAGTTCACATGATAAGATAACCAATGGCACTATATTGGAGGATAAACCCACCTATGGAAATAATTTAAGAGGTAAGGGATGCCTCTTAGTGGAATTCATATATTTCATTTCGTTTTGTTACTACATGCTCGGCTCGACCCTCATGGGAGTCTCATTTGTCCCCACATATAGCACTCATGTTCATGTATTAAGCAAACTCTATAATTGATGCATATTTAATTGTTTTATCCTTCATCTCTTTCATTAATGAACTTCAACAACAATGATCAAATAAACCATTCTTATCAATCCAATGTTTGTAGACAACTTGAAAAATTTTGAGTGGAGTCTTAGAGAAGAATTTCTCTTTCTGGTTGAATACAAAAGCTTGGTGATGACAAGACCAGTGGAGTTAACTTATTATTTGAGAAAGACTAAACTTTATCATAAAAATAGGGTTCCAACACCTAAACCACAAGTTCTGTCACTCTAATACTAAAACCAAGTCAAATTAAGCCCTAACACCTATTGGAAAAGTCAAAACATGTCTTTCTATCAAATTCACAAGAATGTATAAAAGTCCTTTTTTAAACCACACATGCATGTTATGAAAGTGTATGGTAATCCTACTTATAGTGCAAGTTCACATGATAAGCTACCCAATGGCACGATATTGGAGGATAAACCCACCCATGGAATTAATTTGAGAGGTAAGGGATGCTTCTTAGTGGAATTTATAGATTTTTTTTTGTTTTGTTACTACATGTTAGGATCGACCCTCATGGGAGCCATATTTTCTACCACATATAGCAAACTCATGTTCATGTATTAAGCAAACTCTGTAATTGATGTATATTTAACTATTTTATCCTTCATGTCTTTCATTAATGAACCTCAACAACAATGATCAAATAAAACATTCTTCTCAAGTTGAATGGAACCTTTTTTACCAATGCATCTATTTTTTCCTACCCTCATGGATCAAGACTTGACATCACCTAAACAATCTTCTTTATGTCATAGCATTTCTTTGAAGTGCCTTTGGCATGCTTTATATGTGTCAATATTAACTAGATTGAATATATTTTTAAAGTCTCTTAACACATTCCATGACAAGAAAATGACTCATTTGGATTAAGGAGTACTTTCCTAAACTATTCCTTTATATTCAACAATCCCTTCTCATACCCACATCATAATTCATATCCATGTTAGTTGCAATGAGTGTTTTAAACCAATAATCAATGAATCATAGGATAGAAGAAAACTCGTTATGTACAAGGATAAGTATTTCAATCACTGATTCTTAAACATCCATCATGATTAAATATCACATATCATAAGCCTTTTTAACAATCACTGTGACTATACATAATATTCAATCATACCATAGGATATAAATAATCAATAATTATAAAGAAAGAGAAAGGCAACTATATAAGCTTAGCAAGCCACCATACAAAAATTATATTTTGTAGAAAATAAAATAAACTATATGTTGATATAGCATATATATAAACTATATATTTCGAATTTCGACTACGCACGCGCAGGAGCACGACATAGCATACTGCACTAAGGCCCTAACTAGATAGTTGCACCAAGAACCACTACATCTAGCCCCTGACTGGAGAGTTGCGAGACTTCACTAGGCGAGTGTTGCAAGGCTATTGAGTCGAGGAGGAAGACTAGGAACCATTTGGCAGGAGGAAAGCTAGAGCGAGAGTTGAGGGCACTCAAAAAGGGAAAATTGACCAAGGGACAATGACTGTAAGTGATTTTTTCCCACATTTAGAAATTACATTCAAACTTGCTATCTTGATAAAGATTAAAATCTTTGAGCTCATATTTGTTACAATATTATTATTAATTAGCTTTATATTGTAGGAGAAGTAATTTTTCTAGTATAACATATGCTTTTTTTTGGATCGATAATTAGTATTTATATTATTTTATAAGAAAGCGAGTACATTTGAACTAGAGAAAATTGGTTTCATAAAACCACCAGTTAGCCCTACCACCCAAAAAACACTTCTACAAAATGGCCTATTCAGACCAGATGTAGAAACGCCCATGGCATACAAAAAAAACCCATATCCACACACCCATAAATACAAAATTAGTGTCCATGACACCAGCTTGAATTTATAGAGTTGGGGACTAAGTCCTAGACACAAAAGACATGAAACAACATTTTATCAAAGTAGGACCCAGACCAAAAAAACTGCAATCCAAACCAGGCACAACAATTAACCCATAAGTGGCTTTTACACTAGATCATTGTTGAAGTCGGAGAGGGACTTCATTGCTTGTGTCATCCTCTACCTTGGTTGCAGCTCTCGACCCACCTCTGCTCTCGCCACCTCATGCAAAGCCTGCAGAATCTCCTTTATCCTCATCAAATTAGAAAAGGTTTTGAATGCTTCCCACCAACGATGAGCCAAGTCCCTGCAACAAGCCTTCAAGCTGTAATGCCCCTACCCTACTCGGCCTTGTAAAACCGGTTTGACCTTGGTTGACTTCCTATGTGGCATTCTTGAATGGTTAAATTTCCGTTATGTAATGTTGTAGATTAGATAATATGAATATTGTGCATACCTGATTATTGTGCTTTCGCATCGATTCTTGTGTAAGTTTAATGGTTTCCCTAATTCTTATTATAATTCTCGAGCTAACGCCTTTATTGAAAATGTATATATATGTATGCTTGCATGACTCATGGTTGCAGGAGATTGCAGGTACAATTCTGCATGGGTGCGAGGTTCGACTACCATCTAAATTCATAGGTTTGATTGCTCCTCATTAACCCTTAAAAATTGGATTAGGAGGTTGGGAGACCCTCATTTGACCCTAGTCGTGCTCGTGTGAGTGTGGTCAGTCGTCTGTTTGCTTGGCCTTCATGGATTGCGTGTTTTGTGATTTGGTAAATTGAGTAGTTATCCTTTTTATTTAATTTGTTAAATGTGTGTTTATGCATAAAAATAAGTAAATTAAGGGACTAGATTAAATAGACTCCCTTTATGCGATTAGTCATTATTTAGAATTGCTCAATTTAAATTTGTAGCTAGTTTAATTAAATGATTAATTTTGATTGATTAATTTATTTAGTTATGATTGTGGAAAGGAAAGATTTAAATTAATTTTAAATAAAATTAATTTAATCTCTTGGCCTTTTATAAAAAAAATAGAAAGGTTGTTTTCTTTTAGTTAATTAAGAAAATCAATTTAATTAGAAAAGCAAGATTAAAATATGTGATATTGTTTTAAAATAAAAGAATTAAAAATAATAATAATAAATAAATAAAGCAATATATTTTACCCTCATATAATCTTAAAAAAAATGCTAAGTTGTGTTATTTAAAAAAAAAAAAAATTAGAAATTACTTGAGGGAGAGAAAAGCATTTTTTTGATTTAGTTAAAACAAATAAAACAAAATGCTCTTTTGAAATATTTTAATTATTGGAAAATATTTTTTGGGGGAAAACCTAAAAAGAGTTTAGGTTTCATATATATTTTTTTTTTCAAAATTATTTTAGGGGGAAGTTCACGGGAAGGAGGCGGCAGCCTGTGGAAAGAAGAAATTTTCATGCATGTTGAGGAAACAAGAATCTGGAGCTTGGAGATTTGGGCTCTACAACAAAACTCTCCCAGGATTGCGTATGGAGGTAGGGTTTTGTTTATTTTCCCTTGCTTGCAAAAGAATCTTACTGTTTGGCTTGGAAAGAATAGTGCTGGTTAATGAAAAATCTTACAAACTTAATTTTAGATTTATGTTGGAAAAATAAGTAGTGATTATTTGAATGGATATTTACAATAAATTTGTCAATTTAGTAATCCATGGGGTTTCAAGATTTAAAATGGGATTACCTCAGCCTCTGAGTGAGATTGTGGGAAATACACCTATTAAAGTTTTATTCTTGTTTTTATATCAGCCTCTGGGTGAGTATTCAGACTGGCATTTATTTTTGTTTTCATTTCATCTGGGTGAGTATTCAGATTGGCATTTATTTTTGTTTTCATTTCATCTGGGTGAGACATACAAATTGAAGTTTTATGATACACTCCTTTACCAGTAATTAATTTTGTGGGGTTTATAGTTTGTATTTTGTTTTTTGTTTTTTGTTTTTTTTAAAAAAAATTTGATTACAAAATACAAAAGAAACAGTGCATATAATTATTTTTGACAATTTCCAAAATGAAATCTATTCCCCAGAAATTGACTGGGAAGTTCCTCTCAGATTTGTTTTAGTTGTATTAATATTGTTTTAAAAAAAAATGATTTGCAAAATATTAAAAAATAAATAAAAATAAAAATTTATTAGCTACCCTTGGCAGCGATTGCTACCAGTTGGTAGCAGTGCTACCAAAGGTAGCAAACTGCTACCATTTGGTAGCAGCGCTACCAATGGTAGCGTGGGCTACCAAGGGGGCCCACGTGGGGGTCCACGTGGGTACCCCCCCTCTCTATTTGACATTTAGTAATTTTTGTTTTTATATTATTTTTTATTATTAAAAAAAAAAAAATATTAATAATATAAATTAATAAGTGGCTTTGGATGAAATTTAATTAATTTAAATGCAAGTTTTGGTTGCTGATATTTAATTATTTAAATGCAAGTTTTGGTTTTTATATATGTTAATTAATTCTAGTTTATCAAATAACATTTGGATTTTAGATAATTGATATTTAGTTATTCCATACTTTAAAATATGTTATTAAATATATATTGATCATGGCAAACTCTGGATAATATATATTAATAACATATATTAAGTATTAATTGTGGATTAATGTGGTTTGTAAATAAAAGTTAATTTAGAAAATCCATAAACTTGATCAACTTTAAAAGTTAAATCAATATGGTAAACAAATGCCTCTACCGGTTGATGCCTATGCAAATTTAAATTTCTATATTCACTTTTGGTTATGTAATGGTAAGATTTGATACGCTTTTGTAGTTGGGTCAAGTCCCTAGTTAGGGAACCGTCAGAAAAGAGACCTTTGTAATTGCTTTTGATGTGTTCAGTTGGATCCGCTTCTATGAAGGGATCTTTTATGTATTTATTGACCGAAGTGGTCGTTGTATAGTGGTTGTGTTTGCCTATAAGGCAGAGATGTAAATGACATGAACCTTATGTAATCCTAACTATATTAAATGTCAGAGGGGTCTTGCAGTTGAGCAGACCCAGAGATGTAGCCCTTTAAGGGTGAACTCCGAGATCATATCTGTGTTATGTGACTATTTCATTCCTCATGTTTCATTCTTAGTGCTAGCATGTATGGATGCAATTTGTAACTATATAATGGGAATTTAATTAAGTTAATTCTTGAACGCTTAAATATAATCATCTTGTTTAATGAAGTAATTAGAGTCATAAAATATTGTAAACATGATTATGGAAAGTAATTTGTTAACGTTAACAAAAAAGGAGTAAGCATGGAAATAAACTCACTAGGATGCAATTTTTGGATTAACTTGTCATAAAGCTTGCAATTGAACGCAATAAATGTAAAATCAAATATTGTATTTACTATCATAATATCTAAAACGAAAATCTAATTGGATGAACCTCTTTCGATTATTTACCGATTTATCTTAATAAATGTACATCGTCATATTAGCTTTATCTCACTAAATTGGATGAATGCATTTAGTTATTTATGTTATATTCTAAAACAAATAATCCTCGCCAAATTAGTTTTATAATTGGATGAACTCAAAACTGGCTATCCACATTATAACCTTAATAAATGACCTTCTTCATGATAGTTATAATTGAACTAAAATGGGAGAATACATTTAGTTGTTTATATCTTAACCATAGTAAATGTATTTCTTCATATTAACTTCATTTTAACTAAAAAGAGTGACACACATTAAGTTAGTTATATCTTAACCCTAATGGAAGAACATCACTATGTACTTATATTTTAATCTTGAAAGAATGAATATCATCTTGCTAACTATATTTTAATTAAGGGATGAACTCATGTGGCCCTAATACATTTTCACCTTAATGAATTGAGCTCCATCTATTAGCATTATTTTAACTCCAATGAAAGAACTCTATGGCTACTTACATTTTATCCTCCATAAACGAACTACGACTCATTAGTTGGTTTTTCTTAAAATCAAATGAAGGAACCTCATTTTATTATCTCCAGCTTAATCCTTAATGGATGAATCTCATCTTATTAGCCAAACTTTTAATTATAAAGGATGATATCAATTGTGGGTGGTTACCTTTAACCCAAATGAATGAACTTCATTATATTAGTCGCATTGTACCTTAATGGGTGGACTCTTAAGTTAATTATGTTTTAAAGTGCATTGAGTAAATAACCTCACGTTAGCCTCCTATCCATTCAAAATAAGTGAACACGTCCTAAAATTCTAAGATGTCAATTTATCGAACAAAATATATAACCATGTCTTAAGTATTAACATGTAATTAAGATATCCAGCTTAATTGGATCGATTGTCGCGAGTTGAGTTAGGTGTAAGGATACGTAATTGTGTTGGGAAACTCCTTAGGTTCGTTTAGTCTTCCGCTATGTTATCTAAGCTTTAAATAACTTCAAATTATCTTAATGTTGTAACTTATTATTAACACTCGTAATTATTATTATTATATTAAAAAAAAATATTTACACTCTATTTGAGTGTTTTTAACTTAAACCCTTTGGGGTTTCTTGGCGGGGCATTACACAAGCCATCCTCCTGCCATTGGATAAAAGATAATGGTGCACCTGGTACATCCTAGCCTATAAAGGCCCTAATGCTCACACCTTGAATTGCTCATTCACAGATATCATCCAAATTCAATAGGTAGTCTGAATCAATCAAAGTTATCAGAGCCCTCTTCACCTTCACCAACTCTTCATCAAATTGCAACCCCCAAGAAGCAATCAAAGAGTACACTTCCATGTTAGTCTGATATCGATGACTCACATGGTTGAAATCTTCCCCAAGCAGCATTTTAACTACTTCATACAAATGTTGGTCTTTGAAAATGAAAAGACCTTTCATCCTCCTATATGTTATCTTGCCCAAAAATGGCACCAATTTCTTGTCAGTCAAGAATGTGAAATTTGCTTCCATTCTGCATTGACCAAAACCACCATGCATTTGCAGCTTTCAGCAAGAAAACAAAAGTGACGATCGCAAACAAGCCCAAGGTTTTAAATGCATTGACATCATTCGTCGGAACTAAAGGCTTTAAATTCATTAACGCACAAAACATCATTCCTCACATCTACCAAACTATGTGCACTATCCTTCTGCACAGGCTGGCATTGAATACACATTCGTATATCAGAAATAATAATAATAGTATATTAGAAATAATGGATGAACATTTTATGGATTAAACTAAGCAGTAGTTTGGGGCAACAATTAGAGATAAGACAACTTACACCTTTGACCGAAAGAGGATTTATATAGTCATTACATACCCTCTCCAACTATTTTAACCAACTTTCTAATTAGTTGGTTATTTGGGAAACAAAATGCTACTTTTTGCACCAAAATTGCAAAGTTGCTTATTTTCAGCTTTTGAGCAATTTTGACAACTTTTGCAATTTTCAACCAAATGATCTCCTATCAACCTAGGACTCCTAAAACAAGCTAAATATGACATAAAACCATGAATTACATCAATTTCATCACTTTTGGCCACCTCTAGAGGCATTGACCATTGTTGACCTATTCAGGACCTAGTTGGCCTAGACATGACAAAAATGACACAATGGCCTTACAAGTTTGATCCAATACATGGAGTGTAGGTACCACCAAATAGGTATTTGTCAGATATGTCTTCTTTGAGTGAGGTAAATTCAGGAAGAGAAGAGGAAAGTGAGACATGTAGTAGGTCTAAAAGAGGGAGATCAACTAGAGGTCAAAAGTTTAGAAGAAAATTTTGTAAATGCATGGAATTTTTTCTTGCTGAAGGGGGGTCATGTTATTATGATGATGAGAACATAGGAAAAATCGATGTGCCCTTAAGGTACAAACATCTATGGAAACAATGGGTACCCAAGGAACTTCCTCCAATAAACATTGATTTTTATGTCAACGAGAGGATATATCGCATAGTACCATCATCATTACATGGTTTGGGCCTATTTTGTATGGACGACATAAAGGTTTGTTATGACAAAGTTACTGAATTGATGGAGTATGTCAAACCCTGTTACAATTACAAATATTGGATGCAACTGGTTTGATATTCACCAATTATGCATAGGTATGCACTATCAGCAAATTATATATAGCTAAGAGATAAGGATCAA
Organism: Cryptomeria japonica; assembly: GCF_030272615.1. Classification (NCBI taxonomy): domain Eukaryota; kingdom Viridiplantae; phylum Streptophyta; class Pinopsida; order Cupressales; family Cupressaceae; genus Cryptomeria; species Cryptomeria japonica. The sequence continues at coordinate 467,319,407 of NC_081414.1, forward strand.
AATAAAGGAGTGGCTATGTACATTGATGCAAGGCCAAAAGAATTAGGGAATATTGCAGGGTTTATAAATAGTACACGACCTGGGTCAACAAATAAGCAACCCAATTGCATATTTGATGTACGCGAGGGAAACCGTGTATTCATATGTGCGATAAAATCGATAACTACAGGGGAAGAGTTGCTAATCTATTACATTTTAAATCGCAGAGATACAAACACAGTTACTATGGGGGTGGTACATACTATATACCATTTTACCCAACCTCCAATTAATGACTCTAATATACCATTTTATTATTATGTTTTTTTTCGTAAGTCTATTGGTTTCATTTTGGTAATGTTTTTTTATATTTAATTTTTGTCAGAGCGGGACATTGATCATAGTGGGAAGGCTTCGGCCCAAAGCATAGATCATGATGCATCTTCAGGTGCTTCTACCCGACAGGTTTACCTCGTTGTAATTGTACAAATTAGATACAAGTAAAATATTTTATTATTATTTTTTTTCATAATCTTATTGGGTTAATTTCGATAATGTTTTTAATATTCTTGTTGCAGTTGGATGACCGGGGAAAGGCACCATCATTAGAGGAGAGCATTCATAGGGAGGTGCATTCACTATTATGTGATGATGACATCGCATATTCCACAAACCCTCTGGATATGATAAGGAAGACCCAAAAAAATGCAATGAAGAAATCCTTCAGTTGTTATTCATAGTGCCTCAAACTAATGAGATAAGAGAAAGGGTTAAAATATTGACTGAGAGAGAACGGTACTTGCAAGTAAGATGTCATAAGATCTTTAATTATAACACAAGTTCATTCATGGTTTTATATTTTGTGCTCTTTTATGTCATAAACTAAAATATGAGTTATTTTTACAAGATTTTTTGTGTCCTCATGATGTTGTTGATCATGATCAGTGTACTGTAGGTGTTTCTTGAGGAGGAGGGGTTGGTTCAAGTGTCCATCATGATCTTCTTGTGCATACATCACATCATTTGAACCCATCATTCATTCTTATACTGTCGACTGAAATGTCGACAACATATAGCATGCAAGAATCGCATACTGCACCCTCTAGTAGCGAACAAATGCCAGAACATTCATTAGGACATGTACCTGAGGATGCAAAGGCCACTAGTACTAGTGATGTTTTAGCAACATTTCCTGGATCTTCCCGTATTACTAGTATGGGAACATTGTCGGTCACATTTGTGGTGGCCGAGGATTTCATTCCCATAAAGATAGAGAAGGTCCCAGGTACTTTAAAATGTTTTAGTTATTATTATATATAATCTAATTGAAATTTACTTATTGATCACTCTTTTTAGACTAATGATCCCATGATATTTTTGCAGGAAATGATGTTTCTTATAAAGATCTAAATGATATTACATTGGAGATCTTCGGACCCACCATACGTACATGATGGAATGCCCAAAATTAATATTTAAAAGATGATCTCATTAACCATTTAGTTGTGTTGCTCGATAATAACACATTCAACTGAACCAAGGTCCTTAAGAAAGTTCGTACCTATCTAAATTATGTGAGGGACCAATATAGGTCACATTTAGAGAAAAACAAAAAGTACGAGCGCCCCCCATGATTCTGGAGAGGGAGTGGAAGACATGGTGTCAGATGGAAAGGACAAGGTTAATAAGAAAAAAGGAAAGATGCCACTGGGCCAAGGAAGGTATGTGATACTATCAACAATGTAATTATATACTGATTACTCTTTCTTTTTAGATAATCTAACATATTTCAAAATTTTCATAGGCTGCCCGACACATCGAAGGAAACAAAGGTAAGACTAGAAAAACACAAGAAAAACAAACTTGGCTCTGGTGGTTATATGAATTTTTTCACATGAATTGTAAGTATCAATAAATGAATTATTGCATCCAAATAATAAATTGCAAACAATTTTGGTTTCATCACACCACAAAAGGAAAATTCATGATCTTATGCAAAAATGCAGGGCTCTGAATTCAATAGAGTGCCCATAGAAAAGGACCTAAAGATTGCCTTTTAGCAAGGCTATGGAGCCATGGCTGAACGCCTAAGAGTCTTGATTGGGCAAATAAAATATTCCACTACATCCAACATGCAGGTAAATAAACTCAATGAAGTTTATTAAAATTTAATAGTTGTGCAATCTATTCAATATTAATTTCCACCATAAAGTAATTAAGTGCCTATTTGTTTTAAACAAGAAAGCAATGAAAATAGTGCACATGACATTCAAATGCAGTTTCATAAGGGTGGAGCACACCTTGCAGATAAAGGTCATGGTGTGCATCCCGGTACTGTTGTGTATTCATGTGCTATACAAAATGTAGTATGGATTAATACAATTAAACATCTTTAATTTCAATTGGTGTATTAATTAATGTAATTTTTTTGTTTCAACTTTAGAGCTTGTAGAGCGTGATCAACATGTTGAGCACGAACAGACTAGACAAGATCAAGAACATTATGTGGCCCCATCAGGTAAAGAGGACCACTCTAATGTTTTGGATTAAGGCAAAAAATAGGTTTTGAAGGGGCCCTAAAACCCTTTACATAGAAAATTATAAAAGGCTTAGAATAAAAGCATTAGAAGATCCAAAACAAAACAGGCTGCAAAAGATAGGACAATACATAGAGCAGCCAAGAAATCAGCAAACGCCCAAATGGGCAAACAAAAGACCAACAAAAAACCAGAACACAAAACACAAAATCACAAAAACACAGAAAAGATAGCACAATTACATGAGGCTCTTAAGGGTCTCAATGACCTCAACCTCCAACAGGCTCATCTTGTCAGCAGCCATCCCTATCTCTTTGTAATCCATGCTCTGAGTTGCAGTTTTTTTCTTCATGTTGCCCCAGGTTCGCTTATAAGGGCCTTGATCGGCTTGACTCTTCTCATTATCATCACCAATTTTTATCGGAACCTTCTCCTGTTGCACTTTGTCAAAATTATTCACCATGGCATTCATGGCTTTCACAGTCTGTTTCACAATCTTGTGACTGTTGTGTTACAAGTACGGTTGTCATTGCACCAAAAGATTGACCTCTTAATGCTCGGTACCACGACTAGACTTATAGAATCCATAGGAGGCGGTTAAGCCATGTCAAAAACCTAAGCATTACACTGCACAACACAAGGAAACCAAGGGCACACACCTTGCAACAATCCCCCCTAGCACAAGTGAGGGGTTTGAACCTATGACCAAGCTCTGATATTATATTTTGCTTCCTTAACCTCATAAGGATTGGATGGTCCATTTTGAGGAACAACATAGACATTCTTAGCAATCTTCTCCAAGACATTTCAAATGCACCTCCATCTAGCTCTTCCATATAGTATAGTTACTTCCATCAAACCTTGGACTATCCTTCTTGAAAAGAATACCTTGAGTTGTCATCCCGGATCTCCTCAAGTGATTAAGCTTCTACCGGAGGATCTAGCTCTGATACCAATTGTTACAAGTTTGATTGTCGTTGCACCAAAAGTTTGACCTCTTAATGCCTGATACAACCACTAGACTTATAGAATCCATAGGAGGTAGTTAAGCCATGTCACAAACCCGAGTGTTGTGCTGCACAACACAAGGAGACCAAGGGCGCACACCTTGCAACATGTTGGCCATAATTGTCATGAGAGTGGCTTGAATCTTCTTATAGTTTTCTTCCACATGGGTGAGCCTATCCTCAAAACTTTTTTGCATCTAATCAATGTCCTCAACAGCTCCGTTGATGTCTTCCACCACTAATTTCTTTTCCACTTTCATCCATTGCCCGTTATATTTCTAATTTTATTGAGCAGTGACCATAAGAATAGCTTCCATCTTGCTACCCAAATCCCTTTGGTTGATTCTTACCTCTTAAAGCTCATGAAAGAGCCACTTAAACATGCTAGAAGTATCAATGGTGTAGTCCCTGTCCATTCCCAGAACATTCTCATAGTCATCCCTCTTATCAATCAGCTCTGTACTCTTTGCATGAAGGTCCTTGGTGGTATTCTAGGAAAGTGACGAAGGGGGATTCTCAAGGTTCTGGTTGTCAAGCTTGATGCAAGCCCTATTACCTCCCACAGAGCCCTCATAATTAGCCTTATTACCACTAGACACAGGGGAATCCTTACCAGCCAAAGTGGACAAGGAAGAAACAACCAATTGCTTCCGCACATTCTTACCCTTACCCAAAGAATATTTATCCTTTGGGGAATCTCAGATTTGTCTTTTTGATAAGGGGGAGGAGAATCCGCCTCAAAGTTTGGGTTGGACTCCTCACCTTCCAAATCCCCACTGTTAGTCTCATCCTTAGAAGAAGTAGGGATATAATTAGACAGGGCAAGGAGGGCATGAAAATGGGAGTCAATAAGCACCAAAAGCCCTTCATGGAGGATAGGGAACTTGACAGGGTTCTTTTTTATGGTCCCTAAAATTAGCCCTCAAGGAAGACATCAAATAAAAAGGAAGGGACACCTTGACGCCATGACAGAAGTGATTCAGAAGCACAAAATGATGACCATAAACCCTATTGAACCAACTATCAAGAGTGAAATATTCCATAATTACCTTAAGGATTTTCACCCAAAAGTTCCTTAATGACAGAGATGTCATAGTAGCTCACCGATTTCTTCACCATCTTAGCCCTCTCCTCTTCATTTTTATGGAAGTTTTGCACCGCCATATCCATATAGTTTTTATCCCTATAATATTTCATCCCATTAGCTGAGAGGCCAATGACCTATGCAATCAAACTCTCATCAATTAGCACCTTGTGCCCATGTATATTCATAGTTCCATCTTTCCAATGCTTCCTCCCCCTTTCTCCAGGAGCCTCCATATTCTCTTGGCCTTCTTGAGTTGCACATAGCTTGGAGGTTTAATTCTCTTCCTATCCCCAACCATTATTCTCTTCACTCTATGACTGAAGAAACTCGCAACTTTCAGACTAAGAAAGAAAGCCCAAATGAAGCCAATATCGACCCACAAAGCATGCAAATTAATTCTGCAATAATGACACAAAACCACTATAAACACATGCCATATGCGGGAAGGGACCGATCTTTCTAGATAAATATCTAGTTATGATGGCAAAAGTACTCATAAAATTAGCTGCCTCAACTTCTATCATGAAGAGAAAGCATATAGAGTTAAGTGTCTGATTTATCCTCATTGGTCCAACTAATTTGGCAATTACTTCTCACTCCCTTATTAGCTAAGCGGTCGGCCACATAGTTGGACTCCCTAAAGACATGGGATATGAAGCATTGAACAAAAGAGTTAATAATTCACCTAGCCTTATTAATCCAGACTTCGACATTCCAAGAGGGCTTTGATATACCTTTAAGATAGTTAATAATATTTTTGGAATCACCCTCCACCCACACAAGCTTGTAGTTATGTTTTCTAGCTAAATTGAGTCCTTGGTATGCTCCTATGGCTTCAACAAGGTAGTTAGTATGAATTCCCAAGGGGAGTGCCACCGGTGAAATAAGATTGACATTATGATCTTGCAACACTCCCCCACAAGGACCACTCTAATGTTCTTTTTAACATATATATTTAATTGCAATTAGTGTTTTAATTAATGTAACCTTTTGTGTTTCAACTCCAGAGGATTTAGAGGGTGTTCAACATGTTGATAATGAGGCTATAAGACATATCAGAAACATGATGTGGGTCCAACAGGTAAAGAGCACCACTCTAATGTTCTTTTAAATGTATATATTTAATTAGAATTGGTGTATTAATTAATGTAACCTTTCATGTTTCAACTTCAAAGGATTTAGAGGGTGTTCAACATGTTGAGCATGAGGCTATAAGACAAGATCAAGAACATGATGTGGGCCCAATAGGTAAAGAGAACAACTCTAATGTTCTTTTAAACATATATATTTAATTGTAATTGGTGTATTAATTAAACTAACCTTTCGTGTTTCAACTCCAGAGGATTTAGAGGGTGTTCAGCATGTTAAGCATGAGGCTATAAGACAAGATCAAGAACATGATGTGGCCCCATCAAGTAAATAGAACCACTCTAATGTTCTTTTAATTAATTAAATACTTGTAACAATAATAATAAAACATATCAATTAAACATTTCTTTGTTATTACAATAGACCCCCCCTTGCAGCGGCATCCACGTTGTGAGTACATGACTAGGCATACAATAAGATCATGAGCAAAGGGCAAAACAACTGAAGGGGGACAAATGATTTAGAAAATGATACTCCACTTCTTCTTTATTTAGCTGCAAAAAAGAAACCAAAAAAAAAGAGATTGTAATCATATTATGACAACCATATTTTTGATAATATGTAAAAACTGAAAGAATGAATGTTATATGTTTATGAATGAATGTGAATATGTTAATGAGTAAATGTTATGTGTTAATGATTTAATGTTATATGTTATTAATGGATGAATGAATGATTAATGTTATATGATTAGGTATGGGGATAATCTATGAAGGTATATTTAACATGATTCCATCGAGAGATGGCAGGTGTGGAGGTTTGTAAGGAGAATTGATAATGAAAACTAATAAAATTTGTCATTTTCCTTCATGTTTCAATTCTTTATGACAACAATACTTCAAGGATATAATGTTATTTAGTTTCAAATAGTCTTATATATAACAGGGCATGTTGATAAATGTCTTTCCATTCATTAGAGTCCAATTTCAAAAGGAGGAAGTATAAGGAAATGAAGTTTTGGTAATAGGATGACCAACTCTCATACGGTTTTGCAACTTTATGTATTTCTGATATCAATTTTCATTATTCATGTTATCTTGATGTGCATATAAATGCTTTGATACTTTTGATTCTTAATTTCTAACCACTAAGTTGTTGTTTATTTCATTACATTGTCCTATTACTACAAATTAATGATGTTTCCTATAGCTTCCATCATGTGGCAATGTACTATTACACTATCGGCATAACAAAAACCTGCTAAAACAACAGTATAAGTCATTTTGATGACATAATATCAATTCTCCTCTATCTACATTGGTATCCTAAAACGCAATCCCATCGAAATCCACAACACTATCGTAATTGCACAAAAAGGATAAATGGACAGTATAGACTTATTCCAAAAATGCACCTCGGAACACTATCGGCATAGCTATATTGATCAAGACTCATCGGCTAGATTTATAGTATCAGAATAGTATGAAAAAATTAAATTGACAGTAGAAACTATTCCAATCACCTATCCATCGGCTAAGCTATCCCCATAAATCTTGTCAAGTTGAAAACTAACCATCGGTAAATTATCCCGATATGCTTCCACTAGAATAATTTTGGATCGAATTTTTTTTTTCAACTATTTTGTTTCATCGTAATTTCAACCAAAATAGATATCGGCATATCTTAAACTGATAAACAAACTTCCTCAAAGATGAGCTTTTTGAATAGCTATACTGGTCACTAAAAGGATATTTATATCGGAATACTTATCCCGACAACACAAGTCAATTTTGAAAACATAGAATTATAATAGCTATCCTTAACAACAACTCATCGGCCACGCTAATACTTTCAGGATAACTTGAAAGGGGTACAACGATTCTAAAAGTTATTCCAATCATTTATTGTTGTCCAACCTTTGACGTACAGAGCCCGATGAACCACAAACATTTCCAACAAGGTTGTTGTACACACAACATTGATTTCATCGAAATGACAATGAAAGTTTGCACCACCTCATCAAAAAATAGATGACAATTCAGTGTATTTTCAATGATTTCAAACGAGCGGTTTGCAATGCTCTATGGTTTTTTTCTTCAATAGATGGAGCAAAATTTGCGACAAACACTGAAAAAATTTCCCTTGCCACTAACCGATGATTTTTGGTCATCGTTCCAATGAAAAAAGGAAACGTCATTATAGCGACAAAATTCCAGCAACAAAATTCAAACCAAGGTTTCATCTGTAATTCAACAATATTTTGTCGCTATGTCACCAAAAACTCATCCAAAATTGGAGTCAAATATAGTAGTTTAGAGTCACCACGCAAATGACCTCAGAATTCCAGAGTTCCAGAACTCCAAAGAATAAACAAACAAAACAAAGAGAAATTGGGATTCTCGAATCTTGAGGCTCCAACAAGAAAATGAAAAAATACTTTGGAACTCTCGAGTTCCAGAGTTTTGAAGTCAAGAAAATGAAAACAAACGGGACACTTTGAGACTTTGCGATTCTGGAATCCCAAGGCTCCAAAAGGAAGAAAATGAACAACTCGGCATTTTGGGAACCCAAAACTCTAAAGCTGGACCAAACAAGAAAAAAGACAAACAAAGCACATTTCAAGATCCTGAGGTTCTGAAGTTCTAAAGTGCACACAAAAAGAACACTAGAATCACACTCCAAGGTTTTCGGAATCCTAAAAATCCAAAGAGACCAAACAAAGAACACAAAATTAAAAAGAAAACAAAAGAAAAACAAGACAAAAAAAGGGGACCCACATTTCTAGGCATGAAATGGAGGGGGTGAGTATGCAGGGCATAAAAATTTTCTCCTCCCTCCTTCAAGACTTAGTTTCACCCTTTTACTTTGCACACACTCATAGCCTATCATTCCATAATAAATGTGTTCATCCCCATCATGGCTTGTTATTGATCAACCCAAGATTGGTTTGACATCCATAATAAACACTTTCCACCCTTTCCTTTCACCTGTAATGAATCAGGTCCTATCTATAATTGGCGAAATATCCTAAACCTAGTGATGGAAGTGGATCCTTGGCATTGCATATTTTTAGGAGCATTGTCTTTTCATTCCTTCCTTCTTTTCGTGCACAATTCATAATAAAAGATCACTTGCATCGCCAATCCGCAATAAAGTATCAATCTCATGGAGTAAATCAGTTTTAGATGAGACACAAGCAGCAACAAGCTTTCAACAAATCAACTTTTGGCAGACTTTGACTACAACAAGGATTTTCAGTATTATATATCCTTTATCTAGATGACAACATTGTGACTAGATCAAATATGTTAACAAATGTGGCAAGATACACCTATAACTTGAGAATTTTAGTTTCTATTAGTGTCAAGTTTTTTATTTTATTTTGACTTGATCTTTTGTAGTGTTATGTTTCCTATGCTTCTCAAGGATGTCTATGGACTAGAATAGCTAGGATGGGGCATGATCACCTATTTTGTTGTTTATGGATTATTTCTTAGTAACACTATGGATTGTCCAAGGATATGAGGACACGATGGGTCTAGTGTGAATAGGGTCATTCCTTGTTTATGAATGTCTAATATGATAAAAATAGGGTAGAAAAATGAGAGGGGGGTGAATCAGTTGTCACAAAAAATTACACAATTTAAACTTATTTTCATATCTAATAATTAAATATGAAAGCATAGATCAACAACACAACATAACACCAATATTTTTAATGTGGAAAACCCAGTCAAGGGAAAAACCATGATGGGGATGAACCCACAAAATAGGTATACTTTAATAAAAGTATTACAATGGGTGATGCACATACATTTAGTCACACTGCCTAGAGCTCATTGCTCAAAACAAGAAGGCTCACTGCCAAAAGAGAGAGGCTCACTACCTACAATAATAATGGATCACATCTGGAAATCAGGAATTGAGAAATAGCATCTCCTTAATGCCTGGATCAATCCCTTTAAAGCATAAAACAACTTTCTTCTTCACACTTCTTCTCTACCTCTGAAATATGTATACATTCAACTCACATACATGCTCATCCACTCACTCTCAATTATCACCATACCAAAATAAAAAGATATTACAGTTATTTATACATGACATCAACCTTATTTCTCCAAGGTCGGCTTAACACTCATCACCTAATTACAAAAATACAACCACACTCAACACAATATAATATGCGGACCAAGCAATGTTGGTCAAGACATAGCATGGACCCAAATATTTCAGCTTGAACATGTTACACCTCCAAAAATTACACCACAAACATCCGCAACATGCTACAAGCATCTGGTCAGCCAAGAACATGAAGAAAATCAATATACCAAAGAAAAACATCAATTATGAGCACAACAATCAATTCAAACCACCAAAACAAAAGTAACATGATCCAAAAACATCCACAAGCATCATGAATTACCATAGCAACATCTGCACCAACACAAATTACTAGAATCATCAAGATCTTCATACTGAACCCTAGGAAAACTAACTGCAATGGTTGTCAACCTAGAAAAATCACTTGTAGACCTCCAAACCATGAACCACTTGAATTGAGGAATCACATCAATGTCCCAAACATTCCTCCAAATCTATAGATCAAGATATTACAATACAGAGAAATGTAGATCAAAATACTAACACTCTATCACCACTGAACAACTGAAAAACTAGCCACAACTCAAATACCAATAACTCAATCAAATCTTTATGTGAACCTTTGAAACTTAAACTAAATAAACTATAGACAACCCTCTATAAATCCTTTAATCCGCAAACTCTTATCTTCATCATGCTAAACAAACTAACTTATTGATCTTCACTACATCACTGTCACAAATAGAAAAATATGTTGACATCAATGACAACACATCTCTCAAATATCTCTTAAGCATATATTTTTAGCATTCTTCCAAAAATCTCCCCTTTTGGAATTGATGGCAACATATGATGTGAAAAACAATCAATGACAAAGAAATCAACAGCTCCCCCTTAGACCTTGCACACTACTTTTCTCCTTTTTATATCTTTACAGTTTTTCACATGACTCTCTCCCCCTTTGACATCAATGATAAACACACATATTTCCAATCAAACCACAACACTGACTCACAAAATTGACTACTCCCCTTGAGTAGCAACCACCACTTATCAATCCAAATCATAAGATCTGAATGTGAAATGCATCGGACTAATGCATACTAATGCATCTTAGTTCTGATCAGGAGGGGCAATAACTCCTAACTTCCCTTTGAGATACTCAAAAGTATCCTTAGGTAAAGGCTTCATGATGATGTTTGCAATCTATTCCTTAGTAGACACATACTCCAATCTTACTTCCTTCTCATTGACCTTTCCTCTCAAAAATTGAAACTTTATAGATATATGCGTAGTCTTTGAGTGCAACACTAGATTCTTAAAAATGTTAATTGCACTTGAATTGTCACAACAGATAACAATAGGCTCATCATACACTACTCTGATATTTTCAACATCTGCTTCATAGATACCACCTAAGTATAATTGTTTGCAACAACAATATATTATGCCTCTATAGTAGATAGAGAAATAGAGTTCTATTTTTTTCTCAACCATGAACCAATCTGTTTCCCAATAAAAATGTACCACCACTAGTACTTTTCCTATCATCCACATCTCCTACCCAATTAGCATTATTAAAAGAACTCAAACTAAAATTGTCATCTTTAGGATACCATAAGCCAAATTCAACAGTTCCTTTCAAATATCTAAAAATTCCTTTGACGGCTACAACATGAGATTCCTTAGGATCAACTTGAAATCTAGCAAAATGTTAAATAGAATTCATGATATAAGGTCTGGTCTAAGTCAAATAGAGAAATCCACCAATCATAGATCTATATCTAGTTTGATTTGCCTTACAGGAATCATCATCTTTGGTCAACTTACATCTGGTCATCATAGGAGTGCCAACTAACTTTGAATCCTCCAAACCAAACTTCTTCAATAACTCTTTTATATACTTGGACTGAGATATAAAGATCCCTTTTTATGACTGCGTGATTTATAAACCTAAAAAGAATTTCATTTCTGTAGAACACAAGATACTATTGAGAGGGGAGTGAATCAGTGGTTATCAACAACTATAAGCCTTTTTAAACTAAATGTGTGTATCAGTTAACAATTCAAAGACTAAGTGAGTATATCGGTGATATAAGGGAAGAGATCAAGATGCAAGAACACAAAGACACATCACATAACACTGGATATATGAGGAAAACCCAATTGAAAGGTGTGTCAGAGATATCACTAAGAGGGGGGTGAATTAGTTATTATAAATAATTTTCAACTATGTGTGTGTAACCGGTAAAGTAATGAAAACACTAATAATCAAACACACACAAAGAATGCATCACACAACACTGGATATACGAGGAAAACTCCATGTGGGAAAAACCTCGGTGAGAAATGTTGTTCGAGACTACTGCTCCAATCCAGCCTCACAATGAAATAACAATTTTATAATAGTTTAGGGCACTAACCCAAGGAGCACCAACCCCTAGAAATTTATGGGCACCAACCCCTACACTATTTTGAGCACCGACTCAAGGAGAACCAACCCCTGCACTAAGCACCCACTCAATGAAATATAATGAGATAAATGTTATGCAATAATCCATACAAATATTTCTTCAATTGGCATACCATATCTCCTTGATCAAACAATTGAAATCCATTTGGTTTCTATATGTACACCTCTTCTTCCAAATCACCATTCAAGAATGTTGATTTGACATCCATCTCATAGACTTTGAAATCCTTGTAATAAGCAAAGTCAATAAAGAATCTAACAGCTTCAATTCTTATTACAAGAGAAAAAGTTTCTTCAAAATCAATTCCTTCCATTTGTGAATATCCTTTACAAACAAGTTTTTCTTTGTTCCTAACAACTTCACCTTGCTCATTCAATTTGTTTTGGAAGACCCATTTGGTTCCAATTACATTTTTGTCCTTAGTTCTGGAAACAAGTACCCATGTATTATTCTTCTCAATCTGCATCAATTCTTCTTCCATTTCTTTCACCCAATGTTCATCTCTACATACTTCATTCACATCCTTAGGTTAAATCTTTGAAATCAAACAATACTCAACTTGATCTTCAGCAATTCTTCTTCTTGTTTGAACACCTTTATTTCTATCTCCTATGATTTGATTTTTAGAATGATTAAATCTTACATACTTGGGATTCTTAGGATTTTCTTGAATTTCATACTCTTTTTTTCTTTCTTTAGCACTTGCACTAGTTCTTTCTCCTTGAGGCACTAGATTCACCAGAATGATTTGAACTTGATTATGAGTTTGAGGTTGCTTCCCTTGGTTCTTACTATCATTATGATCATCTAAATCATATCCATAAGATTTGCATTATCTCTCATTGCTTTCATCAACCTTGACATTTACACCCTCAACTATCTTTCTCAGTCTCTTATTATAATATCGGTAGGCCTTGCTTTTAGTAGAATAACCAAGAAATATTCCTTCATCACATCTAGCATCAAACAATCCTGGATATTCATCCTCCTTGATATAACATTTACTTCCAAAAATTCTGAAATATTTAATAGTAGGAGCATGACCAAACCATAATTCATAAGGAGTCTTACCGGTATCACCTTTGATATGCACCCGGTTAAGAGTGTAAAGAGTAGTACTCATAGCTTCTCTCCAATAGACATATAGAACATTTCCTTCCAACATCATTGTCCTAGCAGATTCTTGAATAGTTTTGTTCTTCTTTTCCACAACTCCATTCTGTTGAGGGGTTCTCGAAATAGACAATTGTCTTCTTATCCCATGTTCTTCACAAAATGCTTTGAACTCACTAGAAGTGAATTCGCCACTTTTGTCACATCTCAGACACTTCACATTCAATCCTATCTTTGTCTCAACCAAAGCTTTGAAAATCTTGAACTTATCTAGAGCTTCAGTAACCCACATCATCCTAGAATAGTCATCAATTAGCAACATGAAATATTTGTCACCTTGCAAACTTCTAACTCTAGAAGGACTACAAAAATTAGTATGCACAAGATCTAATAATCCATTTGAATAATGATTCTTACTCTTGAAAGAAACTCTGGGTTGTTTCCATAACTGACATTCCTTGCATATAGTGTTAGTAGGTTTCATCAACTTAGAAATATCTCTCATAGCCCGAGTAGAACTTATCTTAACAATGTTATCAAAATTCACATGACATATTCTTCTATGCCACAACCAACTTTCATCAACCTGAGCAATCAAACATCTTTTACCGACACTATTTAAATGAAAGATATTACCTTTAGTCTTTTTATCTGGTGCAATCTCAATTTTGAAACTCCCCAAGATTCTACACTTGTCATTTTTGAATTGAAGATCATAACCCTTGTCAACCATTTGTCCAACACTCAATAGATTATTCTGTAGTCCTTCTACATACAATGAATCATCAATATTATGCTTACCAGCAAGAGAAATGGAACCTCTACCATGGATTATACCAGCTTTATCATCACCAAACTTCACAATGCCACCTTCATACTTCTCCAAATTCACAAACTTAATCTTATCACCTGTCATATGATGAGAGCAATAGTTGTCAATCACCCATTCATCTTTCTCTTCAACTTGTGTAGCCAAAGCTCTTTCCACTTTCATGCAGCTAGTAGAATCAATGAGAATTGGATCATCTTCCTTGATAGCAATAAAAACCCATTCATTATCATCATCTGACACACCTTCATCAGTAGCATAATAAAATCTCTTCTAAAATTTAGGCTTGTAAGGTTTTCTAGGAGCTCTTTCCAGACACCTTGAGGTAAAATTACCTATCTTATTGCAAGAAAAACATTTAAGAGGCATTTTTCCTTCATACTTACTAGCTCCTTTGGGTAATCTCTTGGCAATAAGGGTTTCAAGCTCCTCAAGCTCTCACTCTTCTTCTTCAATTTCCTTTCTCTCTTTCTCATATATGGACATCCACCTTAAAGAACTTTTTCCCAGCTCATATCTCTGCTTGTCTTTTCTGGACACAGTAGCTTTGAATGCAGATTCTACCTTAGAAAGAGAATCACTAAATTCACTCATCTCAAAAGATGAAAGCTTACCAATCAACATGTCTCTGGTTACATCTTTCATGGTTTTGATATCCTCAACAACAACAAATTATTCTTGTAGGATGCAGGTAAAGATCTGAGCACTTCAGCAACAATATCTGATTCTTCCAACTTTCCATTAGCACATTTGATATTGCACACAAGCTCATTCACCTTATGCATGAAAGAAATGATGTTCTCATATTTGCCCATCCTCAACGTCTCATATTTTCCCTTTAGGCTCTACAACTGCGCAATCTTCACATAATTGTCACCTTCATACAAGGTTTCCAACTTCTTCCAAATCTCATGAGCAGACTTCAATTCCACAACATTTGTCATCTCAGAGTCAGTCAAAGCACTCAGCAATGCTTCCTTAGCCCTAATATTGTATTCAACACTTTTGATCTCATTCAGAGTTGAAGGTCCATTAGCAGGAACAATATACTTGTCTTTTGTAATATCCTAGTAAGGTTCACCAATGCATCTCAAATGACACTCCATGTGATTCTTCCAAAGAGAGTGGTTAGTACCATCAAATCTCAGACTATCCTTCTTGTAAGATGTCATCCCGAATCACCTCAAGTGGTTAAGATTCTTCGAAGGAACCTTCTCTGATACCAATTGATGAAAATATGGTAGACAACTGAGAGGGGGGTGAATCAATTGTCACAAAACTTACATAATTTAAACTTATTCTCATATATGATAATTAAACATGAAAGCATAGATAAAAAAAAAACATAAACACACATAACACCAAGATTTTTGACGTGGAAAACCTGGTCAAGGGAAAAACAACAATGGAGATGAACCCACAAAATAGGTATACTCTGATAAAATTATTACAATAGGGAATGCACATGCATTCAAGCACACTACCTAGAGCCCATTGCTCAAAATAAGAAGGCTCACTACCTACAACAATAATGGATCACATCCAGAAATCATGAACTGAGAAATAATGTCTCCTTAAAGTCTGGTCTAGTCCCTTTGAAACACAAAACAATTTTCTTCTTCACACTTCTTCTCTACCTCTAAAATATGTATACACTTGGTGCACATACATACTCATCCACTCACTCTCAATTACCACCATATCGAAATACAAAGATATTATAATTATTTATACATGACATCAACCGTATTTCTCCAAGGTTGGCTCAACACTCATCACCTAATTAAAAAAAAACAACCACACTCAACACAATATAATATGTGGACCAAGCAATGTCGGTCAAGACATAGCACAGAATCAAATATTTTTCCTTGAACATATTACACCTCCAAAAATTATGCCATGAACATCTGCAAAATGCTACAAGCATCTAGTTGGCCAAGAACATGAAGAACATCAATATAACAAAGAAAAACATCAATTACAAGCACAATGATCGATGCAGACCACCAAAAAAAAAGGAACACAACCTAAAAACATCCCCAAGCATCATGAATTACCATAGCAACATCTACACTAACACAAATTACTAGAATCATCAACATCTTCATATCGAACCTTAGGAACACTAACTGCAATGACTGTCAACCTGGAAAAATCACTTGTGGACCTCCAAATCATGAACCACTTGAATTGAGGACACATATCGACATCCCAATTATTTGTCCAAATCTGCAGATCAAGATATTATAATGTAGAGCAATGTAGATCAAAATACTAACACTCTATCACCACCGAACAACTAAAAAGCCATCCTAAACTCAGATACTAATAACTCAATCAAATCTTCATGCGAACCTCTGAAACTTAAATTGAATAAACTATAGACAACCCTCTACAAACCCTTTAATCCACAAACTTTGATCTTCATCATACTGATCAAACTAACTCACTGAGCTTCACTACATCACTATCACAAACATAAATTTGTTGAAATCAATGACAACACATCTCTCAAATATCTCTTAAGCACATATTTGTATCATTCTTCCAACATAATCTCCATGCAAATGATATAATGACTATCTAGGTCAAACCTATATCTGGATGGTCCTAATACATTTTCCATAATAATCTCAATGATGATAAAGGCTTTAAGAAGCTCATTTCACCTCCATATCTTCTACCTTTCATTGCCCAATCTTGTCATATCCCTTTATCCTATGTAGCCATGCATCATCTAACTGAGTATAATAACACACCAAAAATAAAATTATGTATACATCATGCATCACCACATATTTAGTCTTGCATATCATCATAATATCATTATCATACATGCCTCCTATATTCAAAGAATTAATACATAAGAATCATAAATACATGCATCCATCATATAAAATCATAATCATTATTTATAACATGTATTATAATCATATTAGGATCATATAAATCATCATAATAAATTGCATCACATACACATCACATAGGTCATAATTACATCATCATGATAGAATATCATAATCATCATATAGAATAATTGTATCATCATGATAGAACATCATAATCATCATGCATCACCACATAAGCATATAGCCTCTAGGAATATGTATCAGCTCATATATATATCAAAAAAATAATCAGCGTCATGATAAAATGATGTCAATATCTCAAAAAGGGCTACAAAATCACCTTAAGGGGTCTACATCATCATAAAAAAATAATAGTACTAGTATAAAATAGATCTAGAAGGAGCTATGATGAAAAACCCCCCTCTAACCCTAATGGTCTATGTGACCTCTTACCTCCTAAAGGACCTGCCCCAGCTAACCCTGTACCTGTCCATGTTCTAGGAGGGCCCATCAGCCCTGCACTATCTGATCTCTATCATCATCCTCAGCTCCTAGCCTTGTATATCACTACAAAACTACCTACTCACTAGATCACTAGCACGACAGACTCATATAGGTTCCGCCAATACACAGTGTCATATGCAGCCCGATACACATAATCCATACCAAAGGCAAGATCATCTCGACCTATCACTTGGGTGCTCTCAATAGCAGCCTCCATTCTCCCATACTATGCTATCATTGTATCTCTTTTTCAACATAGTTCGGACCTACTCCCCGAGTGATGTGATCTATCTAGCCTATACATATATCTAGTCCTCTAGTATCTAAATTCGGGCTCTCATGGCCTCCAAATTAGATGGCTCATCCCAATCATCTTTGCCTCTAGGCTGCTCATACTTTCTCTCCTAGTCTCATCCCCATCCAACTGCCTGTCCCTCCTCTCCCTCTACCTAGTGAGGGGCATCCTATACCTAAACCTATCCACCTTTACCATGTGCTTGTATTGGTGGCACCTATATCCCTATCACCTATAACCTGCCTCCTCTTCCTCATGGTAGCATAAGTTTCCATCCACCCCTCCCTCCATCTCTATTTTCATCACCCTTTGAGCCACTTCTCCATCTCCTCCTCTATCGGTAGGATGATCACTCTCTATCGGTATCATATTCAACCTGGGACATTGGCTCACCAGGTTCAGTCAAGCCTAGAAATGGGTGTGCTTGGAAGTAAGCCTCATAGTCTGATGTCATTCTAGTATCCGCAACATCCAATCTCAAGTCCTAAACCACCAGTGTCATTGCCTGGAACTTGGCCTCATAGGACAAACATGATCCCCATTGTGGAACCTCTCATCTCGTATGTGCAAACTCTATAGAACCTATAGTTTTTCCTTGTACTCGACCAAACTGTTTGGACACCCTGTATGGAAAATGTCTCTCAATGATATATGTAGTCTTGCAAATGATAATTATGACTTGATAACAGTAAGGGAGCTATGTCTTGTCCTCCTCCCAAGGCTCATAGTTAAGATAAGGCTTCTAGATGACAATATAAATATCATTGATCCCTCGCCTCCAATAGTCCATCTTCTCAAGTCAAGGTTGGGAGACACTCATGCTATGCATATGTACACATGGTTGTCTTGCCCCAAGTCCCCTATAGCAGATCAACCTAGTCATAGCAATATGCTCATAAGACCATATTTGAAGAATTACGATCCCTATAGATATCTTGGAACCACCCAAGTAAACAAATTGATGTAGATCATGATACAAGTGAGCCAACATACATGGCCCCCAAGTAAAATGAGTTTTATGTGAGAGAATCGTGTGCATATCTCAGCCCCAACCAATAGACATATCATGAGTCATGTAGTTGGGATAGATATAACTATTGATCACCCTTCCAACAACTATTGCCCAAGCTAATCTGACCAAACCCACCTTGTACATCTAATCCTAGCTGATGTGACTATCAAAGATCTCCAAATCTTGATAGTCAAATACCCAGTGTAGAGCCTCAACATCTCCTCCCTCCCTATCATGGATCACCATCTCCCCATGGTTAGGGATGTGTATAATATGATAGACATCCTCCAATGTCATAAAAATCTCCCCATTTAGCAAGTGGAATGTGCAATGCTCAGCCAGTGTAGATAAGAAACCGAGATTCATCTAAATCTCAAGTATGAAGGTAGTGTGCCATAGTCCTAGAACTCCCAGTGTCAAATTCTCATCCTTGTTCAACTATAGTTTCAATCTCTATGTCCTTGGAAACCTCTCTCATGAATCTAGAGGACCCAAGTTAGCCTGCAATCACAAGTGCAATTACATTAGCATCAAAATCTTATCAATCTTGCATAAAATTCATTAGCTCTATCTTGTGACTTCATCAACTTTATCAGCTTCATCAGTCACCTAACAATCTATCATGTAAGGGAACTCATTGATTTTCATAAATTTGACGGCTTATCCATTTGTACATTCATGTTTATCACAATGATGGCTTGTTTTGCCTTTATTGGGACCAAAAACATGCTTATGTTTGTCATAGATGCGTTATTAATCCCTATATGCAATTTTACAGTACAAAAATGCACTTCTACCACAAACATGTTTATATTTATCATAGATGCACCAAGAAACCATAGACGCACTTATCTTCACCATAAATACATTTTTAACCTGTACGTGCTATTGTTTGTCATGGACATGTTGTCATTGACCCTAAATGTATTTTCATCATAAAGGCACTTTTATAGATTACATATGAAATTATCCTAACCATAGTGGTTCAGGAGCACCTAGCATGATCATGCCTCTAAGGGGCCAATTTGGCATTTTGATTTTTCTTTTCAATTTTGGTTATGTAATAAGGTCTAAGAGACCATTTTAGTCATGTATGCATCATTTATGTCAATGTGGAGTTCTGTTTTGGGGGTTAAACATAGAGACCTAACATTTGTGGCCAATGCTTAAGAGATAGAACTCCCTGTTGGAGTGGCTATCTCCCCTATTTTTAATGTTTTTTTATCACTTTCCCTTTTAAATGTTCTATGAATGCAACAAAAGATGCAGCTACATTATCATATGTAGATGAAGATTGGGTTAGAGATCTTCCTCCAAGTGAACCTATGAAGCTTGAATTCATTTTAGACACCAAGGAAGCCAAGAAGACAAGGCATAAGATTTATCATGAGTACCTAGTGAAGTGAGAAGGCCTACCCAAGGAGGATGCCACATGGATGATAGAGGAAGACATCCTAAAGCATGGAAGTACAGTCCAAGACCTAATCTCAAAAGGGACTTTAGATTCTTCTTCATCCCAGGAGTATTGTGCAAGAGCACCTAGAATGATCATGCCTCCGAGGAGCCATTTTGACATTTTGATTTATCTTTTCAATTTTGGTCATGTAACAAGGTCTAAGAGACCATTTTAGTCATGTATGCATCATTTATGTCAATGTGGAATTATGTTTTAAGGGTTACGCATAGAGACCTAACATTGATTAGGAGGGTGTCATAGTTTGTGTTCATGTTTTAGGAAGCCCAATGGTCATAAGTTTTAAATTTGGTTATTAACCATGGTACATGGGTTCTAGTGAGTTAAATACCACTTGCCTAGGTTGAGGAAAGGTTGTTGAAGACTTTTGGATGCATAAACAGAAATAAAAACTTCAAATTTCTATATTTTTTTTCATTAAATTTGCTGCTACAGCTTGCTACTATCATGAAATGAATTGGATTTAATAAATTGATGAGTTAAGATAATTTTGGCTTTGATTTGGTTGTTTTTCTTTCATTTTGAAGCATTTGGGAGCAATTTTGGTGAAACCGGGTTGATAAACCCTAGTTGTGAGGGTTTTGTTGTCAAAAATGCTAAAAAGTCCATTCCACTTATCTAACTGTTGAAATTCAGTGGACTGGGTGTAAATAGGATGTTAGACATATTAGTAGGGTTAGTAGTGTAGGGTTTGGAGTTGGGGGCAAATTGGTGCATGTAGAGGCCTAATATCCTCATGTATTAGGCTAGTGAAGATAGGTTAGAAGAGGGTTTGAGGTTAGGTGAATCAATGATGCAAACTAGTGGTGTTAGTTGCATATTGGGACCCCACTTGACATGCTTTTAACCCTAGAAGGAAGGTTCAACATTTGGGACAACAATATCACATACTTGCTTTGAAAAATTGGCCTAATTAGGAATTTTTGCAGCATAATAGTCAACTTTTTTGGAGACATTGCTCCAAATTAACCCCTATCCAATTTCAGATATGTTATAATATGTCCAAATGGGTATATAAAAAGGTACACTTTTTTGGTGGAATATGTCCGTATAGTTGGTTATGATCAGAAAATTACTTTGGGAGGGCTACAAGGAGATAGGCCTAGATATAGGTAAGAAGACCTTGAAACCAAGACAGAAGTTGAACCTATGGAAGGATGTATTTATAATGATGTAAGAGAGATGAGGGAAGTCAAATTCTATTAGTGACAAAGGGGATAGGGTCTTTTATAAAAGAGATTGAAAATTAGCTAAGGGAGGACTCCTGAAATGGGCATGAAGACCATGGCTAGGAACCAAAAGAACCAAATACAAAGTTCAAGACTCAATCAAACAATGTTTCTAAGAACACTCCACCAATGTATAGCATCAAATAGACACACTCAAACCCTATATGGTCCAAGATGCAACCTAGACACACTAATATAAGACCTATATTCAATTTCCGCATTTTCCTAACTATTGCATTTTTGGTAAAATGCATTCTAGCCCCATTTATGACACATGAAATAACAAATACAATAGGGTATATACTAGCTCTCCATACTCCTCAGGGATTATCGTGTCATCTAATGTGCTCAAATCTATGGAATCTCTCTGCCATGGCTCTACTACCATGCTCTTTATCTCTCCTTTGCTTTGCATTGTGAACAATGAAAGTGATGGATGCAAATGAAGTGGTCCCTATTTCTATGGATATTAACCCTAGCTGCTCATGGTGACTCCCTATGGTCATCATGATCCCTCGAGACCTCGTATTTGTCTGTCTCTAGCCTATTCACCTTGTTTTTCATCCTACTTAACCTTTTCTATCCTTTTTCTTTCTGAGAGATTGTTCAATTTTTTCAGGAAAAATTCACCCAATATCTCAAGGGGGCATTTCATCTCCTTTCTAGGGGCAACTTATCATACCAATAATTTATTTTTCTTTAAAACAATATGACAAGTTGCATTATCTCTCAGAGGGGAAAAATGTAGACACCCAAAATTGTCTTAGCCTAATTAAATAAATATTTTATTTATTTAATTATTTTATCCTAAGCCTTCTATTAATTAAATAATTTTTTTAATTTAAATTATCCTTCCCCTAAATAAAATAAATATTTTATTTATTTAATTAACCCCACCTCTTCTATTAATTAAACAAATTTTTAATTTAATTAATTCTTTAGTTTTTTCCCTCTATGACACTTGTCATTCATCTCTTAATTTATTGTTGACCTTTTTTGTCAACTTAAGATCCAATCTGAGGAAGGCTTTTCTGCATAACTTGCTTGTTATGCACACCTACATAACCTTCATGTTATGTGCATTTCTTGTTAATAGCCTGCAGAGGGATTCCTTCGAGCTCTGTTTCTATTTTTGAGTTGACTGGGCCAACTGGTCAACTCCCTTAATTTCCATTGGCTAGAGGGTTCTAATCATCAGTGGGTCGGTCTCTACATTTGTTCCCACCAGCTGGCAATTTTATTATTTTCCTCCCACCTCCCCACAGATTTCTTTGGCAATGTCATCTTGCTTTGCAGGCTAGTAGGGACTTGTTTTTCTCCTACCACCTTCCTGGAGTCTCTTTTGGCTCCTCCAGTATTTCTCATGGGATAGTGGGAGCTATTTTGTTTCTTCCATCTATCTCGTGCGAAGAAAAAACCTCAATTAGAAGGCTCATGGGTGAAACAAATTGAAATATGGTCTTCCCCGCTATCCTGCAAGGAACGATAAAGCACACGAAGGACCCCGTGGGGTAGACATAGCTAGGGGCAGATAGTCATCCCGTCAGCCTGCATGCCTTTCCGAGAGGTCACGATGACCTTGTGGGATAAAGAAAAGTGAACAGATGGCTTCCCTGCCATCTCATAGGCCATTCCAAGGTGCCAAGGGGGCCTTGCGGGGTAATAGAAACAAATAAGAAGGTTGTCCCCCACTATCCTATGAGGAATTTTGTGGAAATAGTGAGGCCACATGGGGTAGAAAAACCTTAGGAGATAGCTTATGCCCGCCATCTTGCACGATAAGTAAACAATAGCGATGGTACAGGCCTTTTTGACCTAACTTTCTTAGTCATTGAATGCTTTTGGGGTCTTGCTAAAATGCCTAGTCTTGGTGAAATATGATGATGTAATGGGCTCGCCCTTTCTCCATCGTTAATGATCACTTGGGGCTCGATCCAACGGTCATGACTTAATCTCTAGTTGGGCTCTTTGGTATGCGTATGGCAGGATCTCGTGCGTCCATCTACACATGAAATCCCTTGATCAATGATGGACATTCATTTTTTTGGTGATCGTTGGAATTCAAAGCTCTACAGGTGGGTGGTTTCCGACTTGATGGTCAAGGATATTTTATGCTCAATCGGTGCCCCAAATGGAATCCTTTTTACTTCTAGCTCCCATATGTTTCGCCATTCACTCCAAAAGTGACCTTGAGGTTGATCTCATATGCCACCCCATTCCTCTTCAATGCATTTTGAATACTTTCTTGTCTTTGTCATATTACCATGATGCATTTATTGCAAAGATGTCTGCTCTTGCAAACTTTTTTCCTCTTTCAAAGTTGAAGGACCACTCACAAAGGAGATTTTGCATGCCATCAGATCTTTCCTGTCGACCTGATCTTCCCTCTTACAGATATTTTGTAACCTAATGCTGGTTAGGGTTAGGGTTACATCTGTGATTCAACCTGAGTTATTCCTAGACTATAAAGGTAAATCTATAATATTTGTATAGGACATTCTTTCTTTCTCTAGCAGAAAACTATGTTTCTCTACGACTATAAATTTTTCCT
Organism: Cryptomeria japonica; assembly: GCF_030272615.1. NCBI lineage: Eukaryota > Viridiplantae > Streptophyta > Pinopsida > Cupressales > Cupressaceae > Cryptomeria > Cryptomeria japonica. Next base: position 467,343,543 of record NC_081414.1, read on the forward strand.
TGCCTTCATATCAATAGATTTGCGTCTCTTACCTTTCTTCAATTCTTTCAATTTATGTAATACTTCTACCTTATTATTTGAATGCGTCCTACTTGTTTCTTTGAGTGGTAAGTGATTGTGGTAATCCCTCTTCAGGTGTCATTTGTGAACTATCTTGGATCTTATTTTCATCTTGCAATAATCCTAACCTCCACTCACACTTGGATGACCAATTAGGATAAAAGTTTGTGTATGTCTTGGGTAGTTGTATTGATGTTTTGTGTAGTTATGGGCAGGGAGATCACAGTTTCAATCTGGGTGCAAACCCCTTTCCCCCTCTTTCAGCAACCCTTCTCTTTCTCCCTTTTCCTTGCCAAATTAGTAGATTAGGATTTTCATGTGTTGGGTTGGGCCAACACTCTACATTTAGATTTAAAAGTAAGTTGACCTTCCCTGGAGATTTAACTTCACAATAGTGCAAGGTCCCACACTTGAGAGGTTGATTCAATGTTTCACAAGGTTGATGACCAAGGTTTCTTAGGTCATCAAGGGTGAAAAATTTTGTGACAACAGTTTTTGGCATTGCCCAGTGGGACACATTCAAACATTCATACTGAGGATTCAATGCTTCTCCTAGCATTTCAGCCTTTGGAGTCAATAAACCAAGCACTTGATGACTCTTAAGGATAGATCCATACACTCGGTGTTGACAAGCTACAACTTTTATGCAAAGAAGACAATCCAAGTCATTTGCAAGAGGTATTTTTCAATTTACTCATCTTCCTTATTCAAGATATAGGAGAACTAGAGGTAAGGTCTCAATATACCCCTCCTATTATCATACCTTCTCAACCTAAAGGAACTACCATCCATATCAACAAAACCCTATTTGTTATGGCATTGCCAAGAGCACATGCATTTTTTACCTTTAATGGTGGCAGACCTTTAGTTCTTTCCTAAAAAAATGATATTCGAGTAGCAGCCTTAAAGGCTATTTTGTATTTCATAGGAGAAACATTTGTCACCCCTAAGGAACACATTCAAGATGTGTCTACATTTGCATCATTTTTTATGTTACTGAGGACAATGTGGCAGTGAGGCTTCTTGCCTCCTCATTTAAGGGAAAGGCCTTACAATGGTACAGAGGGTTAGCCTCCAACTCCATCCACAACTGGAATGAGTTAGGAGAGAATTTGTGCAAACAATTTGAAGATAGGAGTGACAATCTATCACTTATGGAGTATTTTTCAACCATCAAGAGAGAACCCCATGAGTTCATGGGTGACTTTAATTATAGATTTCAAAAGACCTAGGATAGGATCCCAACGTTGGTCAAGCCCTCTTCAAATGGTGCCTTTTTTATATTTCCTAAGGGCTCTCAATAGTGACATTGCCACTATGATACATTCAATGGGAGAAGATAACCTTCCAGGGGAATATGATACTGCCATAAGGGTAGAAACTTGCTTAATACAACCAAGAAAGTTGTCTCCTAGGCCTCCAATACCCTTATTTCCAGAGTCTCCTACCAAACAGCTTATTCTGGCACCACTTCTAGTAGCATTTGCAAGTCAATTACTCACACTTGCACCCACCCCACCATCTTCAGAGATTTAGGGGCTCAGGTCAGAAATCAAGACCATGATGTAGGGATTTAGCAATGAGTTGGTGACCTTGAAGAGGCAACAATTTCAAAACAATAAGCCTTACCAACCAAAAAATCAAAACTATCAGCATCAGAGATCCAACTTTCAAGGCCAAAACCAATGGAGTAATGCTAGGCCCTTAAATAGCTTAAATCCAACTACTACAAGAACCTCAAGGCACTAGTGCCAATTCAGAACAATCTTGCTCAAGAACAAGATTGGTGTACTCCATGCAATCTGCCACACAGTCAAGCTGCATGCCAGAATGGTGAGTTCTCTCAGACCTTGGTGGCATAAAATAAAACAACAATATCAGGACAATAGCATTTTTGTGGTTGTCCAAACCATTCACAGGCACATTCCACTTTCATAAATTGGCAAGAGGTTGATTTTTGTGGAGTAAATGAGACAACTAGTGAAAGTGTGGCTAGAAATACAAGGTCAAAAAAGAAGGCTTTCAGTAGTGATACAACTTCTACCACAACAACCCAAACCTCACAGGTTTCCATGCAATGTTCAATTCTAAAGACATCAGATAGGGTGACTACCCCAAACAAAGAACAAGACTTGACACAAAATGTTAAGAAGGGAGAGGCACTTAAGGCTCCTATAATATCAAATCTTGATATTGTTACTACTAAGGTGTCTATTAAGGCCACTGCCCCATTTAATATCATTAAACATATGAAGAGGTTTAGCTTCAGTGTATCTATGTGGGATTCTCTTGATATCCCATCTCAGAGAGACCAACTTCAAAGGGCCTTGATGGAAATCAATGTTGCAATGGATACCAATCAAGGTTGCAATTCTTCAATGCCTACAAGCTTGGTGCAAGTTGTGGAGGCAGAGAATTTAGAAAAATCAATAAGCCTCCCCCTTTTTATCTCTCTTTAATCATATAGAATAGACTTGTTCATAAAATCATGATAGATAATGGGGCTAGTAGCTCATTTATGCCCAAGGCAGTTTTTGATCGCCTAAGCATCAAATATGACCCTATGAACAAAGGAGTTGTGTAGCTTGATGGCAGAACAATTTAGGCTATGGGGTTATTAAGGATCTAAATTTAATCTTGCATGCTTACCCTTATTGTAGTGTACTGCAAGATATTTCAGTTATTGATCTCCCTACTCACTTTTCCATTTGTTTGTCAAGGGAATTCACTTCTAGGATAGGTGGCTACCTATCCTCTAATTGTTCTTACATGTTTTTTAGAACAAGGTATGGTACCAAGGTGACCATCAGGGCATATCCTTTTGCCTTAAACCATATTGAGCCCTACATCCAAAGCCCCATAGAGATGAATTTCTCTTTCCATGAGGAGAATGAGGATTTATTTATTAGGGAGCCTACAACTCAATTGGAGGAGGTTCCTGATTGCCTACTTGATGAGTGGGTAATTGCTTTTCAATTTGACCTAACTAATGAGCTCAATAGTCCAGGCCTTGACACCTTTTGCATCCATGATGAGGACACCCCTATCCCAAGTATCACAAATGAAGACAGAGGCATGCAAGAGATGCTAATCTGAATAGAGAAGAATAAAAAGTAGAGAGACAAACTAAAGATTTTAGATCTTCTTGTGAGGTGTCTCATGAGCCTAAGACATGTGTCGATGAGATTAATATTAGCACATGTGATTATGATGTATGTTGGTTCTCCCATGTCCCTAATCATGATAATATTGAATATGAGGCCTTCTTTTAGTGTGAAGATGTCTCATTTGACATTATGGATGAGGTGCCTAATCTTGAATGTTTTACTTGGGACTAGCATACCAAGTTTGATGCAACTGAGTAGCAACATGTTGACCATGTAGATAGCCTTCTGGTTGCTCAACTTGACAGTGTACCTGAGCTTCAAATTTTCCACTTTTATATGTCTAAAGAGCCCCCTTAGGAAGATCAAGACAAGAAGATGGTATACTTTTCAGCCCCATGTGAGTTTGAGGCCTTTTCCTTTGGTTTCAGCTCATACCAAGAGCAGGACAGTTGTAACAATAGTGTTAATTTTGATTCTGACCTACCCTTTATGCATCTTCCCTTTATTCTTGAGCATGTATTTGATGCATTTCCATGTGCTTCAGAGACCTATTTTCTATGGATTCAATGCAACAACAAATAAAATGGTGAGTTTTCTTTTCACCACATCAATAGCATGTATATTCTAATATATGCATGCAAGATACTTCAATTGTTGTAGTTGATTAATGATTGCAACCATGAACTGAGGGAGATCAGATCCTTCATGAAGATCACTTTTGACAAAGGCAATGACTTTCTTTGTCTCTAAGTTTCAAAATTGTAGGCTTCTATAATTTTTGTTTTTCTGGTTTCCAACAAGTGCACGTGCACAGGCCATTCCCCCATAATGGCAATTTTTTAAAATTTTGCAAGATGCGAGGAAGGTTCCATTTTCTATTCTCCTTTTGTGACTCTATACCCAATGGATATCTAGTCTTTCCCTAAGCAGGCTTAGGGCCCCCTCGAAGTCACCAAAATGTTGACCTTTCTTTGTCAACTTAAGATCCAATCTGAGAAAGGCTTTTCTACATAACCTGTGTGTTATGTGCACTTGCATAACCTTCATGTTATGCACATTCCTTGTTAATAGTTTGCAGAGGGACCTTTTCACCTTTTCCTTCGAGCTCCATTTCTATTTTTGAGTTGACTAGGCCAACCAGTCAACTCACTTAATTTCCATTGGTTGGAGGGTTCTAATTCATCCATGGGCTAGTCTCTACATTTGTTCCCACTGACTAGCAATCTTATTTGTTTCCTCCCACCTCCCCACATATTTATTTGGCAATGCCATTTTTCTTCGTGGGATAGAGAGGACTTGTTTTTCTCCCCCCACCTCCCCATGGTCTCTTTTGGCTCCTCTAGTATTTCTCGTGGGCTGGTGGGAGCTATTTTATTTCTTCCCACTATCCCACGCCAAGAAGAAACTCAATTAGAAGGCTCACAGGTGAAACAAAGTAAAATATGGTCTTCCCTACTACCCTGCAAGGAAGGATAAAGCATATGAAGGACCCTGCAAGGTAGACAGAGCTAAGGGCGGATAGTCATCCTGCCATCATGCATGCCTTTCCAAGTAGTCACGGCAACCTTGTGGGATAAAGTGAAGTGAATGGATGGCTTCCTCACCATCTCGCAGACCATTCCAAGGTGTCAAGGGGGCCTTGTAGGATAATAGAAAAAAATAAGGTTGTCCCCCACTATCCCATGAGGAATTTTGTGGAAATAGTGAGGTTGCACGAGGTAGGAAAACCTTAGGAGATAGTTGCTCCCTGCCATCCCACGTCATAAGTAAATAATGGTGATGACAAAGGCCTTTTCAGCCTAACTTTCTTAACCACTAAATGATTTTGGGGTCTTGTAGAAACACTCGGTCTTGGAAAAATATAATGACATAGTAGGCCCGACCTTTCTCTATCATTGATGAACACTTGGGGCCCGATCCAATAGTCATGATTTAATCTCCAATTGGTCTCTTTAGCCCACATATGGAAAGATCTCACACATCCATCTACGTACAAGATCCATTGATAAATCGTGGACAATCATTTTGGTGGTGATCATTGGAACTCAAAACTCTCTAGGTGGGTGGTTGCTGACCCGATGGTCGAGGACATTTTTTGCTTGATTGGTACCCCAAATAGAATCCTTTTTTCTTCCAACTCTTATATTTTTTGTCATTCTCCATATGTGACCTTGAGGCTGATCTCAAATGCCACCCCATGCCTCTTCAATGCATTTTGAAAACTTTCCTTCCTCTGTCATGCCGCCATGATGCATCTATTGCAAGGATGTCTTCTCTTGTAGACTTTTTGCCTCTTTCAGAGATGAAAGACCATTCACAGAGGAGATTTTGCATGCCATCAAATCTTTCTTGTCACCCTAATCTTCCCTCTTGTAGATACTTTTTAATCTAACCCTAGTTAGGGTTAGGGTTTCAGCTGTGATTTGACTTGAGTTATGCCTGAACTATAAAGGCAAATTTGTAACATTTGTATAGGATCTTCTTTCTTTCTTTAGCAGAAAACTATGTTTCTCTGTGACTGTAAATTTTTTCCTTGCCTTCATATCAATAGATTTTCTTGTCTTACCTTTCTTCAGCTCATTTTATTTGTGTAATACTTCTACCTTATTTTTTGAATGCATCCTACTTGTTTCTTTGAGTTGTAGGTGATTGTGTTAATCCCTCTTCAAGTGTCATCTGTGAACTATCTTGGATCCTCTTTTCATCTTGCAAGAATTCTAACCTCCGCTCACACTTGGATGACCAATTAGGATAGAATTTTGTGTAGATATTGGGTAGCTCTATTGTAGTGATATGATTTTGGTGGGAAAAAAATATATTGGGCATCATTGAAATTCATCCTCCATTAATATAATTCTATTCTTAAATATTTAGTGCATTAGAATTCTCATAGTAACTAATCATCTACCATTCAAAGAAATAAGTATAGTAGCATCACTAATCCTCACCACCCAATGCCTTCATCAGATATACTTTTTGTAAAACTACTCAAGGTCCCTAAACCATTGATAATTTATTAACTGCAAATGTGATAAAACTCAGGCATGGTGGAATTTTAACACTATAATAGTGGAACCAAAAGTCCAAGTATTGGGTGTTGTAAACTTTGGCCATTGACTTGAGCAAAATAATCAATATAGAATAGATATATCAAATTGAGTTCATAAACATAGAGCATCATTACCTAAGAAATACAATCAATGTATAACTTCTAGAAAAAATATGGTTAGAACAATAATACTTCTAAGAGAATATGTGTGTTTGTAAGGAGGTGGAATTAGGGCTTCACCACCTAGATGGATAATAAAGCCACTAATTTCACTTGGGAGAAACCTTACACTAAGGGGAGGATATTTGATTGATTCAATCCTAAAAGGACTAGATTTAGATCAAGTTAATCCTTCCCTTGTTAGAATTGAAATTGTATTATAATTAGGGTTGAATTATAATATTAGATCTAGGACAAATAATGAGAAATTGACAAAAATAGTAATAATAGAATGTTCAAGGTATCATACAAAGTTGTAAACTCGGATTTGAGGAAGGAAAATGGATCAGAACCTATGAAAAAATATTTGAGTTGGATTGTTGACATCGAGAGTAGCACATTATCCTGGTCCTTTGAATATCATGAGAAAATAGACTAGATATTTTTTGGATCAAGATGACAATAGAATCCACTATCAAAAGGTTGTCAGAAATGCATAGGACTGAGGGGAATCAGTCATCGTGGTCCTCCACTTTTTGTGCCTTCAAAACATAAGTTTCATTGTCATTGTCTACACTGCCAGATTCCTCGCTTGCAGCTTCTGAGACAATTCCTTACACATAGAAAGAAAGAAATACTGAATTAAAAGGTGTATAATAATACCTCATATTTTCAACGGTTGATTAAAGATTGATGGTTCAATACTCTTTAGATGTGATCACAAATTTTGATGCAATAAAATGACAACACATAGAAGACTCAACCACAAATCATATGCTTTCATGAAAGTTGATGTAATTTTATCCATGATGCTTGAATAATATGGTGGGATGAAATACTATCTTGAATGCTTGAGAATGCTTGATGTATGCCTAAATGATGTGATAGATTATGGATGGAGTGTGGATATCAAAATGAATTGATGGGATGTCTTTATATAGGGTTCCCTAGGTAAATTACTGATCCAACTGACCTCCAATAGTCACTATTGATGCCTAAAATTGCTCTTAGACACAACATTATGGGAAAACCAATATTGGGGGACCTATGCTTTTCACTGAGTAACCTCTAGGATTTTAGAAGCCAGCTCTTCAATTATTTGGGGGACGAAAAGGGAAGAGAGAACATAAAATAAAACTAATCTAAGGTGATGCACCTAATTTGAATTTCTATCAAACAACTTGCACAAAGAACTTCATACATATGTGATTCCAAGGTCCATTCAATAATCTACATGCCTCATACACGACCACATATACATCAAAGATCTTTGAAATAACATAAAGTAAAGCATGCCTTCATAATTACTTGAATGAAAGAGTGTATAATATGATCCAAACAACAAAGTTTAAGCATACATTACTAGAGTCGAGACTACATCTTAAATTGTACATAAAACCATTAATGAATACTGAACAAAATAGTCTAAAAAGGCCTAAGGCACAATTCACTTACTTTGATTTAGGAAATAGTAACAACATTGATGCCTTAAATTCCAGTCTAGAGATCTTTTCCATATATCTAAATTAAAGTATAGAAGCCCCTAATGTTACAAGCATTTGGAATTAAATTGAAGAGGTTTGAACTGCCCACTACTTGTGAAACAAAAAACTCATTACAATACAGTGTTTGATGTTGTAATAGCTGGCTCATTTAACAATCTGCAAAGTCATCAAAATCATGAAGATGATGACTAGTTTTGGCATATCACTTTACCATTTGCTATCCAAATCAAAACCACCATCATAACTTCCCCATTGCAACAACTTTTTGGACCTATCTAGAACAACACCCAAAAAATGGTTGGCGGCCCCTCAACACATTGGTAGCACTTTACAGGTGGCATCCTGCCTTCCATTATATGAATGTGTGGGGCCTCTACCATTCAATTTGAAATGACAAGTAGTGGTAGGATGATCAGTCACCTCCTTGAGAAAACTACAAACTCAAAACATCATGTGAAGTAGACACGTGTCTCTCAAATGACCTCCCTTCAAACTATGGACAAAAATCATGAGGAAGAAAAGAGGAAACCATGTGGAATTCAAACGAGGCTCTATGGAAAAGAAAAAAAGGCTATCCACAATATATGTTGTGCCAACACATGGCAAACGTTTGTAAACTTTAAACTGTAGCCCTTTGACTTATTTGATCAAAACAAAGGCTGTGGACTTAGATAACATAAAAAAGGGGCCTTTAAGGGATGATGTGGATTATAAATCCATAGTTTTCTAGTGACTCCTGGGGAAATCTCGCTTATGAGATGACGATACTCAAAAGTCTGGTTTTGTAGATTACGTCTATGCACTTTCTTTGAAGAGTTGGTTGAGGGCCTTCTGCAATAGGAGCCAATCATCTTCTAAGGGTAGAGCTTGGGCTTTAAGATACTGATGATCCTGATCCAAATTAATGATTTCCTTGAAAGGCAGACCACTCAGCTTACTAAGCGTCAAATCTATGAGATTGTGGAGCTGAGCTAAGGGATAAATCAATCCTTCAATCTTGCTAGCGTTAGGGGTGTCACTCATAGCTTTCAAATATAACTGGTCTTGTTGGTGTTGCTCTATCAAATACATAACCTACTCAATCTTCATGACTTAATCATTTGGGAGGAAAGGTGAGGGAATTCCACTCTTCACAAGCTGATCAAATCGACCCCTCATATATGTGGCTAAGGACTTTAATGTTGCCAAGATGGACATAGCTTGAACAACTACCTTATGACAATTTATGAACTCATTTTCTTTCCTTGCTATAGCTCTGCAGTCTTCAATCCTTGTTGTAGTTAGTTCCTGATTAAAGGCAACATACAACCAGTTGAATAGAGTCTGAGAACCAGGCACCTTATACATGGTGGACTGCATGATATGATCAATGGTATTTCTTGCATCGACACACAGTGATTGAGCATCTCCCACGAATTAAAAGGTTGGTTGCAAAGAGACAAAAGACTGCTTCACTTTCTCTCAACCAAAAGTCTAAAGTTGTTGTACCATAGGAGTAAACTCTACAAGGGGAAGAGAAGCAAGTGTGGAAGGTTCTAAGAGGAGTTTGATTTCAGCTTCCTTCAAATTTAGTTTTTCAATCAACTCCTTAATCTGATAGGATGCATCAGACACTTGTTGTTGCAATATAGTGATCTTTACACTCCTCTCCAACACCTCTTTCTAATTTTGACCATAATTATTACATTTATTTTCTAGAGCTACCCTTGCATCACATAGTTGCTTATCAAATTGAGCTTTCTTTTCTTGTAGTTTGTGTGATGCTTTCTCTTTTTCTCACTTCTCCTCTATGAGAAGAGTTTGTACATTACTGTACTCTTAACAATACTAATCTTTTTCCTTGATGGTGGTCTACAATTGGGTTTGAATCTGAGTTACATCCATGAAGCTTGCTGCATCTACAAGAGCTCCTACTCCTTTTCCTAGAATTTATTGATAGATTCATCCTTTACGGCCTACTCTACATGCCACTGAGCTTCTACTCTGTTCATCTCATCCTGAAGCTTCTCCCTCTCCACCTTTTCTTGTTGTGTGGTAGCCTAGAATCGATCGATTTTTGAATCTCTGGATATCTCTCTTTTTTATAAGTGCTCAACTGTAGCCTTAACAACATCCAATTCAATTGTGATCTTATCTAAATGTCATGCACGCTTCAAGAAGTCTGATGTTACCACCTTCTAGGTTTCCTCCATGAGTTTGACCTTATCTTGCGGTCCCATCTATTACAAGTTGATATTGATGGCTTGTACTATATAGAAATATTTTGGCTTTACTTTCTCTATTAGTTTGATGACATTTAGTGCCATGGCCACAAACAACAAGTTCTCATGATCTTCATTGTAGAGTGTCTTCATGCTAGGCTCAATGGGTTTTTGAGCATCATTTTCTTTTTTGTTTTTGTGACCTCTGAGCCCAAGGGAGCCTGGCTGAACTTTCTTGTTGCATAAGTTCTGCTAGATATGCGATGTGTTGCCTAGCAAAGGGGACCCCAGGTGTAAGAGAAAATAAAATTAAGACTATGGGAGCTTGCAACTGGGTCCACATTGGCAAAGTAAGGGTGGCAGGAGAAAATGGAGAAATCCCTTGTTGAGTACTAGTGGGAGGGGAGAAGAAAAGGCCAACATTTGATGGTACCGAAGGTGTGAAACTAGAAAAACCTAAGACTCGTGCTACTAAAGGCACAGTTGTTGATTGACCTGAGGTGATTGTGAAAGGGGAAGTGCTTGTTGCTGTGCCTACTAGTGTGACATTACGTGGGGAAGAAAAAGCAAGGCCAATGGATACAAAGGTCGATGGGGATTTTGTAATGACCATAGATGATACTAAAGTAGAAGGGGAGATAGAGGCAACAATGAATGTGTGCAGGATCGAGGCCACTAGTGAAACCAAAGATTGTGAAAAAAGAAGAGGGGGAGAAAAATGTACCTAACCAGAAGATGTTGCCAACATAGTTGAAACTTCAAGTTTCAGCAAATACTCATGTTTGAGCTCACTTCCCAGAACATTAGTCATGTTTTGGCTCTATATCGAGGGGTTCAAACCAGCACTGGAAGGATTCTGAGACTATAAAGTCTCACCTAACCTTTTCCTTACTATTTGTGAATGAGGCCTTTTTATAGCTTCATATGTAGCTAGAGCTCCAGAGGCCTAACTTGTCTACCTTTGTTCAACCTAATTACCCTTTTCTTTCCACTATTTCATTCCTTGAGGAGGAACTGGATCATCCATGCCACCCGAGGGAGGATGGTAATCAATATCAGCATTATCATCACCATTGTATTTTTGCCATTCCTATTCAAAAACTTCATCTATAATGATGTTGCCAATTCTTGTTTGGAGTTGTTGAATCTCATGTCTGTATATCCAAAAGGGTAGCCAATTTTCTTCTAGGCAAGTATCTTCATCCATCCTCCTCTATAGAATGGTGAGTATCTTTTTGGTGAGATCCACTTGCCCTGTTGGTTTGTAAAATTTTAGTCATGGTGGTTGCTCCTATTTGGGAATGAGAACTAGATCCACATATAGATTAGGGTCTTCTCGGGGTGGGCTTATCGAGAATTCCTAGTATTCATGAGGCATGTGTACTACAAGTATCTTTCACTTTGATAAGCAGCCATTTGGATCATAGGTCCCTGTCATCAATAACTACTAGCCCTATCTGGACTAGTTTTGAGGAAAGCACACCTTTTGCCTGAATTCTCCTCTCAAGAATAATAGGTCCTAACATCTTATGATCTTGGGTGATAGGCATTTCATGCCTTTTAGAACCTATGTGGAGTTCAATTATAACCAACTATCTAAAAATCTCTAGGGCTAGGGTATGATTAGTAATGCAAATCGGGAGGCAAAAGAGCTCCTCTATGAAACCATGGATTCTAATAGAGGAAAATTTTTGACCTAGAAACTAGTCACAATAGGTTTGGCATGATACCATCCAGCCAATTTTCTCTTTATAAAAATGGGTAACAGAATCTAGACCTTGCTTTCTCAAATCTTGTAGGACGGGAGTCAATAAGGTATCAAAAAAAAACATAAGAATCATATGTAGCAAACAAGATAGGGGTCCATATGGTTACAAGTTTTCTCCTCTTTTCATCATCATGGGTCAACAAATCCATATACTAGCTAAAACACTTTATATTTTGGTGCAAGAACATATAAACTAACAATGATGTGTACCTAAACGTATACTGCTTTGGATAATTCATCAACTATTCAACAATCTCTTGGGCGAGGTCGTCTGCAAAATAGTACCAGAAAGGCTCCCTTTGCTTATGAAGCTTAAATAGCATACCCATTTGAAATGGATGGATGTCAAAGTCATTATCAAAACCAAAAATGTACACCGTCATTAAGAAAACATCTTGCAGGTCCTTCTGCTTCAAATCCCTAATTGATATGGGGAACTTTGAAAGCTCCATGATAGTTGGGTCTCTGCCCATTGCATCATTATAGAAGCTCATAGAATCTCTCCTTATTCACTATTATCCTTCTAATTCTCCTTTGTAGAATTTGTCTATCTCCTTAGTGAGAAGGGGAATTCATATCATATCTCTGATAGCATCTACCCTTATGGACACCCTCAGCATGTCTCCCTAAATAATGGCCAAGTCTGGTTTGAAGTTTGTTGCACATGCGTCAATGAATTCGGGATAGTGACGAGCCATCGACATAATATATTATGGGAGACCATAATCCCAAAGCTTACAAGCCAAAGACGTTGCCTCGCCCTTTTTCTTGTGAGACAACATTCTTACACAAGCACTATCTCAGAGATTCTTTGGGCATTCATGCAGATCTAGACCATAAACCTCCTCGTACATATCTATAACCATAGAGTGGTTTTTGGAGATGCCCTTCTCTTTCTACTTTGTTCCTACGTAGCTACATTTTTGGGGCATGGCATGGGAGGCATATGATATATCTCTGAACACATCCACGAAAAATTATCTATGGAATAACATGCTATATCACTTGAAGTACTTTATTTTGTAGCCATCTTTATTCTGCTTTCTACTTTGAGCTCCTTCACTTAGGTGCAAATACTATCTTTTCTCATTGGGCACTACTTTTGCATGTGCTTCTCACAATCTTTTAATCTTCTTTAAGATGTTATAGCCCTTGATTTTCATGCAGAATAGCATGTTAAACATGGCACTTTTACACCTAGCTTGATACATGTGCCACCTAAGCTTATTCATGTGATATTAATTGACATGATGCTTGTGTAGTTGTCACCTTAGCAGGCCGAAAAGCCACAACACTTTACCTCACTACCATCCAAGAAATTAGGATGTCTTCCTTGGGAAAAGGACATTCTGTCACTTGTAGTACATTTAAGACAACATGTAGAATATAAAAGTGAAAAGATACTTGAGTTTTACCACAATAAGTAATCTCTATGGAGGGAGGTGTAGTAGACGCTTGCGCCTTGCACACTTCTCAAGCTTCTCTATGGTCATATTATAATCTTTTAATATTCTTTTCATCCAATGTGAATTCAATTAGCACCATAGACCAACATGTACAGAATAATGAGCTATTCATTTTTCCTTAATCCTATTTCATTTTTCTCTATAAATATGCCTCGAATAGAAGACCATCCTTACTCTGGCATTTGATTTCATCATTGAGCATAGAGGCTATCGACACTCCTATGAGGCTAGTGAGAACTATGGTACAGACAACTTTCTTAGGCAATATTTTTTAATGTTATCTCTAAAGGATGACAAGGCATAAAAGCCAAATCCTCGTCATTGCAATTAAATGGGTTTTAGGGGAGGATTTCATATTTTTTGAAAATTGATATCATGTGAACACGGATATCTGTTCTCAATTCTTGACCTCACTGCTAGACATTAATTTGCCAAAGTACCTCATCATCCACCTTACTAAATTTCTCTTCCCACTTCTATATCTAGGTGGGCTAGACGAGGTGGTTGACATCATCATTCCTTACATGGGAATCCCTACATCCTCAGACCAGAGGCTCTTCGTTGATCATGGGGAGGTGATTATGTGGCTACCCTTCATCTCTAGCTTCAAAACCATGACCCTGGTACAACATCGAGATAGGGTGGCATTTTTGTGATTTCCTACTATATCTACATTGCCTAATACCTTCTGATGGTGTCACCTGGTACATCAACTTTAGAGACTATATCTTCCCCAAGGTCCTAATTCCTGATGAACCTCCAACTCTTATGGAGGTTATGATCTTCTTAGATTTGGACTTTGATTACATAGGGGAGAGAAGATGATGAGGAAGATGAAGAAGAAGAAGAAGACTGATGTCTTCCCTTTTCTCTTCTTTACCTATTTGTTATCTATGTAGTTCTAACAAAAGGACTAAGAGCCATTTTCTTCAAGCTTATGTAAACAACAATATATAATGCAATATGTTTGCCTTTTCTATGTGTTACATGTATTTTTAGTCTAAAATGTATGGTTTCTTTTATGCTTTTGGCTTGTAAAATTTAAATTCTTTAAAAGGCTTACAGACTTAAAACTTTGGACCTTTAGCTAAGACAAAACACGACCATAAGATAAGAGAAACACATAGTATTTACAATATTTACACATTGTTTTCAAAGATAGCTTAATTGAAAGGTTTAAGATGGATTCCATTAACCAGAATCCCAAGCGCTTTACCTTGCATATCTTCCAACTCGAAATCATTGTGTTCCTTGCACCCAACGATGCGGAAAGGGCCTTCCCAAAGGTTATCAAACCTGGCATGTTGACCAGGATTAGCACCCTGTTCATTATATTTCAACACAAGATCCCCACACTTGAAGCTAGGGTTTGAGCTCTTCTTATCAAACTATTTCTTGACCACTTGTTGTTTTTAATTTAGGGAAACAAAATATTTCTTCCTCTCTTCTTTTAGTTGTATCAACTCTACTAGTCAAACTTCCATAAGGTCATTATCTTCCATTTCCAAAGACTTGAGCAACTGCAATGTTGGGATCTCCAATAAAAAAGAAAATTGAGCCTCTCTCTCATACACAAGCTCATATAGGGAAGTCTTCAATAACTATTTAGGGGTTACATATTATACCTAGAGTGCATTCTTCAGGTGTCTATGCCACTCTCTTTTGTTCTTTGTCGCCATGCTCTTAATGAACCGGATTAGATTCTTATTTGTCGATTCTACCAGACCATTCCCTTGTGGGTAATAATTGGAGGATGTTTTGAGTTATATACCATAATCAAGAGTAAACTAAGTGATTTGAGATCCTAGGAATGCTTTAGCATTTTCGGAGATAATGGATTTTTAGGGGCCAAACATCAATACGAGCTCTTCTAAGAAACTTAGGATTTTTATTTCCATTGCATTCCTTAAATGAACTATTTTTACCCACCTAGTAAAATAATCTTTTATGGTAAGGATCCACTTATGACCAACACTAAATGTTGGGTTTATCATTCCTATGAAATCTAACCCCCACTAGGCTAAAGGCTCATCCACCACTATAGGTTGCAGGGGCATGGCTACATTCTTGCATTTACCAACATAGGACTCACGTTCCTTGCATTTTAAAACCAAAGAATGTGCATCATTGAATAGAGAAGGCCAATAGTATCCCACATGGGTAATTTTTATGGTTGTATTCCTTACCAAAAAATGCACCCTACAAGGTCATTATAAAAATCATTCAAGATTCTCGCCACTTACTGATTGTCCACACATCAAAGGAGCACTCCATCAAAGTTTATTTTGAACATGATCACTTCAATCAACCAGTAACCGCTATTCTATAACCTATAGAATCTTCTCTTATTATGGGAGAGGTCAAGGGGAATCTTTCCTATTTGCATGAATTCTATTCTATCTATCACTCAACATTTCTCAGTTGCAGACTCATAGACCAGAACCACTTCATCTTGCTCCTCTTCAAGAACTTTAGCTTCTTGAGCCAGGTATTCATAGAGGTATTTTCCTTGGATTACTTTGGTTAATCAGACATCAATGTCATATTCTATAATTTTTGTAATCCAATTTTCATTTTTTTTTGTGATCTCACCTTCCATTATATACTCCCGGACACTTGGGTAGGTGACATAAATTGTTGTCTTGTTACACATGATGAAGTGTCTGAATATATTCAACCCTTTGACAATGGAGAATTCTTTCTTTTCCACAAATTTATATTTGAATTCATAATCTTTCTGGGTCTTCGAATGGAAGGCGGTTGGATGCTCTCCTTTTCCTTCATTGTCCTTCCATGTTAACACCATAGCAATGCTAAACTCACTAGCATATGCTTACATTATAAAATCTTTAGATAGGATAGGATTAACAAGAACTAGGGCAAATGAGATGGCTTCCTTGATCTTATCAAACATCTCTCTAGCTTCTTTAGTACATTTGAACTACAAGTCTTTTTTAAGCATTAGAGTAATGGGTCTTACTAAGCCAGCAAAATCATAAATGAATTTACTAATAAAGTTGATTTTTCCCAAGAAAGACTAAACCCCTTTCTTGTTAACAGGGAGAGGAAGCTCCTTTATTTCTTTAACATGATCTAGATCAATAGAAATCCCTTCCTTGGACACCACGTACATGAGTAATTTACCTTCAAGCACACCAAACACGCATTTCTTGGGGTTTAGTGAAATCTGAAACTCTTGGCATTTTTGGGACACCAACTCCAAGTGGTCAAAATGATAATCTTTATATGTTGAAAACACGTTTAAATTATTGAGATAAATCAAGATGATCTTATTTACCAACTCCTTGAATGCAATATACATTTCTCACTAGAAGGTGGCACTAGCATTAGACAAACTAAAAGGCATCTTGGCATAAGAAAACGTTCCTCATTTGGTGGTGAACATTGTTTTGTGTTGGTCTTCCTCCTTTACCAACACTTGGTTGTATCCCAAGAAACCATCCAAGAGAGAGAGAACATTTATGAACCCGCCACCTTCTATAAAATCAATTTCATGGATGGTAAAGGATAATGATCTTTGAGTGAAGCTCTGTTCAAATCCTAGAAATCCACAAAGAGATGGATATCTCCATTATTCTTCTATAAGGACACCATATTGGAAACCCATATTTTGTGCTTAATTGGATAGACTGTTTGTGAGTCAATTAGCTTGGTCATCTCTTGTGCCATGAGGGCTTCAATTGCATAGACTAAATGTATCAATCTATCTTTATCATGCTGGGGAAGGTTGTTTCCTACCTTTAGTTTCCTCCCTTGAGCAACCTTCAGCTCGATGTAATCCCCCTTGTCCGCTATGAATTTCCTTTTATCATTTCGGGCATCATCACAGTTGAACAAATTCTCTAAGGTGATCAGTCCTCTTGGGAGTTTGTTAGTTTTGAGCTGAATAATTTGCTCCCCATACACCTCAATCACTTTGGGCTGAAGTTGATCTGCAAAATCTTCTGATTGTTGGATAAACATGGCTATTTGTTCATCATTTTCGAACACCTGCCAATTCTAATCATTGTCTAGAACTATTGTGGACAAAATGTTTAGTTTCTAATAAATCAAAGGCAGGATCAAACTAAGATCCCGCTATAGCTAGTTGGTCTGCCACTGCATTTTGCTTTCTAGGGACTCCCCAAATGTTAAAAGCTTTGAAACTCTCTATCAAATCCCACACTTTGTGCTAGTATGAATGCATTCTGACGTGTTTTACCATGGACTAGCTTCAGACTTGTTTTATCACTAACTCAAAATATCTGAGCACTCTCATCTGCTTGATGCCCATACATTCAATGAGGCTTAGCCCATGGACTAGCCCCTCATATTGTGCTTCATTATTTGAAAATGGAAATTGGAAACAGAAAGACCTAAGATTTTGTTCTCCAGATGGAGAAGTCAAAGAAACACTTGCTCTAGATACCATCTTACATCTTGTTCCATCAAAGTGCAGGGTCCAAAGCTTAGGACCCTAATCCTCCTATTCTTTCTCTTCATCTTGAGGGTCTTTGGAGAATTTAGGGATTGTGTAATCCTCATCAAAGATCACATACATTTTGATGTCGGTAGCATGATAGTTAGCAAAGGGATCTGAATCAATGATGCACCCATAACTGGTAAAACCCTCAAAAGAGAATTGACCAGATTATGTAGCAAGAGTAACACAATGAAAGCAACAAGAAAACATAAAGATTATAGAAATAGATCATATTATTTTCTTAGAACCTCTGGCAACCAACCGGTTATCATCATACAATCATCATAGAACATCTGGTAGTTAACTAGTTACATGCAGGCTACAAGTCAGATACAATCCAGCCCGGATTCTCAGAATCAACCAGATCAGCAATCATGAATCTCAATCCTTATTCTAGTTTCTACTTCTCCTGTCCTACAAATGATTACATAATACCCTATATATACCCTCTAAAACATATCTGGGGTGGCCACAAAAGATTACATTTACCCTAAGAATGAAAGAAATTCTTCCAGAAAATAACAACCAAGAAGTGTGGATCAGTAGGAAGGTCATCCACACACCAAAGAACATCAGACAAGACCCTGAATAGATTCACACACCAAGAACCACTCTGGTAATGAAGGAAAACCAACCAGTAAACTCAAGAACTATCCTGGAACCCAGAAACAGTCAATCGAGAGCGATAATTAGCCGGAAAAGAATCCAAATGGACTAAAAATCTAGAATTAAGCACATGAACTAGCCTGGAGACCGAAAATAGGATCTGCAATGAAAAGCAAGCAACTACCGGTACCTATCAGTAGGAACACAAAAAGCACATTGAACTAAATAAGAACTAAACTAAAAAGAAATATTTTTGGTTGATGTAAGATTTCTCATAGACCGGGGATGCTCTTGCATCAGACACCCCAAGTAGAAAGAGTTGTTCCATGAGAGGCAACTCATGAACATCGAAAAGGATTCGGGATAAAGACACCATGCTCATTTCTGATCCAAAAACCTTCCTTATCTACAAACCTCTTCTTTAGCTCCTCCAAGATCTCAACCGGCTTCTCTAACCCCTAACTCTCTTTGTTTCTCTTCCTTTGATTCAGATTTGCACATTGTCTCTTCTTACTGCTCTCTTTCTTTGGCAACTCTGTTTTGTTTCTGCCACAAGATTTCATCCAGTTTACCACTATAATATTTACATCATCTGGTTCTATCTATCCATTAGGCTTATCTATCAGATCCTTCTGCAAACTCATGCCACCTTCCGGTATAACCTGTGCAACCAGTTTCTCAGTATTGCAGTTTTTCTCAAGTCCTAGATTCTTCACCTCTTTCTCTTTCTCTTTCTCTTTCGAAGAAGTCAATGTGAACTTCTGCCCATATTTCTCAATAGTGATTAGGTTGCTTCTACAGTCATAAATAGCTCCTCTATCAAATTGCCAAGGTATTCCCAACAAGATATGACAAGCACTCATAGATACAACATCACACAAGACCTCATCCCTAAAAGGCCCAATATTAAAATTCACCAAACATTGTTCCTTTACTTCTATCTTTTGATCATCTTGTAACCAACTTACCTTGTAAGGGCAAGAATGCTCAAGCCTCTTCAACTCAAGCTTCACTACCATCTCTTCAGATACCAAATTATTAGTGCTTCAACTATCCATAATAACCTTGAAACACTTACCACCTAATTTGCACACAGTCTGGAAAAGACTCTTTCTCTAAGTAGATCTGGTATCCTCACTGCTCTGCTCCATCATGATTTTTTTGAACATAAGAAATTCTCCTTGCTCCGTTATACAGTCAATCCTGGTAACTTCACCTTCCAATTCCTCATTGGCCACACAATTTCTTGCCATTCCCTGCTTACATTCATAAAATCTGTTTGGTTTCTCCACACTTGAAGAATTTGCCAGGAAATTCTCTATCGGTACTACCACTGCCCTTCCTCTATTTTTTATGTTTTGGTTCTTTACTCCACTTAGGTTTTGATTCTTCTTCTATGTTCTTCTTCTCTATACTCATCTACCCCTTGAATCTCTCCTTCCCTCTAGGGTTATTCTGTTGTCTTCTTCTCACCTTCTCCTCAACCTTCAAAGCATACTGGTAAGCTTCTTCAACTGTGGAAACCCTCAACATACTCATCTCATCCTGGATGTTAAATGCAAGTCCATTTATGTACCTCACCACCTTTTCTCTATCCATCTCTCTATGTCCAGATATAATCATCACCTTGTAGAATTACTTCATGTACTCTTTCACAGTCATGTTTCTTTGTTTTAGGTTTTGCAACTTCTTGAATAATTCCAACTCATACTCTCCCGATATGAACTTGGCCTTCAATCTTGCAACCATTTGTCTCCACCGAGTGAACTTCATTTCACCATTCTCCACTCTGTCTTTCTGCAATTCTTTCCACCATAAGGCAGCATTCCCCTTTAACTTATTATGTGCCAATCGAACTCTCTATGGGTCCTTAACATCCTCAAACTCAAAGTAATCCTCCAACTCTCTGATCTAATCAATCAGATCCTCTAGGTTCAACATTCCAGAAAAGTTTGAAATTTCCACTTTATGAACTTTACTCGCTTGTGTCATTTCTCTCAAGAATATTTCCTCTCTTCCATCCTCCAATCCTTCAGCCTCTTTTGATTCAATCTCTTCACCAACTTCTTCATACTCATCCTCAGATTCAGGGTTCCTCTGCAAACCATCCAATGTGTTATGGATTTCATTCCTCACTTCATTCTTGAAGTCCTCCATCATCTTCTCTACCCTCTGAGGGTTTGTCCTTCTAGGCAGCATCTTCTCTTCTACTCTAATGAACTACCTCAACTTGGCGATCTAACTACCAGTTTCAATTGCCTCTCCTTGGTGATCTATTGAACACACATGCAGCCTATTAGGATTAATGATAGTCCCAAAGATACTGAGAGGGAGGGATGAATCAATATCTAACCGGTTAGCAAAATATTTAACCTTATTAAATACTTTGCATTCCAAAATAGTGTACTGGTAAATAAGAATAAATGTAGTAAACATGAACAATAAAGATAGCATAGAAAACACACCATAACACAAGATGTTTAATGAGGAAACCCAGTGTGGGAAAAACTTTGATGGGATTTGTGACACACAATATTCACTCACTGGCCAATGAATAAATATTACTTACAATGAGGGGCCTGCACATGCAGGAAGGCCAACTATCTAGAGCTCACTGCTCAATAAGAGTCACATTGACTACAAAAGTGGATTATGAAATCCAATACAATGTACTACTTCAAATTAGCATCAACTATGCCAGGTTCAGTACCGGTTTAAGCTCATTCTATAACCAAAACCTTTGCTGTCAACTATATCTCCTTATACAAAAATATCATCCATATATTCTCTCCATGCATACTACCTTACACAAAATGACCTATAAGATCTCATACATATATATGTCTTTTACAATATGCCATGTCATCTTTACAAAAGATAATTACATCTAAATACAATAAACAAGGTTTATTCCCTGATGGTTGGGGTGTCGGTATGCATTGTTGCCGCTGTCGGTGAAGTGCTTGTCGATGTTGGTGCCTATTGGTGGCTTACTAGATGAATGCCAAAAGGTTTCCAGATGGTTGCCATCAATGACAACACCAACTATTCTCATAAGAGTGTAGAATGCCAACAATCTCCCCCTTTGGCATTGATGGCAACACTCATGAGAAAAATCCAAAAAATGTTTCCAAAAAGTGAAGTCCAAAAAGTTACCAAAAAGATGTGCTCCCCCTGAGTGGATGATCTCCTTTGAATAATCATTTTTCTCTATCCACTACTCCCCCTTTGACATCAATGACAAAGGTTGTCAAAAATTGTCAAACAAGTGCAAAAATTTCACCTCAAAGTTTGTAACCAATTGGTTACAATCTAAAATATGTCTTCCAAAACCAAATTTAAACTCTGCATGAATCTGTTGTTGTCATTTAAGGTTGCCTCAGTCTGTTGGATCATGTCGGTGATATGATGCATGTTCTTTTCCAGTGATCTTTCTCCTTGAAGTAATGCTTTAGAGATTTCATTTCTTAGAGATATTAGAATGTCCAACTTGGGACCAAGTTTATACTTAAGTTCTCTAGCATTAGCCTTAATCTTTGTCTTCTCTTTCTCAAATTTCTCCAATTTCTCCTCAAAACCTGCTATTTCCTGCTCAATAACTGATATAGGCTTGGATGATCCAATTATGTTATCATCTATGTCATCTTTTTCTTTCTGTACTCTACTTATTTCCTTTTCTATGTCCTTTGTCAAAAGATGCGGTTTGCATGTTTCTTTGTACAACTCTTTATATTCCAAAATTATAGTGTTCAGTGCCGGTATAAGTATTTTCATGTGTTTTGTGCACTTGTTTATTGTATCCTCAAGGAATTTATCCATCTCCTTTTCAACTTTCTCTTTGAAGATATCCTCATTCACCTTATCAACCGTTATTACATTGTCAGTAATGAATTTGGGCAATGTGTCCAATTTACCTAAAGAATCCTTTACATGATCTATGTTATATTTTGGGCAATGTGTCCAATTTATTTTGGTGCAATAAATTTAAGAATTGGTATGGTGTCATCAATTTCCTTGTAAGCCAACACATTATGGTTAGTTATCTTCTTGATAGAGTCCAGGAGTACCTCTGTCATATTAGTAGGTCTAAATTCATTTGATGAAGTACCGGATGTCTGACCAACTACCTTAATTACCTCTGTACTTCCAACATTTGTAACCATTTTTCTTGTGTTAACCTCCGGTGCATCAGTTTGAGTTTGCATTTCAAATAGCAATGGTTTTTCTGATTGTTTAGGTATCTCCGTGATTACCAGCTTCACTACCTCAATATGTACGTCTGCCTCTGTAGGTTTCTCTGTGTGCTTCACTGTCGGTATCTCAGTCTCAGTAGGTTTCTCTATGCCAACATCTATACCTTTAGTATTCATTCCAGTATCCAATGGTTGCTCTGTTTGTAATGTTTGCTCAGTTTGTAATGATTGCTCTATTGGGATCTCAACCTCAACAGTCTCTACCGGTTTATCAGCAATGTTGCCACTGTCAATATTATCATCCTTAACCTCTGTACCATCCTTATCAATAACAATATTCACTTCCTGAGTGTCTACATTCATGGTGAATAGTATTTTAGATTCAGGAATAGTGTTGTCATGTGTGACACCTTCACTTTCATTAACTGGTGGATCATCAAAATGTACCTGTGCAGTATCTAAGGGTGGTGGCAAATTGTCAGTTATCTTGATGTTCGGTAATCCACCAACTTTACCTTTCCCTTTGTCCTTATCCTTCTGATACACTTTGAATGTTTTCTTTGGTTGGTTCAATTCCTTTTGTTTTTCCTTTTCCACAAAGAAGATATCCCATTTATCAACAGTCTCCTCTGCAATCTCATTTACTCTACCTACCATCAAACTTACTTGTCAGTGACCACTAGCAAAAATGGATCTGTTAGCCTCACAAATTAGGTCATCAATCTCCTCTTTTGAGTTAACCGGATGTACAACTAGAAGTTTTTCAACTTTAAGTTTCTTGTCCAATTCCATCACTACAATCCTCTTTGCATCTAACCTTCTATATAGTTCATTAGGCAAGTCATCCACAACTTCAATTAAAACTTTCTTGTATATATCCAGATGTAAAATTATACTATTTTCAATGCTTTCCTTGTCTAAATCATTGAATGTGTTATACAATTTACTCACATTATCCAAATTACCATCATCAGTTATTTCATTTAGTAAATTATCCAATGGAGGTATAACTGGTTTCTCTTTCTTCTTGGGAGTTAATTTCTTAGCCAATTACACCTGTTGTTTCTTCCTTAAGGTCCTTGTTCTTTTGGGTGAAGGAGAGCATATCGGTGAAGGTTTTCTCTTCCTTTCAACTCTTTTGAATTCAGTTGGTATCTCACTATTAGAAGATGTGCCAATCGGTGAAATGTGTGCCTCCAGTTGCAGTCCTTCCAGCTCACTAGCCATTATACCAGTAATGTTCATAACATTTTCTTTGATTTCCTTTACCCGCTTTGATGCATCTCTTATTTATTTTTCCCTTCTCTTCCTTTACTTCATTGTTTACACATCACTTTCAATTGTTTCTGCACTACCAAAAACTTCTTCTGTTGGTTCTCTTGGTGCATCTAACAAAGCTTTTGCATATGTCTCAATAATGTTGAGATCTACCTCATAACCCATTTCAATTACCCATACAGTTCTAGGAAGTACAACTTCCATCCATGTTTCATCCTTCTTGATGACAAAATAGATTTCTTTGTCATATTTATCCACTACACTCTATGGTAGTCTTTCTCTGGTTTTTATTTTAGCTTGAAAACTTTAAAGTATTCAATTATGTTGTTGTCCTTTGCAATTCCCATGTTGGTGAAAGCTTCTTGTAATTGTTTTCCTACCAGTATGTCATATCCAAAGTATTTTTGTCCTATATCGGGGATTTCCTTTGTGAAATACAACATTAAACATACTAAAAGATTACCAAAATGAAATGTCCCTTTCTTGTCTCCTTTAATCTTTTTCAAATTATCTATGAGTTCATCATTCAACCATTCACACACATCTATTTTTTCATTGTTGTTTACCATTTCATAAGCACTATTAGTGCAAAGACTAGAAAATGAATTAAGTCTGTTTGCATGTGTATTCTTGTAACCAAGTATCATACTTATCAATCTCACATTGATGTCTTTGATGTCATTCACTCTTAGTGATCTACTATCTAGTGTTGCTCCAGTTAGGGTCATTACTATGTTGCTAGGAACTTTCTTTGTTTTGTCCGGTCTGTTGTCAGTTGAGGGTAAACTTGTTATTGCCCTAATTTCTTGCCAGGTGAATTTGCAGATAGAGTCCAACCATAGAAATTCTCCATGTGCCCTACTTAGGAGAATTCTTACTACTTCTATAAATTCAGGGATATTCAATATTTCAACAAAACCTAAAGTCTCCACAATCTTATGTTTAGGTTTGACAATGCCATTTTCATCACAAATTATGGTTTTAAACATTTTTAACAATTCCTCAGAACCTAATTCTTCAATGCTGCAATGAATATATATCCTAGGGTCTTCAACATAAGCTACACCTTTAGGAATCTTTGAAAATTCTCCTATGGAATCATCTTTCTTAGCTACTTCGGGAATAATTTTAAACATGGGCCTAGGGCATTTTACATTTTCCACAATAGTAGGGGTCGCAATAAATTTGGGAGCAGAAGAAGAAGCCATTTGAAAAATACCTTTAGCTGCCTGATAATGTCTGAATGCTTGAAAGAAATCGCTTCACACCTTCACCTTGAATGCATTTGCTTAGATTTCGCACTCTCTGCTAATTTGAATGATCAGTGAATCAAAAATGAGGGAAAATCGATGATTTATAATGAAATTTCTCTCAACAACCGCATTAAATGCTCGTCGATTAAGTGAAAACTTAACACATCTGCCTGTAAAGAAGAAATCTATCTTCTCACCATCAACCAAGGGTAATCTACATGATATTCAATTTGTTGCAATACCCCCAAGGGTTGCTTCTCAGTTGGATGAAGAATCTCCTACTAGTGGAGTAATAATTTGTTCTATTGGTGAAGAAATTATCTCATCAACATTCTGATCTATCTTCCTAATCCATTGTTTTGAAAATTCTTGTTTTACCTCATCTACCTTTTCTTTGCCTTTCAAACTGGGTCCTTTATTATTTGTCAATGAAGTCTTACTTCTATAAAATTTTGCAATATGTCCAATTTTGTTACAAGCATAACAAGTCACATTATTCTTCTGAATAGCTTTTCCATATCCTATATCAATTTGTGTTCTTCTTTGATTAGATAAGTGCCCAAATCTTCCACAAACATAACATCTCACATTCATTCTGCAGTTTTTTGAATTATGACCAACTTTGTTGCATTTGGAACATTGACCAGTGGGTGCATTAATGTTCTGATTGTTTCTAGATCTACATTGATTTTCTCTATGACCATACTTGTTACAGTTAAAGCATTTCCCATTAAATTTGTAAGTATTAGGTTGTCTTACCAGTTTACTATGATCATGATTGTTTGCAGTACTAGAACTTTCTCCAACTTCAAATCCAAGTCTATTAGTATCTCTATTAGGTTTTTGACTTTTCAGCATATTATCAAGTTCCTCTAAACTTTTCTTGAATTTATCTTTGTGTTGATTTACAGTAGCCGACTCATTTTCTAGAATTCCTTTTTGTCTCATGAGTTCAGTTTTATCATGTTGCATGTGAATCAGATATGTCTTCAACATATCATTTTCATCACTTGAGTCTTAGATTTTCATTTCCAGCATCATTAAGTCTCCTAGTCAAGTCATCTTCATTCTTCTTCCTATCTTCAATGTCTTTACAAAACCTCATAGTCATATCTTGCATTTCATTCTTCATAGTATTGTTTTCTTGTCTCAACGTGTTCACAAGTTCATTAAGAGTTTCCTTTTCATCATTATCATTCTGCATCTTCTCATGAAGTTCTTTTCTTTTATTTCGAGCTATAGTAATATTCTCTTGAAGTCCTTGAATGAATTCATGTGCAGTCCTTAGATCATCTTCAAATTTGATATTCTTCAACTTCTCTGCATCATAGTCTACAAGAGCTCCTTCCAATTATTTTCTTAAGTTCTCCATCTGTACCGGTGTCAGAATCTTCCTCAAGCTGTTAGGCTTTTGAAAATAGAGGACCAGGCTCTGATACCAATTGTTAGGATTAATAACAGTCCCAAAGATACTGAGAGGCTGGGTGAATCAATATTTAACTAGTTAGTAGAATATTTAACCTTATTAAATACTTTTCATTCCAAAACAATGTACCAGTAAATAAGAATTAATGCAGTAAACAGGAACAATAAAGACAACGTAGAAAATACACCATAACACAAGATGTTTAACGAGGAAACCCGGTGTGGGAAAAACCTCAGTGATATTTGTAACCCACAATATTCACTCACTGGCCAATGAATAAATATTACTTACAATGAGGGGCCTGCACATGCAAGAAGGCCAACTGTCTAGAGCTCACTGCTCCATAAGAGTCACACTGACTACAAAAGTGGATTATGAAATCCAATACAATGTACTACTTCAAATCAGCATCAACTATGCTAGGTTTAGTACCGGTTTAAGCTCATTCTATAACCAAAACCTTTGTTGTCAACTCTATCTCCTTATACAAAAATATCATCCATACATTCTCTCCATGCATACTACCTTACACAAAATGACCTATAAGATCTCATACATATATATGAGTCTTTTACAATATGCCATGTCGGCTTTACAAAATATAATTACATCTAAATACGATAAACAAAGGTTTATTCCCTATCGGCTGGGGTGTCGGTATGCATTGTTGCCATTGCCAGTGAAGTGCCTGCCGGTGTGTTGAGATGTCTATGCTAGTGTTTTTACCTATCAGTGGCTTACCAAATAAATACCAAAAGGTTGCTAGATGGTTGCCATCAATAACAACACCAACTATTCTCATAAGAGTGTAGAATGCCAACATGGCCTACCTCCAATCGGTGATCTATCCACCCAAAGGAATGCCTCAAGGTTTGGAAACAAATCCACCAACCGGTTCATAACTAGCTCTGATACCAATTGATGCAGCCATAACCGGTAAAACCCTCAAAAGAGAATTGAACGGCTTATACAATAAGAGTAACACAATGAAAGGAACAAGAAAACATAACAAGATTACAGAAACATATCATATTATTGTCTTAGAACCTCTGGCAACCAACCGGTTATCACCATACAATTATCATAGAACATCTTATAGTTAACCGGTTACATGCAGGTTACAAGCCAGATACAATCCAACTGGGACTCTCAGAATAAACCGGATCACCAATCATGAATCTAAATCCTTATTTTGATTTCTACTTCCCCTGTCCTACAAATGATTACATAATACCCTCTATATACCCTCCGTAACATCTGGGTCGGCCACAAAATATTACATTTACCAATGTAGGAAAATGAAACGTGTAACTAGGTCAGCCCTAAGAATGAAATAAATTCTTCCAAAAAATAACAACCAAGAAATGTGGATCAGAAGGAAGGTCGGCCACATGCCAAAGAACATCAAACAAGACACCAAATAGATCCACATGCCAAGAACCGCTCCGGTAATGAAGGAAAACCAATCGGTAAGCTCAAGAATTGTCCCGGAACCCAGAAATAGTCAACCATGAGTGATAACTAACCAGAAAAGAATCCAAATGGACTGAAAATATGGAATTAAGCACATGAACCATATTGGAGACCGAAAATAGGATCTTCAATGAAAAGAAAGCAACTACTGGTACCTACCGACATCAACACAGAAAACTGCACACTGAACTGAACAAGATCTAAACTAAAAGGAAATAGTTTTTGTTGATGCAAGATTGCTCATACATTGAGGATTCTCATGCATCAATCAATGAATTCATTCATTAAAACCTCTTTCTCAGATTTTTAGTCACCCATTACTTCTTCATCTTCTAACAATTCTACACATTGCATTTCATCCTTGGTTATGGAAGTGTGAGCCACCTCAAAATTCATAAGAGCTTTGTTAGATACATGTTCATCATGCAATGGTTTAGACGCAATCTTTAAATTGGCTCCATGTTTAGTTCTTAGGATGAGATGTGACCAATCTAAGGAGAGTTATCCACCTATTTTGGTTGTGAAATCTCTCTATAAGAAAAGGCCAAAGGTGAGAGGAATATCAATTATTACAACTTCCTGAGGAACTGTGATACTTGAGCAAGCACATAGGATCATTGGAAGCTTCCTGATTATGCTTATGGCTTGGACTTTGTTTCCATCAAGTTGCATGACACCTCTATCTAAAGGCTCATATTTAAGTTTCTAGACTTCTGCTATTTGATTTGGCATCATCATTGTACTAGCTCCATAATTAATCATATAATTATGAATTAATTTGTCCCCAACAATAAGACTCAAGAAGAAAGGAGTTGGCTTGGGTTTATCTACCTTTTCATCTGTAGACACCTCCCCTTGGTTAGTGAGCACTGTAGTCAAATGTGATTGATCCTTGGACTCGAGCCTTTTGTCTTTCATTGATGTTGACTTGGTCACAAGTCCAGCTTGAGTCTTCTCTTACTCACCCAAAGCTTCTTGCAGTAGAGATTTTCACTCGGGTATGGCAGGGATATCCCATAAACATACATTCCTAGGGGCCTTTAAAGTTGCTCCATGGCATTGAGAGTCATAGGGATGGACATATTTGGCTCCTTTGTCTTATACGACATGACTTATTTAGGTCTTTGGAATGGAGAAACTATGACAGGTTGATTTGTTGCCTTGTTGGGACCCATCTTAGACTATTACACCACAAGCTTGCTAGTGAATCTGTGTTTTGAATGGAGGTTATAGTTATATTGCACCCGAGAGGCCTTTGAGGTAGAAGTGGAAGATTCATTAGCAAACACTGCTTCTTCACCTTCCATCCATGAGAAAAGAGCATGATCCGGGATGATTTCAGCCTCTTTCTCTAAAGACATGTCCTACGTATTTGCATTGTCCATACCTGGGGAGGCGTAGACTCTGGAATCAGGTTTGATTCCTTGGCTCCTCTATTCTCCCACATTTTGTTGCAAGTTTCCCTATGGACAACTCTATGACATATGAGCTTCATTGCAGGGGAAGCACCAAGAATTTGTACCATCTTCTAGGTTAATTTGGTTGGGTGATATAGCTTGTAAGGGAGTCGAAACAGGCACTATCTGATTGTTGGGCTAAGTTTGGGGAGCTTCAGTGCCTCCTTGATACTAGTTATGTTGAAAAGGATGTCTTATAGCTTGGTAATTATAGAAAGGAGGCCTTGCAAGAGCGACTTGTTCCCTTTTTTATATTAATGCTTTTTTTTTAGAAGTTTTGTAGAAAATTCTTCATATCATTCACTCCAACTACCAAGGAAGAGGACACAATAGTGTTACTTTGTTGGGTGCTAGGATAGATGTGTTGGAATCAATAAACACTAAGAGGGGGTGAATCAGTGTTTCGGTATTTATAAATTTGTTAATTTGATTCTTTATCCACCGAATGCACAAGTAAGAAACCAAAATGCAAAAACACAAAGCAATCAAGCACCTAACCATAACACCAATATTTTTATGTGGAAACCCGGAAAGGGAAAAACCACGATGGGATTGAAAAACCATAATATTATTATACTATTGCTAGTAGGAAAACAATATTACATGAGGGGAATGCACTTGCATTCAAGCACACTTCCTAGAGCTCACTACTCAATTACAAAAAGGCTATAACCCGGAGGAAGGATCACCGCCTTACAGGATAATAAAAATGATTACAATGAGTAATGAACTAATTAGAAGTATCTGACTATGCCAAATAATAGTTTTGGACAAGCACAAAGTGATATGTTGTGTTGTTCCGATAAACTGCTATGTTCTTCCCTGTTACTGATTACTAAATCAACAAAATTCAAGGTGTGCACGTGAAACTACACTCAAATTCTCTCAAAATCATCTCACGCGTCATATCCACATGTAAAATCATTCACCATTTCAATCTTATATATCCATACTAGCAAGATTGATCTCCCATAAGTCAGCTTTCCAAATTATCAAAATATGAAACATGTAGCTTCAAGTTGGCTCAAATCTTCACAACAGTTTTCTAGATCCAAAACATATGATCAAACGCTTCCCATAAGTCATTCCAAATGCCTCAAACTTACCAACAACCATTGAAATCACCTCAAAGAATCTGGTCCACACATTACACCATCAACAATGAAGATAACCCTATTTTACTACTCTACTGGATACTAGACCTTCTAACATGCTAAAGAATCAATACCAAAGGATGGTATTGCATGAAAATATACTTTCAATACTCAATCAACTTAACTCAGATGATTGGAACCAAAACTACATCACCAAAAATGAGAGATTCTCACCAACATCGTACACTGAGTATCACCGACAGACTTATACCAGAACATACTCAAGACATCTGGATAACCAAAACTTCATTTCGGATAAGATCAGTAGGTTGAGTTGCCATCAATGATAACTCCTAAGAAATATCATTCACCATACATCACCAATATTCATCAGAGCATCACCGAAATAGTGTCTTATGCCAATAATCTCCCCCTTTGGCATTGATGGCAACATTATGAAAAATGACAAGTGTTCCAAAACTCCAAAAACTGCAAGCGATTTGACAATCTGAAATCTGTACACTCAACTAACTCCCCCTAAGAATAAGCATCATTTTTCACTTCACTCTCCCAATTCTCTCCCCATTTGACATCAATGGCAAAGGGTAGGAATCCACCAAAATTTATGTACAAAAGAATGCAATAATTTACATGAATTTAAAAATGATTGCATATGTGACCTTCAAGGATTGTAAGTACCCATTCCATCCTCTCAGGCAAAAATCAAAAACATTAATCAAAGTACTAAATATGTATGCATGCACTTCAATACCTTTGAGATCAGATGGCACCGGTTTACCTAAAGCATTGACTGCATCCTATTGAGCTCCAAGTAAGGTGTCCATCTGGGGAGTCATCAAACTTCTCAGTTCTCCTACTCTACTCAACACTTGCTCTATTTCTTTGTTCAAGCCCTTTATTTTGCTAGTAAAATCCATTATTTAGGCTTCAAGGGAACTTGGAAAAATAGAATGAGGGACAAATGAATGACCAATACTTGCAAGCTTCCCTTCAAAATCTCTTATTTTCTTATCAATATCTACAGCAAACTTGGGCAAAAAAAGACATGATTTAAATATTTTTCTTCCTTCATCTAATGCATCCTCTACATTCTCTACCATAGTCTTCAAAACTTCCCTATTAACTTCAATTGTCTTCAAATAGGTTTGAAGCATCATCTCATTGAAATTATTTAAAACCTTTATATTTGTAGCTTTTTCTAATGATACAAAATCGGATTCTACTTTATTTAACATATCCTTAAGCTTACCAGAGGCTGAGTCATTTGAAATCTGCTTAAGGTTAGGCAAAACTTTCTCTAAAATTGTAGTTTCCAAAGATATCACCCCTTTCTCTTCTAATGCGGACTTGAGTAAGTCCTCACTGGCTTTGATCTGCGCAAGGGTGGCCAATTTGAGAGCTTGAAGAGGGGACAAGGTTCTTAAGTCTATCGGACCATAAGAAAGATCATCCTTAGTTGCAATTTTCTTTCCTTTATCAGGGATAGTAACCTTGTCATTGGTTTCAGAGCATTATCAATTTGCTCTTCACCCTTCTCCTTCACCAGTTCAATATTTATATCCTCTTCACCTTTCTCACCACCTCTATCACCCTTTCCTGCTTCACCTAACTCCTCTGCTATCATTTCTGGAATTATTTCTATCTCAGGAGGATCTTGAGTAGCATCACTGGAGTTATCCACTACTTGATCATCAAAGGCATCAACTGGAGCTTCCTGTTCAACTGGATTCATATGTATAGTTGGTTGATCCTATGGAACTTCTGTCTGTACATGGATCTTTGGATGAGAAGTGTTTTTTCTCGAATTTTCTTTCGGCTAGGAGTCATCCTTCTCTGGAATAACTTGATAGTTATTTTCTTTTAAAAATTTCTTAAAATACATTTTGTATCTTTTACCACTTCATCTACTTTCCCAAACACTATCTTATTTACTCTATGCTTGCTCCAAAAGTTTTCCTTTTCAAGTCCCAAAATTCCTTGTATATCTTCTAGTTATTTCCAGACACATCTTTACTAATATAAATTCTTTCAATGTTTCATCATCATCACTAGTTGTGTGTTGTCGGGTATCCAAGATATCAAACAAATCTTTCGGAATAAGAGATGTTAATTCAATCAATGCTTTACTGAAATAATTCATATAATGTACAATTTCCTCTTCAATGGCTCTCCGCACTTTCTAGGAAGAATTCTCATAAAGAAATGTTTGACAAATCACCTTCATTTACTATTATATCTACAATCTTCTATAATGGGGGGATACTAGTAAAGGAACCTTCAATATTACTGGACTTGATGGCTTCATCTATCTCTGATTTCTTCTTCTTGCCTACCCTAGCCTCTTCATATGTTTCTTGCTGGATACCTAGCTTTATTAGTAGGAGGAGCATCATCTGATGTAAGCTTCCAAACTACCCTTGCATAGGTGGTAGTCTTCTTTACTTGCCTCACCTCTTTATACGATTGTGTTTCCTCTTTAGCTGTAGCGTACTACCTTGTATATTTCTCCTTCCTTTTCTTTGCTCCACTGGTAGATGCTATTGGTTTAGGCTTAGGTGGAGGTATCAATTTTTGCATAACAGAGGTAGGTGCAAATTTTCTAGGCTTGGCCTTGGACTGCTTGGGAGGAGTTGGTTTAGCTTGTGGCTTCACCACATCTTCCTCCTTCAGAATTTTTTTCTCCCTTGCCTTCTGCACTACTTCTCTGGTAATGCCCATTTTCTCGACAAGTTCCTCAACCTCTTTTCTCACTTTCCTCTTCCTTCTGGCCTCAATGAGCTTATGAAATTCTAAATCTTTCCCCTCAAATGTGTCAAATCTTTGCTCCTTTTGGTCTACCGGTTTTCTTAATAGGTGTTGAGCATATGTATCAAGCATGATAGCATCAACCACATACCCCATGGGCATGATCTAGATTGTTCTTAGCTCAACTACCTCCATATGACACTGATCCTTATCAACCATAAAAAAATTATCTTCTCATACTTCTCTAATATCTCTTTGGGAATTCTTTCTCTAGTTATCATAAGGCTTGGAAGTTCTTGAAATAGCCCCATAAAGTATATATTCTCATTGTATTATCTCCTATACCCATAAAACCTTCCTTGATTTACATCACCACCAGTTTGTCATAAGCCCATTGGACTTTACCAATTCTGGGGATCTCATTCAAGAAGTAGAGAGCTAAGCACAAAATTAAAGATCCAAACTTGAAGGTGTGTTTCTTGTCCTGTTTTATTTTCTTCAAGTTGCTTCACAATTCACTCAGGAGTACTTAACATAGATCATACCTTTATCCTCCTTAAGAATCTGATATGTAGAGAATATAGTGATATCAGAGACTGAGTTATGCCTGCTAGATTGATACACCTTGTAGCCCACAACCATTGAGGCAAATCTCACATCATGCTCAACAATGTTGATTGTCATCAACCAGTTGTCATATTGGGAACCAGTAACAGCTGTCACAGTGGTATTCTACACTTTCCTCAAGCTAGGAATCTCACCAGTTGCACTCAAGCATGTGACTGCTTGAATGGCCTACTTTGTAATCTTATGTGGTCTATCCAGACAGATAAACTCATCATGAACCTTGCTGAGAATCTATCAGACCCATTCAACTTCATCAAATATCAGAAAATGGATGAACTATGCAAAACCTTTATCATGAAGAATCTTGTGTTCCCACTTCACATTTCCAAGTTCTTCATTATCACAGTGAGTGTATGCCCTTATATCTTCATTGTGAAGAACATTGTATGGGATTGAAGAATGTAAGGAATCCCACAGATACTAAGAGGGGGGGGGGTGAATCAGTATCTGACCGGTATATAGAATTTCTTAACTTAAAACATGCAGAACATAATATAACAATGTACCGGTATGCAAGAAATAATGCAATAAACAGAATCAAGAACACCCACATGAAAAACACACCATAACATAAGATTTTAATGAGGAAACCCGGTGTGGAAAAAACCTCGGTGGGATTTAAGACCCACAATATTCACTCACTGGCCAATAAGAGAATATTACTTACAATAGGGGCCTGCACATGCAGGAAGGCCAACTGCCTAGAGCTCACTGCTCAATGGGAAGTCTCACTGACTTACAATGAGGATTATACAAATCCAATATCTTGTACTGCTTTACAATAGAATCTTCAATGCCTGATCCAGTACCGGTTCCTGCTCTGTTCTTTACATATACCCCTTAACCTATATTTCGCATAATAGGTCTGCCTAATATTTTCCTTATTACTTATATCTCCTATATCAAATGTCTACAATGATCTCTTTTATATATAAGAGTCATTTTACAATTTGCCAAGTCGGCTTACAAATTTTTTCAATAATAAATGAAATATAATATAACAAAAATCATGTCAGCCTCTATGTCGGTATACTTCCTTTCTTCTGTGCCGGTGTCGGTGTCCTGAGTGCCAGTGTAGAGTGTGATCTGTTGATGCCGGTATAATGCCTTTGCCGGTGCCATAAGATTGCAAGATTTCCATCAATGACAAAACCTTCAATCACATAAAATGTCTCATTAGAGTGTGTATATGCCAACAATCTCCCCCTTTGGCATTGATGGCAACACTCATGAGAAATTTCAAAAATGGTCCAAAAAATGTGAAGTCCAAAAATGTTACCAAAAATGTGTGTGCTCCCCCTGAGCATATGATTCCTGTGATTTGAATTTTCTCATCCTACTACTCCCCCTTTGGCATCAATGACAAAGGTTGTCAAGATGTCAGTAGAGTTTGTAGTTTCAACCTTGTAACTAGGTAGTTACAATTTGAAAAAGATCTCCCTAAATCAAGTTTATACTGTCCATAAACTTTTTGCTATCCTTTATTGGTGTTTTCATTCTCTTCACTGTACCGGTGGGATGCTACAAATGTTATGTCGGTGTTTTCTTTCCCTGTATTAGTGCCTCAGATACTTCCTTCCGTAGTGATGCTAGATAGTCCAATCTTGGACCTAGTTTTGATCTCAAATGTTTTGCCTTATTTACTATTCTTTCTTTCTCTCTTTCCAATTTAAGTAGTTCTTCTTCAAAATTTGTTATCTTTTCCTCAAAACCTGATAGTGTATCAGGTGAGTTGACAAAACTATCTGCAAGTTTATTGATCTCATCATGTACCTTGCCCATCTTCTTGTCTATATGTACAGTCAAAAAGTTTGTTTTACAGGTATCTTTGTACAGATTTTTGTACTCTTTCAATAAATTACATAATTCCAGTAGAAGTGTGTCAAAATCTCTGTTAAACTTCTTTATTTGCTCATCAAAGAATTTCTATTTTTCAACTTCTACTTTATCCTTCAATGACTCTTCTTTTATTTTATCAATGTTTTCTGAGATATATTTACACAGTGTATCAAGTTGTCCTAAATAATCTTTATTGTCTATATTACAGTTGGGAGCAATTACCTTCAAAATTGGTATGGTATCATCAATTGCTTTGTAAGCTTGTGAGCTGCAGTCGGTTATTTTCTTGATAGAATCTAATAGTACCTCAGTCAATTAGTTGATTTGTAGCGTGATGATGAATCAACAATCTGAGTACCAGTAGAAGTAACCAAGCTTGTATTGACCTCTGGTAGGTCTGTTTGTGTCTGCATTTCTTTAAGCAAAGGTTTTTCTACTTCACTAGTTGCCAGTGGTACTATTTCCTTATGTACCTGTTCCTGTTGTTGTTGTTCCTATTCCGGAGCCTTTTGCTCTATTTGTTCCTCTATTTGTTGCATTGCCTCAGTCTAAGTCTAAGTCTCTACCTTTTTCTCTTTATCTTCTGTTGGTTTCTCCTGTGTGTTATCAGTTTCCTCAGCTACCGGAGGCTCACTAGCCATATTAGTCTTATCAGTTGTATCTTTGTCTACCACTATGTTGATCTTTTGAGTATCAACATCCACAGTATATAAAACTTCAAGATTAGGATTATCATCCTCTGCATCCATACTCTCAGCTACCGGTTGATCTTCTATAGTTGTTGTTTTTACCAGTGGAGTAATTAAAGGAGGTGGGGGTAAGTTGTCTCTAACCTTGATACTAGGTGGTCCACCAACTTTACCTTTACCCTTGTCTCTATCTTTCTGATAAACTTTTATGGGTTTGGGGTTCCTATACTCTTCTTAATTTTCTTTCTCAACTAGGAATATGTCCCATCCATTTTCTGTCTCCTCAGTCACCTCATTAATTCTTCCAACCATTAAAGCAATGTGCCGGTGTGCAGTAGAAAATACTATCTGGTTGGCCTAAGCAATTAGTTCATCAATTTCTTTGGGTGAGTTTATCGGATATACAGCAAGTAGCTTTTCAATATTTATTTTCTTATCTAGTTCTATTACTGCTTGTCTTCTTGCTTCTAGTCTTTTAAATAGCTCATCTGGAATTTCATTGACTACTTCCATCAAAAACTTCTTGTACATATCCATGTGCAATATAACACTATTTTCAACTTGCTCTTTTTCATCAGCTGTTAAGGTGTCATATATTTTCTCTATATTCTTCAATTTACCTTCCTCTGTGATTTCATTCAGTAGTATATCAAGAGGGGCCAAGTCTTTGTTTGTCCTCCTCTTCTTCTTGGGTGTCAATTTCTTCTTTGGTGTGGCCTTTCTTATGGGAGATCTCACTACTTGTTGTTTTTGTCTTGTTCTCCTGGGTGAGGGTGTGGTTGCCGATGAGGGATCTCTTTTCCTTACAACTCTTTTGAAAGTTGCAGGCATGTCACTCCCTGAAGAAGTACCTATTGGGTCTCAAATCAACAGATTGGATAGGTTCTAAGGAAATGCCAACTCCTATGGTTGAACCCTCCAATTGACTTGGCCAACATATAGAGCAAATTGATTCAGATTTTACTCTCTCACTTTAGGCTCTACAGGACCTAGGTGGGTATACCTATTCACTGAAATGTCTCCAATAACCAGTGCTTTTTATAGCAGATTTATTATCCTAATCTGATATCTCCTAATCTTGAAATGGCATAAGTTCCTTGAATGGAGATATAGCAGATGAGTTCAAGATTGTTGTTGTAATAATTATTTGTTTTATGTTTCTTAATTACTTCTATTGCTATTAAAATAATCAATGATGAATAAAATGAGTATAATTTGTAATTAGCCAGTGCCTTCTTTACTGTTTGGGCTACAGAGTCATTGCATTTTTCTTCAGGACTTATTGTGCGAACCTATGAGATAGTTTTTTAATTCATCCCTTTATGATCCTGTCAGTTATTATTTCTTTTGGAACCAAAAAAATGCTTATATCATATGTTGATTGAGTGAATTTAACCCTACCCTTAAGGGACCAATCAATTAAGCTCTGCAAGGAACAATTACAATCCGCAAGCAAAACCTCTGTTTCAACATCATAATACAAAGCATAGATTTGATCTTAAGAACATGAATAACCTTATCCTATCAGATAATATCACAGATGATTGCCAAAAGAAAATGAAGTGATCTGTAACACATATGCAGAGAAATAATTCATCAAAGTTTGTATTCCATTATGGTTCGTATACAGAAGACTTACAGGCTGTTAAACGTCACTATCTTGACCTTAATTCTTATCACCATATTACAAAAATCATTCTCATATATATATGAGGA
Organism: Cryptomeria japonica; assembly: GCF_030272615.1. Taxonomy (NCBI): domain Eukaryota; kingdom Viridiplantae; phylum Streptophyta; class Pinopsida; order Cupressales; family Cupressaceae; genus Cryptomeria; species Cryptomeria japonica. Next base: position 467,381,758 of record NC_081414.1, read on the forward strand.
TGAAGGCTTTTCATGAAGAGACACGACTCTTCGGAATACTAATCGTTAGTTTCAGTGTTTCTAAACTTAAGCAAAAAGAGATTTAGAAGTCCTAAATGATGAATGTAATCATCGTCCTTGAAGGTTTTGATTCGAGCACTTTGTTTCTTTAATTCATCTCCCTGCGATAGATACTTGAATATCATCTGGTTGACAGTAGGGGCCATATCTTTACTTCGATCTATTTCTGACAAGGCCCAATCCTTGATGCTGACGAGCTCTTTTTGTAAATCCTCCAGGGATATCACTTCTCCTTCTTTGTAGACAGAGGGCATTCCAACAGGTTTCTCATCATCCAAATCCTTCAGGTCTCTCCTCAGCGTATCCTCAAGTTTGACATGATTCTCCATATACGCAGTCCCCTCAGCTTTTTCCTCTGGTGTCATGGCATCGACATTATTCAGTACTTCATGCAGTCATGCTTTTAGTCTCTCATGCTCTGTTAACGCCTTTATCGTTCCATTATATACTTTCCAATATGGTTCAACCTGCAAGAGCATGGTGTTAAATCGATGTCCTATGATGTCGTTGACCAGTTTGTCCATTCTTTGTTGGATACCTTCTGCGCGTTTATAGGCCTTTTCTGCTTGATACTTCCAATACAGAGCATCAGAGACATCATCCAAGCTACGTCCCGCGGGGTATGAGGTGTATTCACTGATAGGAGTCCCCGTCTCTAGTTGCAATACTTTTGCCTGCAACTTTTGATTTTCTTCTTTAGATTTTTCATATAACCCCTTATATGTGACGTTTTCTCTGACCAAAAATTCTGTCTGGTCCAGGTTCAATCTAGCAACATCCAAGTTGAGTTTAGCAGTGACCCTAGGGTCTATCTTACCAACCTGATGAACCATGAGGTGCCCAAAGGTTTCTTCAATGTCTACAATGATAGGCCTCTTCCCCTTTGGATATAATGCCCATTGTAGGAGAGCTTTCTTGTCTGGATCATATCCAGAGCCTAAGAACAATTTTTCTATCTCCTGAGGCAACACCTGTTGATTTAAGTCTTGTTTCTTCAGGAAGCCATCAAATAAAAGTGCTAAGTTTATATCCCAACCAGAGAAGATGATTACACCAGCCTCTTTATGTAATTTCCTCCCTTTCTCAGAAGTCATATCTTTCATGAGGACATCAATCTCATCCTGCAATTTCTTCATCTGTTCCTCCTCTAGTCTTCCAGCCATGCTTCGTTTTACATGAGCTCCTTTGTATTGGTATAAAAATGAAAGAAATTCCCTAGAGGAGGCGAATCCATCATCAGCAACAAAATCTTCATGCTCAGTCATCCTTATATCGACGACATCCTTGATGTTAATTTCACCAATGTCCATATTCATCTCTGCTTCGAAACCAGGAGGATAATCTTCTCTAGGAGAATCAGCTGGGATACTACTGGCGGTCGATTTTGGTGACATGTGGGCTAAGGGCTGACTATCCTTCTCAGTATTAATGAAATGAAGGAATTGTGAAGGCACTCTATGCATGATTTCTGCTTCATGTTGAAGCAGCCTTTTAGCCACTTCCAGAGGATCTTGGAGATTTCCAATTAGGTCTCCATCTATCATTCCCCTTACCCTTTTCCATTTGTAGGCCTCCCAAACTAACTCACTCTTTTCTCTCAAAGCTTTGGCCTCCTCTCTTTCAAGATTCTTAATCAGGTCATCTAGCATTTTGGCCACATGTATTCCAGCTTTGAGTTTATGTGATACTCTGGCAGCTCTTATATATCCTTCAGGGTCGAAGTTCTCTCTAGGTTCACCCAGAGTCATGCCATAGTAGTCTAACTTGTTCTGCAGTAAATGATAACTTTTTGAACTTTTAACAATGAAATCAGAAAAAACCAATAAACCTGGAACAATGGATTGTTTACCGGAATCTGTAAGGTGTTTAGCACTGACAATAGACAATTGTCTTATAATCTCCAGGCTAGCCACCCTGTTTGGCACTGTAATTGGGAGCATGTGGGGTTTTCCTTCATATCCAAACACCCTGATTTCTATGTGATTGTTATGGCAATACCAATCACCCCAATTATGATCAATCTGTGACTCTGGAGAGAAGTCCTTTGGTCTGAGGAATCTCTTGATTTCAGGGGACAAAGTGTAATCCCTGTGTTGCCCAAAAGCTGCACTAAGAGGTTTCACAAAATATTCTTGAAAGTGCCAGTACTGGTTGTTCATGAACCTCTGGTCCCATGCAGATACCCATAACCGAACTGGCTTCTTCAAACCATTTTTATCATAGGATCGAATGCAGAAATCATCTGACCAGAAATTAATCTCTTGTCCACAATAAAGAATGATATGCATTAACAAGGAATACAATGAAAAATGAACATTCACAAGGTCCCCTTTCAACTTTTCCAATCCATGATTTAAAGCATCTGCAACATAAGTGGCAAAATCAAATGACCTAGGGTCTTTTGACTGTAAATCAGCACATAGAACCATAACCCCAATATCCATGAGTGGATGAGCCTCTAGGCCTAATACTTGAGCTGCAGCATAGTAGGTATATTTAAAATAAGGATGGAAATGGTTGACATCAAACGGCACCTTGTCATCTTTGCTAAATGGAACAAATGACCCACCCACTTTTGGCCTGTGAATAGGTAGCCTCCAAGTCCTATAGATGTTTTCCAAACTAAAGAATTCTTGTGAAAGTTTCTTCATATCGATACTCTCCTCCACCTCCCAGTCCAAATCAAACACCATATCAATAGTCTGTTTGTTAATTACTACTAATGTATTCCCTCTGTAATCACATATGGTTTTGGTTCTTGGATTGTAACAATCTACCAGAGCTTTCATTAATTCTACATCTACAAACACATTTGGGACTACCAATTTGCCTAAGTTCTTCTTCCATAGATTACTTATGGGTTCAGGAGCGTCCCTTCTTTTGTAACTAAATAAGAATAACTCATGTCCTCTGATTTCAGTCCAAATATCTCCTAGATTTTCAAATCTATCGTCCAATCCTTCTTCTTCACTTTTGATCTTTTTGGACCTTACACTAGATGAGGGACATTGGTCTAATAAATCCTGAGTCAGAGCTCTTCCTTCCTTCTTTTGTCTCTTGGGCTTCTCTTCAGGGTTTAATTCTTTTCCTTTCCTACTCTTTTTAGAAGAAGAAGATGAAGGTTCCATGATTATAGCAAATATAAGAAACAACACTTACTTGGAGAAATGCTCAGCTCTTCTGGTTATCGTTCGCAAGTTTCCTCAAGTTCTTCGCAATTTTCAGTCTTTTAGCATTGATCTGGTTCTTATGAAAATTCAATCAGTTCAACTATAATCGTATGGGCAACTTGTGCATAGTTAATGTTCTGCGTCTACAATGGCTACTCAAGTGTTTAAACTTAATTGAAGATGTGACATTCTTCACTTGGGCCTTTAACTCTTTCGCGGGAAGTACAGTTCGCTCAAAGTGATCATATTTCAAGTTATCGATGAAACCCTTGTCTTCGGCTGAGTGTTTAAATCTTTCATCGAAAGCCCATTTTCTTTGATACTATTCTTTCGGTGAGTAGCCCATGTCGAGAAGCCACTTTCAAGACTCATCGAAATTGTTCTTTCATCGATAGACCTCCTTTTCGATAAGTCACTCGCAAGTTTCATCGAAATCATTCTTTCGATGAGTTTCTTTCTTCGGTGAGGGCCCATGTATGTTCATCGACATTCCTTTTTCATCGATATCCTCCTTTATCGATGAAACACCTTTGCTTTTGTTCGACATTATGTCATCGATGAAAACTTGCGTTTCGATGAATGCTTTATGAGTTTCTTTGGTAATGATATTCCTTCGAAATCACTTTTGCCCTTTTGCCTTTCGTTTTTTACCTTTTCGATGAAACTTAGAGTATCGATGAGTGATTTTCTACATTCATCAAAAGTAACTTTTGCCGAAATACTTTTGCTTGGTGCTTTCTATACCTCATTTCAATGAAAATACTCTTTCGATGAAACTTCTTTTGCAGTGCTCGATACAATTTGCTGGCCAAAACATCTTTCAATCTTCATGCCTATGGGAATATACATTTTTTTTATATATTTTTTTATTTTCAAATATAGTGTTCAACAGTACCTACCAATGATAGGTGAGTTTCAAGTTGTGGAGTTGCTAACTCATCCTCTGTTATACCGGTTTTCTTCAATACATCTTCTTTGATGGCTTTTGCTTGTCTGGAACCTTTCCTTACAACTGCCTCAACCTTTTTCACTCTTTTCTTTGATTGTATTTGGCTTTCAATGGTTTTTGCACTACCAAATACTTCTTCCTTAGGTTCTCTGGGGGCTTCCAAAAGTGCTTTAGCATATGTTTCAACTATGTGATCATCTATTTCATAGCCCATCTCAGTTACCCAAACTGTCCTAGGGATGACTGCTTCCATCCAGATTTCATCTTTCTTGATGACAAAGCATATTTCATCTTTGTATTTGTCGACAATCTTTTGTGATAACCTTATTCTTTTCTTCATTTTGGCCTTTAATGCTTGAAAGAAGTCATGAATATTGTTTTCCTTTTTTTCACCCATGTTATTGAATAGTTCTATTAATTGTTTGCCTACTGGTATATCATATCCAAGTTCTTTGTAGCCTATACCAGGAACCTGTTTTGTTATATGTAGCATCAGACATACTAACAAATTTCCAAACCTAAAAGTTCCTTTCTTGTCCTCCTTGATCTTTCCAAGGTTGTTAATTAATTCATCTTTTAACCACTCACATACATCAATTTTTGCATTATCTATGACCATATCATAAGCACTCTTAATACATAAACTTGAAACTAAATTGAGTCTATTTGCATGAGTAGCTTTATACCCTAATATCATGCGGATAAATCTCACATTAATGTCTATTACATCATTAACTCTTAGGGACCTCTTGTCGAATGTTGCACCAGTTAGGTTTGTAACTAGGTCATTGGATACCTTCTTGGTTTTATCTGGTCTTTTACCGGTGGTCGGTAACCCTGTGACAGCTTTCAAAGCTTCCTTGGTGATTTTGTGGACTGCATCTAACTAGAAAAATTCACCATGTGCCCTGCTTAAGACTATCCTAATCACATCCTTGGGAAATTCAGGAATGCTAAGGATCTCTGTAAATCCTAGGGTCTCAATGATCTTGTGCTCATCTTTTACATTGTCAGTTTTATCACATATCACAGTTTTAAACATGGTTTTAATTTCTTCATCTCCTAGTTCCTCAATGTTGCAGTGGATGTACATTCTGGGGTCTTCGGCATAAACAAATCCCTTAGGAATTTGGGAAAAAGCACCTAAGGTATCATCTTTCTTTGCTACCTCAAGAACTAACTGAAATATGGGCCTAGGTCTTTTTATCACTTCAACAATAGTAGGGTTTGCTACATATTTAGTTGCAGAGGTGGATGCCATGATTAAATACCTCTTACTGCCTTTAGGATGGATGATTTCTTGGAGTGTTCTTGCTTCTTGCTTGAAATGCCTTAGCTCGGAATCTTCGTGCTCTTCATAAGTTTGAAATCTTGGTGAAATGAAATGGAGCCAGAACCTTGATTTTATAGTGTCTTTTCACCATCTACCACATTAATTGCATGTCGGTTAAGTATTCACTTAACATTGTTTGCCGGTAATAAGTAATTTCCAACTTCTTATCTCTAACTGAGGGAATAATAGCACATGTGTCAATAGATTGCCAAACCCACAAGGAAATTTTCTTCAATTAGATGAAGAACTTATTGCCGGTGGAGCATTGCTCTGTCCTTCCGGTGAAGCATCACTTTGTTCTGCCAGTGAAGCATTGGTTGTTCTACCGATGGAGGAGTATTCCCAATATTTAGATCAGCTTTTCTAATCCATTGTCTAGAGAATTCTTGCTTAACCTCTTCAACTTTTTCTTTACCTTTCAAGCTAGAACTTTTGTTGTCTACCGATGTTCCTTTACTTCTACAGGATTTAGCAATATGCCCAATCTTGTTACATGCATAACAAGTTACATTATTTTTTTGAATAGCTTTTCCATAACCTATGTTGGTTTGTGTTCTGCATTGATTAGATAAATGTCCAAATCTTCCACAAATATAACATCTCACATTCATTCTGTAGTTTTCATAATTGTGACCTACTTTGTTGCATTTAGAACATTGACCGGTGGGTGCGTTGATATTTTGATAATTTCTAGATCTACATTCATTTTCTCTATGACCATACTTATTACAGTTAAAGCATTTTCCATTGAATTTATAAGCATTAGGTTGTCTTACCGGTTTGCTATGATCCTGAGTATTTGTAGTACCAGAGCTTTCACCAACTTCAAAGCCAATTCCAGAAGTGTCACCTTTAGGTTTTTGATTCTTCAGCAAGGTGCCAAGTTCCTCTGAGCTTTTCTTGAATTTTTCTTTACGTTGATTTGCAGTTTCTAGTTCTCTTTCTAAGACTTCTTTTTGTCTCATCAGTTCATTTGAATCATTCTGAGTATGCATCAGATCTGTCTTCAACATGTCATTTTCATAGCTAAGTCTTGTGTTCTCATTTTCTGCATCACTTAGTCTTCTGGTCAATTCTTCTTCATTCTTCTTGCTATCCTCAATCTCTTTGCAAAATCTCATAAACATATCCTGCATCTCATTCTTTGTTGTCATGATCTTTTGTTTCAACTTGCTTATCTTATCATTAAGTGATTCCTTTTCATCATTCTCATTTTGCAATTTTTCACAAAGTTCTCTTCTCTTATTTCTTGCAATAGTAAAATTTTCTTGAAGTGCCTGAATGATATCCTGAGCTACCCTTAAATCACCTTCTAGTTTGATATTTTTCAATTTTTCTGCATCATAGTCTGTAAGAGCTCCTTCCAATTGCTTCATCAGATTTTCCATCTTTACCAGTGTCAAGATCTTCCTCAAGCTATTAGGCTTCTGAAAATAGAGGACTAGGCTCTGATACCAATTGTTAGGAATCCCATAGATACTGAGAGGGGGGGGTGAATCAATATCTGACCGGTATATAGAATTTCTTAACTTAAAACATGCAGAACATAATATAACAGTGTACTGGTATGCAAGAAATAATGCAATAAACAGAATCAAGACCATCCACATGAAAAGCACACCATAACACAATATTTTAATGAGGAAACCCAGTGGGGGAAAAACCTCGGTGGGATTTGTGACCCACAATATTCACTCATTGGCCAATAAGAGAATATTATTACAATAGGGGCCTGCACATACAGGAAGGCCAACTACCTAGAGCTCACTGCTCAATGGGAAGTCTCACTGACTTACAATGAGGATTATACAAATCCAATATCTTGTACTGCTTTACAATAGCATCTTAAATTCCTGATCCAGTATCGATTCTTGCTCTGTTCTTTACATATACCCCTTAACCTATATTTCGCATAATAGGTCTGCCTAATATTTTCCTTATTACTTATATCTCCTATATCAAATGTCTACAATGATCTCTTTTATATATAACAGTCATTTTACAATTTTCCAAGTTGGCTTACAAAGTTTTTCAATAATAAACAAAATATAATATAACAAAAACCCTATCGGCCTTTATGCTAGTATACTTCCTTTCTTCTGTGCCGGTGTCGGTGTCCTAAGTGTCGGTGTAGAGTGTGATCTATTGATGCCGGTATAATTCCTTTGCTGGTGCCATAAGATTGCAAGGTTGCCATCAATGACAAAACCTTCAATCACATACAATGTCTCATTGGAGTGTGCATATGCCAACAAAGAAAACAATCCTTCTGGATCATCTTCAATCGATTTGAAAGGATGCCTTTTGAAAATGGGCCTTTCCCTCTCATAAATCTCAACCACCAGAGGAGTAGAAATATCAAACATAGATGCCATGATAATTTTAGGGTTTTAAAAGATAGCTCATGAATAGATAAATACCTCTTGATTCACAACCAAGCGCAGGAAATAGTTGAATGGTTGCTTCAAGCTTGGTTTTTGTTGTCAAAACTCTTTTACTCTTCTTCTCTGCTCTTTTCTCTTAATCGCATTGTGAGGAATAATCTTTTGAAATGCCCTTTTAACCTAATTTTGAGTTGTAATAAATTCTCAACCTTAATACTTCCGGTTACACTGTTTCCCATCATTTCTTTCACCGGATTACCAAACTGCTACAAATATTTTGGATATCATCTGCATGCTTAATCTAGATCTTTTGCAACCTTCTGGAACCGGTTACAGATCTCTAAAGAGGGGATTCTAAATATTTGCATGAAAAATCCCTCTAAGGCCAAAAATCCCTAGTTACCGGATGAGGTTCCATCATCGGATTCAAGTGTGGAGTCATTCTGCACATTTTGATCTTCTTTCTTTACCCACATTTTCTTATGTTGATCTCTGATTTCATCTACCTTTTATTTGCCTTTCTCATTAGATTTGGTCTTATTCACCAGTGTTTTCTTTGTTTTGCAATATCTTGCAATATGACCTGGTGTGTGACATGCATGACAAACAACATTCCTCTGCATAGGCTTAAAATTCATCTGATTTGGTCTCATCCTGCATTGGTTAGATATATGCCCAAACATCCCACATGCAAAACATCTCTTGTTCTAAAAATGATTCATCATTCTGCACATATTTGACTTATGACCAAAATTGTTACATATGAAACATTGACTGGTAAAGGTAGGACCATTGTTCATGTTATTCATCCTACTTCTGCATTGATTTGCCATATGACCAAATTTATTGCAAGTGAAACATCTACCATTGAATTTATAGGCATTAGATTGTCTTATGGAGGTTTCTTGTTCATCTATTGATGATTGCTTTGACCAAAACCGAAGGATTCTCCTTTCTCAAATTCAAGTCCTCACATGTCTTTTCCATGTCTTTGACTTTCCAACATCTCATCCAACTAGGATGAACTAGCTTTGAACTTCTCTTTGTACTCATTAGTGGTAGCTAGCTCATCTCTCAAAATTATGATGTGTCTTTCAAGTTCTTGTCCATCATTCTTTGTTTGCACCAATTCAAGCTTCAACTGATCATTCTCATATGTCAATCTACAACATTAGATCTGTCCTTCAAGGATTGAGTCGATATTTATTCATTCTTCTTCTAGTCTTCAATCTCCTTAGTCAGCTTCATCACAATAGATTGCATCTCATTCTTCAAAACTATATTCTCCCTTGCCAACTTCTCACATTCCTCAGTCTTATCTTGATTTTCAATGCTTGCTCTTATTTCTCCTTTAGCTTGTCCATTAGCTCCTTTCTCTTTTCCCAAGAAGTGTTCAATTGATCTTTCATGTTTTTAATGAAGTCTTCAGCTGCATTCAAATTTCTTTTCAAACTACTCTTTTCCTTCATTGTTGCATCAAGATCTTCAAGTGCCACACTAAGTTGTCTCTACAAACCAGAGTCCACTGATTCAATCTTCTGGATCTTCCTCAAGCTATTAGGCTTCTTCCAAGGCACAAAGATATGATACCAATTGTTGGAATCAATGAACACTGAGGGGGGTGAATCAGTGTTCTAGTATTTATAAATTTGTTAATCTGACTTTATCCACCGGATGCACAAGTAAGAAACCAAAATGCAAAAACACATAGAAATCAAGCACATATCCATAACACCAATATTTTTACATGGAAACCCAGAAAGGGAAAAACCATGGTGGGATTAAGTACCCAAAATATTATTATACTATGGCTAGTAGTAAAACCATATTTTTTTTTCGATCGGTAATGTCTTTTTTTATACTGGAGTTTCTAACCAGTGGGGGTCACATTGGGGGAACCCCTCCCCATGGTTACATTGGCATTATGAGGTAGTAACACCTCCAATTTTACTCCACATCACTTAACTCCTTATATTTCCATGCACCTTATTACTCCACAATAACACTCCTTATCATTCTGCAACCTTATGTCTCCCCTCCTTATCACTCCACAACCATCCATCGATAGCACACGACCTTCACCCCTTATCTCTCCACATGGTTCGACTAGTAAAAAATCTACAACGTACCTTCCTTGAAAACAACCAGCTTTCCTTACACCTCCAGGAATGAGGACTCCACGAGGAAGCCTAATCAGCATCAGGGATTTCAAGCATTAACACCCCATTTTTTACTTCATCTACCACAATTCATTGATAGCACCACATTGATCATACCAAGGCAAGGGTACCTATAGTGGATCGAACATTGAACCTCATTATCAATAGGGATCTCAACTTACCATCGCGCTATAGGGCTTGACCCAGTAGTAAAACAATATTACATGAGGGGAATGCACTTGCATTCAAGCACACTAACTAGAGCTCACTACTTAATTACAAAAAGGGCTAAAACTCAAAGGAAATATCATTGCCTTATAGGATAATAAAAATGATTACAATAAGTAATGAACTAATTAGAAGCCTCTGACTATGCCAAATAATAGTTTTGGTTAGGCAAAAAGTGATCCGCTATGCTATTCTGATAAACTGCTCTATTATGCCCTGTTATTGATTACCGGATCAATAAAATTCAAGGTGTGCACATGAAACTATGCTCAAATACTCTCAAAATAATCTCACACATCATATCCACATGCAAAAGCATTCACCAAGTCAATCTTATATATTCACACTGTAGCATCAGAATTAGGAATCATCAAAGCAATATATAAAAGGACATATTATTCATTATTAGCTCAATCACACATTGCAATGATCTAATCCTAAGCACACTCAATAGAGACATAAAAACAAAGCATTCAAAAGCAAATATCATGCAAACCAGATAACAATTTGGATGCTTCTTCCATGCGGCTCCATTGTTCTTCTTTCCTCTTCAAATGGATTTGTGGATCTCACCTACAAGTGCACATACAATTGAAAGCAAGATTGACTTTGATGAAAAGCTCAAGAGTACTAGAAGCATAAGTTCGATAGTCTGATTAGGGATTCGGGATTAGCTTTGATTGAAAATCATCCAATTTATAGAAGAATTGAATAAATGACAAGATTAGCATGATGCAATTCAAATGGAAATTGCAAATCAATATGACAAATTATGCACTTTCCATGCACAATTTGATTGATTGATAATTGATGACAAATTATGACACATTCTATGTCAAAATTGATTGATTATCAATTATGACAATTTATGACAAATTGAAATGTCATTCCCATAGAATTAGGAGATGAAATAGGAGGGAAAAGAAATTAGAAATTAAGAAAATTAGAAAATTGAAATTGATAACAATTAGGAATTAGAAATTGATGGAAAAATAGGAAATTAGGAACTAGAAGAAATTAGGTAAATTAATTAATAATTTGTCATTTATTAATTAATTTACAAGAGGAAGAATAATTAGCCAATTAAATAAAGATTTAATTGTAATGAGAAGACCTAGGATTAATAAATAATTTAGTAATCCTAGAGGAAGAAATGACAAATTAGGTTAAATGAATAAATCATAAAACCCTAGAAGATGAATTAGGTCTTGAAATATAATTGACTCGATTTGATCTGATTTTGGATTGATAAATGACCAATGTGATAAATGATTTGATTGAGAAATGTGCCAATTGACGAGGAACAATGACAAGTTGATCCAAATTGACATAATTGAGACAGACAACGATCGATGACAAATCGGTCGCAAAATGACAAAATTGACAAAAGGGACAAGAATCGATGACAAATAGATTGCAAAACGACAAGATTGAAAATGACCACGATCGATGACAAATCGATCGTTAAATGACAAAATTAAACATGACAACGATTGATGACAAATCGATCATTAAAATGACAAGATTGATGACAAATCGATCGCCAGATGATAAGATTGAAAAGAGGACAAAACCCTAATTAGGATTGACGATGTCCAAAATGATGACAAATAAGCACGCACATTGATGCAATAGGATAAGATCGATTAAAATCATGACTGGATAGTGTTGTCGACAAGACCAAATTCGAGAGCAAGATAAAGGAAGAATGTAGAAGAATGACTTGATGTTCGCAAATGATAAAAACCAAGTGCGTGACATAGGAGAAATGTTAATGTGATGCAAAAACCTAAAATAAGGCAATGCGCAAATGTTAAAGTATGACCTTGCAAGCATTGACCATTTTTAGGTGTCTACATTTTGCCCCTCTTTGAGACAATGCAATTTTAAGAATTGTTTCAAAGAACAATAATGAAAATGCCCCAAACAATAATAATGACATATGCATGCCCCCTCAAGGAATTGGCCGGAAACATGCAGAAAAGAGGCCAATTGATCGATAAAAATGATAGGATCGAACGGACTGACAATCGAAGATCGGATGTAAGAAGGACAAGCAATTGAAAGGGCACAAGGCCGCGACCAACATAAGATGGAGAGGATGCACGTCCATCTATGCAATGACAAAGAGCTATAAATGAGAGCAAGAGGGTGAAAAATTGCTCATTTGCACTAGCCCAAGAAGAGGATTTGTTGCTCTGAAAAGGACACTTGCAGAGAGATGGCAAACATTCAAATGGTAGATCACCTCGGAGAACGTGTATGCACGTACAAATTATCGGACGATGTGGGAGCAGTGATATGGATCTCAAAAACCCATATTTTCAATTTCATGAATTTGACTTGCTTGCGAGACATTGCGGGGCCCACAGGGGATGCAGAAACTGACTTCTGCACTTGTGTAAGGTCTTCTGTGCTTGTGTGAGGTCTTCTACGCTTGTGTAAGGGTACACAAGCGCAGGTTACATGACACAAGCGCAGGTTCCTTGACACAAGCGCAGTTGTGCATTGGGAACTCAGTTTTGGTCCAAAACAACACGCAAATGATCCGAAAAGGGGGAATAAGGGTAGGAATGGTCAGAATGGATGACAAACACCTTGAGGTGGACATTAAAATGAGGAAATGCAACCCATAGGAGCAAACCCTAAAACTAACAAAATTTGCCCCAATTGTGATGCAGAGTCGATAGTATCCGTTGATCACACGGGAGAATCGACCAGACTATTTCATGCTAAGACATAGACTCAAGAGCACAAAGAGAGACACATTAGCAGGATTGGGGATATATTACATCACATACATGCCCAAGATTAGGGCAAACACAGGATTGCTTACCGCATTGGCAGAGCGATGGCATTCGGAGACCTCCTCATTCCATTTGGCGACTGGCAAGGTGACAGTGACTCTAGAGGATGTATGGCGCATCCTCCGCATTCCGATTCATGGAGAGATGATAGAGTATGACCTAGTGATAGGGAGAGACGCATTGTGTAGATTGTTTGAGTGTGATGCAGATGAGCTGGATATCATCGAGAGGGAGATTGGCTGGGAGACTATGGCATCAGAGTATGATCGACGATACGTGGTGATAGCCGTGGTGATAGCATGTCTACTAGCAGGAGACAGACGAGGACATGGATTCCCTATTGGATGGGGAAGAGTGCTAGAGTGGATGGCAACAGAGGGGACGGTGTATGCATGGGGACCATGTGTACTGGCTATGCTGTATTTTCAGCTACATCAGATAGCATATCAGGGAGTGCAGACATTGAGTTGTGGAGTTACATTGCTACAGGTATGGGCATTTGAGCACATAGCCATATGTCGATCGATTACAGAGAGACAGGTTGTACCACACCGACCATATGTGTATTGCTATGGTGGAGCACTGAGACAGGGTCCATTTGGATACATACTATATTGGCGACATGAGCTAGACAGATTGAGAGAGTTCATATGGAGGCCATATCAAGATTGCCCCGGATGGTCAGATGATCATGAGGAACTACCATATTGCAGACAGGAGAGGTACCTAATTGGGCGACCAGTGAACCACCAGAGATTGATTGAGATGTACCTGCCAGAGAGGGTCAGACGATAGTTTGGAGAGACACAGGATGTACCTAGGAGGATGGCATGCTTTGCTCGATCTCATAGAGAGACGAGTCAGTGGGGTAGTATGATTCAGCCACACATAGCATATGCCAACTTTGCACAGCTACAACAGAGACAGTGGGATTGGTGGTCAGATGTGGTAGATGCTGGGATGACAGAGGAGTATGAGACATGGTTTGCACGACGATGGCCAGTGCCTTTGACGGATCCTGACATTCCAGTACCTAGGAGACAGGAGGACTTCCCACTCATAGGAGAGGAGGGAGATGATGAGGATGAGGAGGATGACGAGGGTGATGATGATGACGGAGACGAGGATGAGGGAGATGGGGATGATGGTGGGGAGGACGATGACGGAGATGATAGTGGGGAGGATGATGAGGAGCCAGACTCAGCTGATCAGGAGACATTGTAGGATATTCCTATAGAGCCGGAGATAGCTAGGACAGAGGAGATGGAGATGTGCAGGGCTACTATAGCGAGTCAGCAGGACTATATTGCGACATTGGAGAGACAACATGAGCAGTTCAGAGCGGAGATAGCCAGACTCACAGAGGCTCGAGATACAACCATAGCTCAGGCACAGCGAGAGGGACAGAGAGTCACTAAGTTCATTGGGTCGATTAGGGATGCCAGTGCACGGGAGATGGCACAGATGCTAGTAGAGACCGAGGAGGAGAGACTATATTGGAGGACACTATATGAGAGTGCAGTTCCACTGAAGCGGAGAGCACCTTCATATCGGGCACGATCGAGGACAGAGAGTAGGTCACGCTCTCGGAGGTCATTGAGCAGTATGGGGGTGAGTGGACCGATGAGACCACCACAGCCAGGACTAGGAGGGACATCATCTGCGAGACATGGCAGGGATGAGGAGGATAGAGGGAGCACCCAGTGACAGAGGTACATGCTCCGTATGACAGACAGTGGACATTATGTAGTTTGACATGTTGTAGTCAGCCTATGGGCCATACTTAGGACAGATAGTCCGATTTTGTACTCTGATATTATTATGATATGTGATATGAAATGCATCAATATGATGGGATGCAATGTGTTATGATTTGTAGTTATTTTGCTATGTATGGATGACTTATGTACTTGTTTATGAACATGTATGGATGTATTTTTATGTATTTTTGATGCATTTATAATATGAAATGGATAAATGTTTGATGTGATGCTTGATGCAATGCAAATGTACTAACCAATGAATGTAGGATGCAACATATGTGTTTGGATATCGGAGCACTAGACCGAACTGACTATCCGGACTGATGGAAGAAATGTTAGTAAGAAATGAGATAGAGGGTAGTTAGAGATGACGAAAAACTTGCTTTCAGCAATACACTTTGTAGGTGAGAACCTTTATTTTTATGTAGCAAAATGGATGCATAGCATCATGGCATTGAAGGCCAGAGCTAAAATGCAACCCTTTTTGCGAAAGATAGACACATCGCAGACAAACGACAATCACAATCAAAAAAGAAAAAGACCATGAGCCATCCCGGTCACTCTAAATCACTCAGTGACATCATCGAGCAACATAGGAACATGATCGAAGATAAATCAATAAATGATAAGATGCACAAATTCCAACAAATCAAACAAACACCTTGATCTTCATTGTCAAAAGTTGAAAGCACTAATAGGACGATCATGCTGTCTGGTTTCAGGACATGTGGTACCCCGTCTAAGACAGGACACAGTCTGGTTTCGAGTATACCACACCCTGTATAAGACCCATGATAGTGTGCCAAGGATGAATGATTTTGAGGTTGATTGATATGACAACTCGGATCAGTTTGAATGTCTGGTTTGAGTGAAAAAGTTCATCTGTTTAAGCATGATTTCAATAAAGCACAATGTTTGATTGTGTGTCATTGGATGCATACTCGATGATCTGTCTTATGCACAGAGGGGATCATTTATTGACAAAATGCGTGTTTTTGGATTTTAATGTTTTTGAAATGTTTTTGTGTTCATTTTTTCAGGACTTTTTATGATTTTTATGGATTTTCATTTTTTTCAATTTTTAAGAGATTTTTTTTTTCAGGACATTATTCGACTTTTTTGAAGATTTTTTCCAGGACATTTTTCAATTTTTATGATTTGAATTATTCTAGGACGTTTTTCAATTTTTATGACTTTTTTCAGGACATTATTTGATTTTTATGACTTTTTTCAGGACATTATTTCAATTTTTATGATTTTGCCCCCAATGTCTAGCAAGGCAAGGAATATGACAGGTGAATAAATAGGCTTTCTGAAATGTTGGTGGATAGAGGGAAGATAAAGGCCTTGTAGTATGGAGACAATACAGATGCAATTTTCAAGAGCTATTGCGTGATGGGACAAAAGATTGGATATGACAATGTAAAGTAGGAACATGGCATGAGGGACATGTCAAGAGGTTTTTGAAACTATGTTTAAATTTTGTGTCCTTATGTCAGATCAAGATCAAGGAATGAAAAAGAGTGTATGGATAGTGATAAGATATGGATAGGATAAGCAAGACCAAGAATGGATAAGGGACATGGACTGAAGGTTGGGATTGGCTAAGGGACAGTGGCAAAAAGTTGCAATAAGCCAGGGAATATGGATGAAAGGTTGAAATAAGCAAATGGGCAAATGACCAAAAGCTATGATAGACTAAAAGCTGCAAACAAGATGCATGATGCTCATGATGATCCTCAGCCTTGTCAAGATCAAATGTGGAAAGGGAAAATGAACATGAGGGATGATAGGACAAGGAAGGGTAATGACATGGTATGATAGGATAATGAAGGACAATAGGATATGAAGGAGGAAAACTGCCCCCAAGTGTGATTGTGCAAGAAGTTCATAAATTACGCATGATGCCTGTTTGCTAGGTTTTCATCATGGTACTTGCCCAAGGCGCCTGTTTGCTAGGTTTTCACCAGTGGACGAATTATTTTTCTTTACTTTTTTTTTTTTTTCTTTTGTCTTTTTTTTTTCCACTTTTTTTTTTGTATTTTCAAGCTTTTTCAATAGAAGATGGTCACATGATAGGGGATGGAAGAAGGACTCAAGTGTCTTTTTGTTTGGATAGTAGCCTTGAAAAAAATGGACCATGACCTTTAAAAGTATGCTCAAAGACGTTGGTAGGATAAGGACATGGAAAATAAGATGAAACTAAGGCGAGGATTTATGCAAAGTATTGGATCAATGGGATGGAAGGATGGAAAATATGCATTGGATAATGAATAGGGTATTGGAAGAATTGGACTTCAGTGGATGGAAATGTTGGCAAGATCAACATTGGCACACACCTTGAGGGGTGATGGACTGATGGAGGAAAGACGTATTTTGGATATTGAGATTTGGATGGAGGAATAGCTTGGGATTTTGGGACATAAGGGCCCAAAATGGATGAAGAAGGTGATGGAGGAACAGACTTGGAAGGTTTGGATGGAGGAATAGCAATTTTGGATGCCAATTTTGATGTTTCTTTAGTCTTTTGTGCTTCAAGGAGCTGCTTAGGGATCCACATGGTTTTTGATTTTTCATGCTTTTGTGGTTCCTTGGAGTGCATTGCTTGCACAAGGGATTTAGGAACCCATATATATTTTGACTTTGCTTTATTTTGCTCAATGGGCCTTTGTGGCCTTTTGGATATTTCTTTTTCTTTATAGATTATATTTTTCTTTGTTTTGACATGTCGATTATATTGGACATGTTGATCCTTGAATACATGTGGATTTCTAGACTTATGACTTTTATACTTGGCATCCAAATTGCTTGGAGGGGGAAAGGAATGCATGGATGGATATGAATGAAATGGAGTTCTTTTGGATGGATGGAATTTACTCAAGGATGTGTGCCTTTGCTGATGTTGCATAGGAGATGGAGGGATATAGGGACCTAGAATGGATGGAAGGGATGATGGGGAAGGTGGACATTTGGATTTTGACTTTGAAGGGATACCAACACCTTGAGTGTGAGCTCTGTAGCCATGACCATTAGTATATTCTTTGATATGAAGGGGTTCTTTCTCATGAAGGTCTACTCCTTTGCCTTTATGAATATTTTGACTTGTAGGATACTCTTTTCTTTGGGAAGAAGATGCAAGTCCATTATGAGGTGGATATGATATGCGAGAAATAATGAGATCTTGAAGTGGATCGGATTGCACCAAAGTGGAAGAACCCATTATGCATGTCAAGGGTTCATGAACATCTTGCACTGACACATTAGAATCATGAGGGGGATTAGGATCATGAGGCGGACTAGGATTGTGTAGTGGACATGGTTCAATGACAGGCTCTTCAAGAGATGGAATGGGAGAAATAATGGGATCATCACAAGGAATGAGATCTTGGAGTGGATATGCTGGATTAGGACGTGGAGATGGAGGAACAAGAGGATCTTGTGGAGGATCTGAAGGAATAATTTGATCTTGACAAGGAGGAAGATCATTGGAACCCTCTTCAAAGTTGCTTTTCTCTTGAATTTCAATGGGATCATCAGAAAGGATGGAAGGGATATCTGGAATGTCAATGGGATTTGAAAGGACATTTTGTTCATGAAATGGAAGGGGATCGTTTGGGATTTGATGGACTGGGATATCTTGATCTTGCTCGGGGAATGGAATGTCAATAGGACTTTGGATAGGATGGACAAGAATAGGGGAATCATCATGAGTGTCTAGGAACATGGAGTCCTGGTCAACAATTGGATGGGATGATAAGGTTTTAGGATCTTGATCTTGATTTGTTTTAAGACACATTTCTTCATGCTCTAAATTATCCTCTTGACATGAGGTTGGACTTTGGATATGCATGGAGGATTCTGACAAGGAATCAATGATTTGGCATGAAGGGGATGCACTTTGAACATTTGTGATGGATTCTAGCAAGGAATCAATGCTTGAACATGAGGAAGAAGGACTTCGAATGGGGTCCTCTAAAATAGGTAATGACAATAAAGTGCATGGTGGCATTGGGTCTTGTATTTCTGAAACATGACAAGGATGTACATCATGAATTGGATTATCGTGGCAATCAATTATGGATAGCTCTTGGGTAATTGCATCCTTGGGGGTATTGTTTGATGAGGACAATATGGAAGGTTCCTGTGAAACTTCTAAAGGTGTAGGGATAGATGCCACTGGAGAGTCAATTTGCTTGCAAGGGGATGAGGCATTTGTAGACAAAATTGTATTATTTTGATCTTCCTCAAAGAACTCACTTGGTCGTTTCCTTAAGATCATTGCAATAAAGCCACCTTTCTTTTGAGGTTTTGACATAGTTGTATCTGGAATTTGAACTTGTTTGGCAAGAATTTGGTCTTGGTTTGATGTCATGTTTTGATATTGGACTTGATTCAATTGTTCCGACATGCTTGAGACATGGGTTGGTGTGTGCTACAACCTTTGTTTTTGAATGTTTGGTTGGAGTTGTTGACATTGATATGTTGATTGAACTTGTTGATATTCCACCATTGGTTGAACTATTTGTTGACATTGTATAGTTGGTTGGACATATTGTTGAAATTGAACCATTGGTTGTGTTGGTTGTATATGTTGAACAATTGGTTGAACCATTGGTTGTATTGGTTGAAAATCTGATTGATAGTAAACACCTTCTTGTTCTTGTTGTGGAGGCACATAATTTTGAAATTGATGTTGTCTCTTTTCTTGAAATTGTTTCATCATCTCTATTTGGGAGAGGAGAGCTGGTATGTCTGATCGTTCAAGAAGAGATTTGACATCAATTGGCTCAATATTTGGATTTCGACCTGGAAGTTTTCGAAACATTTTGGACATTTGTGATCTATTCTTTTGAATGTTTTTCAATCTTTGTTCCAATATCTCATTTTCTTGAGCTAGTTTCTCCTCTAGTTTTTGTATTTGGACATTTACATCATCATGATAAGTTTGATCAATATTGCCTTGTTGTTGGGTTGGATATAATTGTGATTACCTTGGATTAAAATTTGATTGCATTATCGATTGATACGTCAAACTTTGTTGCATCATTGGTGCTTGGAACCTTGTTTCAATAGACATGTCACTATGCAAATGCAATATTTTTGGAATTTTTCAAGGATAATATATGATATGCAACTAAATACAAACTAAATAGATGAAAATGCAATCTATGGCAAGAATGCAATCTATGTTTTTATTGTTTTTTGAAGATTTTGACAAACTTTTTGGAATGCAAATCTAAGAAAGGGACCCTTGGGAATTAATGTAGCATCAGAATTAGGAATCATCAAAGCAATATATAAAAGGACATATTATTCATTATTAGCTCAATCACACATTGCAATGATCTAATCCTAAGCACACTCAATAGAGACATAAAAACAAAGCATTCAAAAGCAAATATCATGCAAACCAGATAACAATTTGGATGCTTCTTCCATGCAGCTCCATTGTTCTTCTTTCCTCTTCAAATGGATTTGTGGATCTCACCTACAAGTGCACATACAATTGAAAGCAAGATTGACTTTGATGAAAAGCTCAAGAGTACTAGAAGCATAAGTTCGATAGTCTGATTAGGGATTCGGGATTAGCTTTGATTGAAAATCATCCAATTTATAGAAGAATTGGATAAATGACAAGATTAGCATGATGCAATTCAAATGGAAATTGCAAATCAATATGACAAATTATGCACTTTCCATGCACAATTTGATTGATTGATAATTG
Source organism: Cryptomeria japonica (assembly GCF_030272615.1). NCBI lineage: Eukaryota > Viridiplantae > Streptophyta > Pinopsida > Cupressales > Cupressaceae > Cryptomeria > Cryptomeria japonica. The sequence goes on from NC_081414.1 coordinate 467,402,336, forward strand.
ATGACAAATTATGACACATTCTATGTCAAAATTGATTGATTATCAATTATGACAATTTATGACAAATTGAAATGTCATTCCCATAGAATTAGGAGATGAAATAGGAGGGAAAAGAAATTAGAAATTAAGAAAATTAGAAAATTGAAATTGATGACAATTAGGAATTAGAAATTGATGGAAAAATAGGAAATTAGGAACTAGAAGAAATTAGGTAAATTAATTAATAATTTGTCATTTATTAATTAATTTACAAGAGGAAGAATAATTAGCCAATTAAATAAAGATTTAATTGTAATGAGAAGACCTAGGATTAATAAATAATTTAGTAATCCTAGAGGAAGAAATGACAAATTAGGTTAAATGAATAAATCATAAAACCCTAGAAGACGAATTAGGTCTTGAAATATAATTGACTCGATTTGATCTGATTTTGGATTGATAAATGACCAATGTGATAAATGATTTGATTGAGAAATGTGCCAATTGACGAGGAACAATGACAAGTTGATCCAAATTGACATAATTGAGGCAGACAACGATCGATGACAAATCGGTCGCAAAATGACAAAATTGACAAAAGGGACAAGAATCGATGACAAATAGATTGCAAAATGACAAGATTGAAAATGACCACGATCGATGACAAATCGATCGTTAAATGACAAAATTAAACATGACAACGATTGATGACAAATCGATCATTAAAATGACAAGATTGATGACAAATCGATCGCCAGATGATAAGATTGAAAAGAGGACAAAACCCTAATTAGGATTGATGATGTCCAAAATGATGACAAATAAGCACGCACATTGATGCAATAGGATAAGATCGATTAAAATCATGACTGGATAGTGTTGTCGACAAGACCAAATTCGAGAGCGAGATAAAGGAAGAATGTAGAAGAATGACTTGATGTTCGCAAATGATAAAAACCAAGTGCATGACATAGGAGAAATGTTAATGTGACGCAAAAACCTAAAATAAGGCAATGTGCAAATGTTAAAGTATGACCTCGCAAGCGTTGACCATTTTTAGGTGTCTACACACACTAGCAAGATTGATCTCCACAAGTTGGCTTTCCAAATTATCAGAATATGAAACGTGTAGCTTCAATCTGGCTCAAATCTTCATAAAATAGTATTCTGGATCCAAAACATATGATCACATGCTTCCCATAAGTCGGTCCAAATACCTCAAACTTACCAACAACCACTGGAATCACCTCAAAGAATTTGGTCCACATGTTACACCATCAATAATGATTATTACCCTATTTTACTGCTCTACCAGATATCGGACCTTCTAACATGCTAAAGAATCAACACTGGAGGATGGTATTGTATGATAATATGCTTCTCATACTCAATCAACTTAACTCAGATGACTAGAACCAAAAATACATCACTGCAAATGAGAGATTCTCACCAACACCGTACACTGAGTATCATCGACAGACTTATACCAAAACATACTCAAGACATCCTTAGGACATCTAAATAACCAAAACTTCATTTTAAATAAGATCAATAGGCCAATTTTCCATCAATGACAAATCCTAAGAAATATCATGCACTAGACATCACCAATCTTCACCGAAGCATCACTGAAATAGTGTCTTATGTCAACAATATGTACATTGATTGTGGTGGTATGACAATACTTGGAATAGCCTCAACCTGCATGGGAGGAGGCATCTCTATAAATACGAGAATAATGGGCCTCATTAGAAGCTTACTAGTGTCAATAACATTATTCTTTGCTTGAACTATTATATTATACACATCCAAGAGTGTTGTTCCACCCATCAACTAAATCATAGCATATATGTATGAATTGAGGGCTTTGAGGTAGAAAACAAACACCATATCTAGAGGAGGGAACACAACTATAGGGATCCTTTGCCAGGTCTTGTTGAATCTCATGTTGAAATCTATTGTAGCCTCTTATGAAGCCCTCTTGATTGTAATTAGCTACTAGACCTGAGAAGACCGACCCCCCTTTTCGGTGAAGTGTTCATAGAAGGGATCTCTGAGCTAGTCCCAATCTAGAATAGAATTAGGTGGTAGGGAATAGTACTAATCATGTGCCTTCCTTTGAAAATATGTGGCTAACAACCACAGGGCCATGTCTTTCTTTGTAATATTGTGAACCGTGCACACATCCACTATGTCCTTCAAGTGTTCGGTAAGGATTTTGGAATCCTCCCTAGTGAGCTTAGGCAAAGACTTCAAAGTAGACCTAGGGATTTGACCCTAGACCATTGGAGGAGTTGGAGGGATAAGAGGGCTCTTGCTATTCCATGCAACATAATTCCTAGGGGTTTGATGGGCCATTTGTACTTAAGCCTGAGTTTAAGCCTGATCTTGAGTGGCTTTGGGTCTCACTGACTCTAAGGAAGGAACTAGCAATCTAGGATTTTATGTAGATTGATATCTGGTAACAATTCTATGGCTCATACACCCCCTTTTGATTTCTTTCTATTCCTAGTCCCACTAGGCGTGCTAGAAAAATAACTATTGATGCCTAGAATTGCTCTCAGACACACAACCTTATAGGAAACTCAGTGTTGGGGGACCTATGCACTTTCACTGAGTAACCTTTGGGATTTTATAAGTTGTCTCTTCATTTACTTAGGGGGAGGAAAAGGGAAGAGAGAACATAAAATAAAACTAATCCAAGGTGATACACTTGATATGAACTTTTGTTGAACAACCTGCACAAAGAACCTCATGCATATGTGATTCTAAGGCCCATTCAATAATCTACATACCTCATGTAGGATCAAAGATACATTAAATATCTTTGAAATGTCATATAGCAAAGCATGCTTGTACATTTGTGAAATGGAAAAGAAAAGAAGGTTATCGACAATACATGTCATTCCAACACCTGGAAAATGTGCGTAAACTTTGAACAATGGCCTTTTGACTTATTTGCTCAAAATAAAGGTCACGGACTTAGATAACATAAAAAGGGGACTTTAAGGGATGATGTGGATTATAAATCCACAATCACATTAAGGCATAGGTACTAAATTTTATTAGGGAGGGAAAGTGCTCAGTCTATATTAAATTGGGGCCTATTTAAGGGGGACCATGGTTCCCTGATCTAGATAGGGGTACCCCAATCACCCTTGTCCTCCCAAAATAGAGAAAAAGAGGTTGCAAACAAGAGGTAAGGGTCCCGGGATGGGGTCCACTCAATAATACAATAGGGTGACATCAAATTTGGAGTAAAATGGGCCAAAATAGGCCTAGGGGAGAACTAGGATGGGGCACGCTAAAGTAGGGTCACAATAATGAGGTGTGAATTGTACAAGGTTACAATTTATGATGCTATATTTAGCCCCTAGTTTAATGGGAGTATGAACCTATACAAATACTCATGATAAAGTAGAAAGATGAGGAAGAGAGAGAGGAGAAACTAGGAGTGAAATCACAAAGAAATAAGACATCGCCAATTTTGAGGGAGCAAGCAACCAATTTTAGGATCTTAACTCATACACTTATATGCCAAAGAACACAAAACAATAAAAAGAAAAAAAAAGAGAAACAAATACAAAAGACACCCAATAAAGGGGTCAGTATTAAAATAAAAATTCTTTAAGACATTTAATTGAAGAGACCTCAATATTCAATATTCTCAACCACTAATCTCATTCTTAAAATTCTATTATAAGAACACAAGTGGTCACATGGAAAGAGAAAAAGCATACATCAAATGATGTTCACCATGATCCAAAATTTAGAAAATCTATAATCTCATGGGGTAAAGAAAGGAGAGAATCATAAATTTCATGGGCTAGCAAGCTATGTTATGTTAGGCGATCCATCAGAGAGAGAAAGATGCAATGTGGGCTGCATGAGCTAGCAAGTTGTATTATGCTAGGTGATCCATGGAAACATGAATTCTCACAAGACAAGTTGTTTTATGTTATGTGATCCATGTAATAATTAAGAGTCAAATAGTCTAGTAAGTTGTGTTATGTTAGTTCCACTCATCCAAAAATTCAACACAAGGAGGGTTGAAAGATCTAGCAAGTTGTGTCATGCTAGTCAACCTACCTTAAAGAAGTTGAAAAAGAGGATGAGCTGACATCCAACTATATATATTTTTATCTAATTTAAAGAGTTAAGCATTTTATATAAGACTTTTTGTCTTGTTTTTAGCATGCAACAACATGTATAAGAAGTATAATAAGGATATCCCAACAAGGCATAATGTAAGAAAATCTGCAAAAAAATAACCAAGCAAGACACTATGCAGGGAAATCAACAACACGAATGGAAAAAGGATAACCAAGAATGGAATTATGTAATTAAATCTGCAACTTGGATTGCAAAAGGATAAATAAGGAAGGCATTATGCAAGGAAATCTGCAACTTGAATTTGAAAAAGGAAAAAAAAAATTAAAGCATTATGCAAGGAAATTTGTAACTTGAATTGAACATGTGTTATAAGGAGGTTGCATGTATGCCCCACCTTAATATATCAACATAGCCCTATGTTGATATCTTAAGATAGAAACAAAAATACACACCTTCATCACCAAGGAGATATCCTTTAGGCAAAATTGTACACAACTCCAAGATAGAGAGGCATAACTCATATTAGCAAGGAAAAGATAGTTGTAAAAGAGATATCTTGCAACAAGTGTAAAGGGATCCTTTTAGGGATACATGAAGAAACTGATATTTATCACAAGATATTCACCTCCAAAAAATAGAAGGGATATTTGATAAATATTTCATCTTTGAAAGGAAGAGACTAAAAATACAGACCTTCCCCATTGCTAGGAAAAAGTGAATTCTTAGTAAAGGATTGCACACATTCAATAAGGGAATATTGCTCATAAGAATACATACCAATGCAAATAAATAATAGGCCCTAAACAAGGAACACACATGTACTTGCATGAAGGATAATTCTATGCAAGAAAGGACGTCAAGTTATAAAAATGCAACTCACAAAGGAAGAGGCAATTTTGGAAAATGAGAGAATTTAAAATATTATTCTTGCCCCCCAAGCATGGAGACAAGGAAGAATGACTACTATGTTGTTATCCCAAATATGGTTGAATATTTAATGTGTATCACCACAAATGACAAAGATCCCCCAATAAAGGTAAATTGCGAATGTTATAGGGTAAGGAGCAACATTATAAGGTAAATGGAGTGCTAAAGCACTACTTCTAAATTTGGATTTAGAATAAGCATGAGACCAGTTGTAAGAGTAATACAAGTTCTATCATATTGATCTTGAAAAAATTCCTTAAAATATTTACAATTTCCAAGAGAACAAGAATATCTATGATGAAAGAGTCAATACACATTACCATCTCCATTCTTATAATCATTAACATATCTTATGAAAGGGAAAGTAACATTCTTATCATATAACAACCTCCAAAAGATTCTTGTATCTATTTTTTATTGTTTTTCAACATGGATAGGTCTTATCTCTTGAGATGTAGGGCAAGGTATACTAGTGGAGGAAGAAGGGTTGTTCTCTTGTGGTAAAAGAATTAGTAAGGAATGAGGAAGATTGTATGATGAAGAAGAATGTTTAGATGTACAATAGTTTCTTTTTTTTTTAAAGTACTCAAGCATTTAACCCTTAATAATATCATCCATAGATGTTGATAAATTGGGATATCCTAGACCATTAGTAGTAGATTGTGAGGGAGGATATGTAGGCACCTTTATTCCTTGTTCTTGTTTTTCCAAGGCCTTGTACTCTATATACTTGTTTTAAAATAATATCATAGCCAACCTTGTATGAAGTTTTTAATTGTGAAGAAGAGGGAATTTGATTATGAATTTCCTTATAATTTGTCTTATAAGGGCATGTTGAAGGGTCAAAATGGTGAATAGATGTAGAAGGGATATCCTTTGTAGGAAGACTCTCCTTTCTATCACCATTATTCATACCCTCTTTGGTCTATTGTAGGTAAGGATCCTCATCATCTAAGGCTTCATATTTAATCAGTATTATGTTGGGGGATAGATCATGAATAAAATGCATATCATATTTCCTACAAATATGTTTATGATCAAGATAAGATCTAGGAGAATGAGGATCTAGAGGGATTGATGTACTAACATGTTTACCTTTCCCCCCATGCACAAAAGTATCTTTATGAGAAGAAGATGGTGTTGTATTTCTCTTCAATGCTTCCTCTCCATTAGACAGATAAATTATAGGAGTTTTGACTCTTTCCCCATTAACATAAGATACCCTAGCAAAGGTACAAGTCTTAGATTTTACAATGTCATCTCTAGGAGAAATACCATGTATGGAATGAAAGGTGATGTTAAGGAAGGTTTTTATGATATCATCCTCTTCCTCTAGGATATCCTTATGAGAGAGATACATTTTAGGAGAATGATATACATCATTAATCAAAACTTCATCATTGGGAAAGAGGGTTTTAGTGATAATAATATCTTATTTCTCTAAAGTGTCTTCATGGATAAGAGGATCCTTAGGAGAGGGTAAATCATACCTATGGATGAAAGGAAAACATGAACTATCACCATATTCACAAAAGGGAACATTATGGAGATATTGAATTTAATTTGAAATTGAATTAGAAAAGAAAAATAACAAATCCATTTATCAAATCTACTTATGATATACAATAATTGAATCAATGTTCACTCAATGTATGGAATGAAATTATGAAAAATCAGATCTAAAAAACACCAAATAAAAAATATGCAAAATGTAGGAAGCCTTAGGCTCACCAAAATGTATGGTGGTGAAATTAGGCTTCACCACCAATATGAATACTTAAAAAATGACTAATTTCACTTGGGACCAACCTTACATTAAGGGAAGGGAATTTTATTGATTCAATCCTAAAAGGAAGGAATTTAGATTAGGTTAATCCTTCCCTTGTTGGAATTGAAATTGAATTGTAATTAGGGTTGAATTATAATGGTGGATCTAGGAAAAAAAATGATAAATTGACATAAAATAGCACTAACAAAAAGTTCCAAGTATCATGCAGAGCTATAAACTGATATGTAAGGAAAGGAAATGGATTGGAACCTATGACAAAAGATTCGGGCTAAATTTTTAGAACCGAGGGGAGTAGGTTGCCTTGGTCCTTCCAATATCATTGATAGATAAACTAGATATTTTTTGGATAAGGATGACACATAGAATCCACTATATAAAGGTCATCAAAAAAATTTGGGACTGAGGGGAGCCCGTTGTTCTAGTCCTCCACTTTGCATGCCTTCAAAAGATGAGTCTAATTGTCGTCTTCTACACTATAAGATTCCCTATACATAGCTCTTGAGACAATTCCCTATATATACAAAGAAATAAATAGGGTTTTTGATGGAGGTTTTCCTTAGGTCGAACCCTAGTTTAGGAATTAACCTTGATTGAATTGAAATTGTAATTAAAACTAACGTAAATGTTGTATCATAATACCTCATATCTGCAATGGTTGATTGAAGATTGATGATGCAATGCTCTTTAGATGTGATTATAAATGTTGATGCAATAACATGACAATACATAAAATCCTCAAACACAAACATCTTCTTTCATGAAAGTTGATGCAATTTTCTCCATGCTGCTTAAAGAATATGATGGGATGAAATTTTTCCTTAAATGCTTGAGAATACTTTATGACGAATTCTTGATGCATGCACAAATGATGGGATGGATTGGGGATAGAGTGTGGATATAAAAATGAATTGATAAGATGTCTTTATATAGGGTTTTCTAGGTAAGTTACTGATTAGGCTAACCTCCAACGGTCACATTGAGGCATGGGGACCAAAATTCATCTAGGAGGGAAAGTTCTCAGTCCTATTTAAATTAGGGTCTGTTTAAAGAGGCAATAGCATCCAGGGTGGCCTAGTCTAGATAAGGGAACTCCAAGAGCCCTTGTCCTCCCAAAATAGAGAAAATAAGGTGGCAAATAGGAGGGCAAGGTCCCAAGATGGGGTCCAATCAACCATGTAGGAAGGTGATATCAGATTTGGCTTAAAATGGGCAAAAACTAGCCTAGGGGAGAACTAGGATGAGGCACTCTAAAGTAGGAGCACAAGAATGAGGTGTGAATTGTACAAGGTTATAATTTAAGATGCTACAATATCTCATATCAAGTGGCCTAGGGTGGGGGAATCAATTCATCATCAATAAATAACAATTATTGCTAGCTCTTGAGCTTTTATAATTTTATACTAACGGTTTCTATTACTACATGTATATAGATGGATTGTAATTGAAAACCTAGAGACCCTACCTACAAGCCATGAAATAATAGGTGATCCAATATTCCTATTTCTAGAACAAGATATGCTAGAGTCATTTGATTTGCATGGAGATTCAAATCAAATTGTATCTGTAGACACCTAAAAATGGTCAACGCTTGCGGAATCATACCTTAACATTGGCGCATTGCCTCATTTTAGAGTTTTTGCGTTGCATTAACATTTCTCCTATGTCACGCACTTGGTCTTTATCATTTGTGAGCATCAAGTCATTCTTTTGCATTCCTCATTCTTCTCACTGTTCAATTTGATCTTGTCGATACCAATTTTCAGTCATGATTTTGGTCGATCATTGTTCTCTTTGTCAATTTTGTCATTTTGCGATCGATTTGTCATCGATCGTCGTCCTTCTCAATCATATCAATTTGGATCAATTAGTCATTGTTCCTCATCAATTGGCACATTTATCAATCAAATCATTTATCACATTGGTCATTTATCAATTCAAAATCATGATCGAGTCAATTATCTTTCATCAAGACCTAATTCATCTTCTAGGGTTTCGTGATTTAATCATTTAACCTGGTTTGTCATTTCCTCCTTTAGGATTAATAAATTATTTATTTATCCTAAGTTTTCTTATCAAAATTAAATGTTCATTTAATTGGCTAATTATTCCTCTTTGTGAATTAATTAATAAATGATAAATTATTAATTAATTTACCTAATTTCTAATTTCCATCAATTTCTTAATTCCTAAATTCTTAATTCTCTAATTTCCTAATCTTCTAATTCCTAATTTCAATTTCCTCCTATTATTCTCCTAATTTCATGGGAATGATATAGAAATTTGTCATAAATTTGTCATAATTGACAATCAATCAATTTTGACATAGAAATTTGTCATAATTTGTCATAAATTATCAATCAATCAAATTTTGCATAGAAAGTGCATAATTTGTCATAAATTGTCATAATTGACATAATTGATTTGCAATTTCCATTTGAATTGAATGATACTAATCTTGTCATCTCTCCAATTTGTCTATAAATTGGATGATTTTCTTCACTCAAACCCCTTAATTCTTAATTGGCAATCAGACTATCGAATTTATGCTTCTAGTACTCTTGATCAAAAATCTCATCTACTTGCTTTCAATTGTGTGTGTGCACTTGTAGGTGAGATCCACAACCAAACCATTTGAAGAGGAAATAAGAACAATGGAGCCGCATGAAGGAGCATTCAAATCTGCTATTGGTTTGCATATGTCTTTAATTGTGAATGTTTTTATTTCATGTCTCTATTGAGTGTTGTTTAGGATAGATCATTGCAATGAATGCTTTTGTGATTGAGCTATTATGTTTATCTTATCTTGCGATGATTTCCTATTTCCTAATGTACAGTATCATCTAGAAGGTATACTCCACAAAAATTACTCTATGGTCTAAATCAACTCCAAAGTAGAAAGAAGCAATGATTACAATCACCCCTATCAAAAAATTCAATCCATTCCAAACAAGATAGAATGTTAAAGACCATGTATCTATGAAGAGAGAAACCTAAAAATACAACACCAATAGAGGAAGTGGGAAAATATTTAGATTTCACATTATAGACAAGGAACGAACCAAGACATGTGTCACTTACTTCAATGAAGTGGTTGACCTCCTTTATGAAAATATACATGTTAGAGCTAAATGCACAATATCTTGTGGTATAGTAAAGACTACCAATAGAATTTATTACAAGCTTAATAGTGACCTAGAAATATCTTTGGTGGTAGAATCAAAGGTTCCTCTCTATGAATATGGCCTCTCCATTCCAGAACATTGATTCTCTTTTACACCTATCAATCAAATTGCAAGAAACAATAACCATTCTGTTGTTGGAGTTGTTATTTATGTGGATCCAAGTTGTACGATAAGGAGATGTGATGTGATAGAGGTCCTTAGACACACCATAAGGCTATTCCACATTATCAAAAAAAATATAGATGTTACTTTATGGGGAGAAATGGTAGATAAAGAAGGTGTGCAATGTTGGCAAGAGACAATGTACCGGTAGAGATTAGTGCATAAGGTATATTTTGGGGTTTTCATTGATGGCAACTTAGATCAGAGATCACATCTAGTATATGTAGAGTTGTTCTACAGGAAGTTTGATATTCATTTTGCTTAAGTCTAGAAGGTGGAATACAATATGTGACAAAGTATAGGTACATTGAGCAGAACTCAATTTTGGTTGTGGTGGAAGAGTTAGTTGATTGGATGTTCAAGATATCTTATTTTGAAATCCTAGTCTCTGATATTGATTCTCATGCAAGATTGGAGATCTGATATTCGGTATTTTAGGAAGAACAAGGTTATTTTCTGTAACATGTTGTGCAAAATATTTAGGATGGTTTCGGTGATTAGTTTTGAGTTCAAGGTGGTCAAGCCGACATGTGTGAAGCTTATTATCAATTTCTTTAGGTCCATATATGGATTTGTAATAAAATTGAGCTGACTTATTGTTACATGTTTCATGTTGCGTGTTATGTGATTTTGGGGCCGATATGGAATTGATATAATTTGTTGGTGTGGATATATTAGACTGATCTATTTGAGCATTTTTTATATAGATGTAAGTGTGTGAAGATTGTATGAGTGTTGGTGCATAGTTTCACGTGCGCTATCTATGATTTTGTGCTCCAGTATATGACAAAGTAGAAGAACAGAGCTGACAGATAGAATAGTGGAAGAAGACCTTTTGTGCTTAACTAAAACTATATTTTGGAATTTATAGATGCTACTCTTTAGTTCAGACATTCTTGTTATCATTTGTAATCACTTGTAGGACAATGAGTTCTTTGGGTTGTAGCCCTCTCTTTGTAATTGAGCAATGAGCTCTAGGCAGTGTGTCTGAATGTATGTGCATTCCCCTTTGTAATATTATTATAATCCTGATCACAATATTATAATATTGTGGGTCTCAATCCCACCATGGTTTTCCCCCTTTCAGGGTTTCCACATTAAAATTCTAGTGTTATGGTTTTGTGCTTGCTTACATTTAGTTTCTACACTTTACTTTTATTCATTTGCATCTCGTAGTTTAAGAATTAGTTTAAGAAAGTTGTTGATTGCAAAACACTGATTCACCCCCCCCTCTCAGTGTTCAGTGATTCCAACAATTGGTATTAGAGCCTAGTTCCTCTAAGGAAGCCTAACAGCTTGAGGAAGATCTAAGAGATTGAATCAATGGACTCCAGTTTCCAAAAACAACTTATTGTGGCACTTGAAGACCTAGATATAGCAAGGAAAGAAGTAAGTAGCCTAAGAAGAAATTTGAGTGATGTTGAAAATTTGATTGAGTCATTGAAAGAACAAGTGAACACATCCAGAGTGAAGAGAAAGGAGTTGATGGTCAAGCTCAAGGAGAAAGAAGAGAAATGCATTGATAATCAAGACAAGACGGATGAATGTGAAAAACTTGCTAGAGATAATGTAGTCTTGAAGAATGAAATGCAATCTATTGTGATGAAGCTAACAAAGGAGATTGAATATAGGAAGAAGAAAGAAGAAAGTTTGAATCAGTCATTGAAGGATAATTTTGATGAATGTTCTAGATTGAATCATGAAAATGACCTTTTGAAGCTTGAATTGATACAATCCAAAAATAATGAGCAAGAGATTGAAAGAAAGATCATAATTTTGAAAGATGAACTTACCACTGCTAATGAGTACAAAAAAAAAATCAATGCTATCTCAGCTATTCTAGATGAAATGCTACGAAGTCAAAAGAATAAAGGTAATATGGGAGGACTTGGATTTGAGAAAGGAGAAAGCTTTGGATCTGGTCAAAGCAATCATCAAAAGAACAAGAGACCTCCGATAAGACAACCTAATGCTTATAAATTCAATGGTAAATGTTTTGTTTGCAATAAATTTGGTCATATGGAAAGTCAATGCAGAAATAGAGCTAATTAGAATAATTCATCATTCTCCAGACAATGTTTCAATTGCAATAATTATGGCCATAAGTCAGTTGAATGCAAAGTTATGGTAAATAGGAAAAATGTAAGATGTTATGCTTGTGGAAGATTTGGACATATTGCTAACCAATGCAAACAAGAACAAAGAAGATGATAAGGGAAAAGCAAAGGCTGAAGAGATCAAAGAGCAACACAAGAAGATGTGAGTTAAAAAGGAAGATTCAAATGTAGTAAATGGGTCTGCACCTAATTCCAATGTTGGAACCTCATCTGGTAACTAAGGTATTTGGCCTTAGGGGGAAGTTTTTTTATGAAGATCCTTAAAACCCCCTTTTCTGAGATTTATAACCAATTGTGAAAGGTTGCAAATGATTGTAGATGGTTGTGTAGATTATCCTAAGAGAGATCCAAAAGATTTCATGCCAATTTGATGCTTCGGTATGATATTCATAAGATTTGGAGCATTCAGGAGAACTTTAGGGTTGAGAATTTATTGCACCTTAAAGTTAGGTGTCTGAAGGATAAAAAAGGTATTTTAACATTCATTTCTCACATTCCATTCAAAGAGAAAGAGAAGAAGATTTTGGCGAAGAAGATTGTGCAGCTAAAACAAAGCTTGACACGATTTGGCAAAAATTTCTTGCATCTGGTTGAAGACAAAAAGGTATTTTATGAGTTTGAGTTATTTGTTTATAACCTAAAATTAAATAATGGCATCATCTATTGTATTGACTCTATTGGTTGTTGAGATAACTGATAGGGTAAGGCCAGAGTTCAAGAAACATCCATACAAATCGATGGAAGATGATTCGAATGGTGCATTCTCATCTATTATGTATGGGGTATTATACATTGAAGACATTAGGGCATACATCTATTGCAATATTGAGGATCTTGGGAATGCTGAAATGATAACTCTATATACCAAGCACATGATGGATGGTATGGGCAACCTAAAACCAGAATTCAAATCTTTGCAGGATAAGGGTTTCATTCAATTTGTGAACTTTCTGGTTTTTCATGAACCCAAATGGGCTAGGTACATTTTGAGCAGGGTCCATAATGAATTTATATGGCTTGATAAACCATAAAAGATCACCAGGAATGCAATCCAAGTGGTGACATGTTTGAATCCAACCAGTGAAGTTCCAGGTCTAAGAAATGTGAAGAACACGACAATGACAGAGGCAATCGATTCCCAACATGATAGCAGATTTATGACAATTAGTGATATTGTTGAATATGATGTCAGATTCACATCCATGGTAATGAGCTATAAGGTATATCAATCTAGGAGGGAAAACTCATTCTTCGGTATGACAATATATGCATATTATCAAATTCTAATGGAGAACAAGTTGTATGACATGTATGGTGTACTTTTGAGTGAGCTAATGAGCAATTAAAGAAGATAAAATAGGATAAGAAGCATGTTTTTAAGTTTGGTACTTTAATTATTTGTCTAGCTTTCTATTTCATGAAGGAGATCCATGATGTAAGCAAAGTGCAATGGGCATATGACAAACTGGTGTCAATGCAGATCAAAGAAGCCTTACAAGGATTAGGAGATGCTCAAGCATAGAAAACTATCATATGGGGTTACTTCAAATCCTTCCAAGGCATGATGCAGAGAAGGGAAAGGATACTGAAGGAGATTGTAGAGAAGTATGAGGACACCATATGCTTCATGGTGGAAATTGACCAATGCCTAATGGAAGTTGTTGAACCAAGGACAGTGTGGATCATGCCCATGGGGTATGAAGTTGATGCAAATACTCTTGATATGTATGCTCAACATCTCTTGAGAAAGCTAGTGGATGAAAAGGAAGAGAGATTTGGGACTTATAAAGAGAAAATTTTAAGCCTGCATTCTCAATTCACCAAGCGTGGAATGCAGAAGAGAGTGAGGAAAGAAGTAGAGAAACTTGTTGAAGATATGGGAATTACAAAGGAAGCAATCCGCAAGGCCAAAGAGCATAACATCCTACAACAAAAGGACATGGTCAAACCCAAGAAGACTAAACTGGCCTCTACTCCTCCTAAGCCAAGGCAAACCAAGTCAGCACCTTCTTTCGATGCTCAAAATTTTGTCCCTCCACCAAAGCCTCAATCCAAATCATCTGGTGGAGCAAAGAAGAGGAAGAAATGGAAGCCTGAATGAGTCTATGTGGAAGCCATTGCTGAAGAAGAGATAGAATATGATGAAGCAGTGAGGGAAGTGAAGAAAATTGCTACTTCTACCAAGGTAGTCAAGAAGCCACCATCCGATGAAGGTCAGCCAGAAAAAAAGCCAAGAGTTGGAGCTGAGAAATCTAGAAGACCTCGACCTAGCAAGAATCCCAGGTCTAAGCTTGATGAAGCATTGAAATATGGGAAACTTGAAGGTAGATACACTATTGTGCCCCCTATCACATTAAATCAAATAGTTGATATAGTTGTAAAGGAAGGGAATTTGAAGCATTTATCAGAATGGTATGAAAATTATGATGAGAATGATAAAAGGACTTTAGAAGAAGCCATTTTAGAATATATGAATTTATATAGTAAAGCCTTGATAGAATTATCATCAAAGATTTTGAAGGGTCTATATAAAATTTTGGATGCTAGAAGGCATACAACTAGTCTAAAAGATGAGAGAATAAAAGAGTATGTATTAGTTAATTTGTGCTTTATAATTTCTAATAGTGAAGTAGATAGACTCCTTAAGATTGTGAAAAGAAGATTTAGAAGCAAAACCAGAGATAATAAGATCATGTTTGGAAAGGTTGATAAAGTAGCTAAAGAGACAAAATTAATTTTGAAGCAAGTTTTGGAAGAGAACAGGTATGAGATAAATCCGATAAAAGATGACACCCATCCAAAAGTGCATACAAAAGGTGATACCTCTGTTACGAATGAGAAAACAAATGAAAAAGATGTAGTTGTAGATGATACTATTGATAATCAAAAGGTTACAGACTCTGGTGAAGCTTATTATAATCCTTCGGTAATAACTATTGAATCAAAGAAGGCAGTTGAGGAGATTGGAAATGAAAAGGGAGAGGATGCAAAGAAAGGAGAAGATGTGGAGAAGGTAGAGAAGGAGAAGGGTGGAGACAAGGTTGAACAAGTTCCAATGGCAAGAGACACTATAGACAAGGGCAAGCAAATTATCAACAACACAGATCTCACCAAAGGGCCTATCGATCTTAACTCGCTATCTCTGGTCCAAGCACTCAAGCTTGCAGCACTTGCACAGGACAAAGACAGTGAAGATTTATTAAAGTATCACTTTGAGGATAAAGAGTTCATATCTATAGAGACAAGTGTGTTGGAGAAAATTATACCATGTTTCAAGCAAGACATAGTAGACTTACTCTCCGGTAAGCTAAGGAGCATGCTAAAGACAGTTGATTCTCATTTGCATCTTTAGAGAAAGCTATTCAAGGTAAGGTTCTTAGCCAATTCAATGCTATGCGATTAAGGACAATTTTGAAAATGGTTGAAGGTGATAGGGTTAGCTTGATTTCTAGTATGAAGACCATTCAAGAAGCATTGGACAAAGGTGGTAAGATTTATAAGTCATGTCTTATTTTGCCTAAGTTCACAATTAAGATTGATAAGAAGATCAAGGAACGTGAAGGGTAATTAGCTGGTATATCTCAAACTTGTGCCCCCCAATCAGTTTTTGCCAATAATTATGAAGCTCAAGTGATGGCTCTACTTGAAAAAATCAAGAGCTTGAATCAAAAAAAAGATAGAGTAGTTGATAGAGTGGGAGAACTAAGGAACTTAATCACTCCTCAGTTGGATACTTTGCTTAGAAGTAAGTAGGATGCTATGAATGCTCTAAATAAGAGTGTTCCTTTAGATCTTAGAGGAACAAATATGCATGCCTCTATGTTTAGTGATCTTATAAATATTCTGGAGAACCTTAAGAAAGGCTAGGATGATCAGCTGCAGTCCCTAAAAATCATTTTTGCAGACATCTTTAAATTTTTGTAAGTTATTGAGTATACCCTTGTACATAAATTTTGGTGGATACCTACCTTTTCCATTGATATCAAAGGGGGAGAGAGGAATAAAAAATGATGTATATTCTTAGGGGGAGCTTGTTGAGTTGTTTTGAATTTTTGTAGTATATGTCAGTTTTGATCTTACAGTGTCATTTTTCATCAAGTGTTGCCATCAATGCCAAAGGGGGAGATTGTTGGCAAGAGACACTATATCGGTAGAGATTAGTGCATGAGGTATGTTTTGGGTCTATCATTAATGGCAACTCAGATCAGAGATCACATCCAGTTAATGCAGAATTGTTCTATCGAAAGTTTGATATTCATTTTGCTTAAGTCTGGAAGGTGGAATACAGTATGTGGCAGAGTATGGGTACATTGAGCAGGACTCAATTTTGGTTGCATATTTTTGGTTGCGGTGGAATAGTTAATTGATTGGATGTTCGAGATAGATTATTTTGCAATCATAGTCTCCGGTATTGATTCTCATGCAAGATTGGAGATCCGGTATCTGGTATTTTAGGAAGAATGAGGTTATTTTTTGTAACGTGTTGTGCGAAATCTTTGGGATGATTTTGGTGATTGGTTTTGAGTTCGAGGTGGTCGAGCTGACATGTGTGAAGCTTATTCTCAATTTGTTTAGATCCACATATGGATGTGTAATCAAACTGATCTGACTTATTATTACATGTTTCATGTTGCATGTTATGTGATTTTTGGGGCCGACATGGAATTAATTTAATTTGTTGGTGTGGATATATTAGATCAATCTATTTGAGCATTTGGATATAGATGAAAGTGTGAAATGATTGTATGAGTGTTGGTGTGCAGTTTCACATGCGCTATCTTCAATTTTGTGCTCCGAAATATCACAGAGCAATAGAATAGAGAAGAGAGATAGAATAATGGAAGAAGACCTTTTGCGCTTAACCAAAACTGCAGTTTGGCATGTGTAGATGCTACTCTTCCGTTCAGACATTTGTAATCACTTGTAGGATAGTGAGTCCTCTGGGTTGTAGCCCTCTCTTTGTAATTGAGCAGTGAGCTCTAGGCACTGTGCCTGAATGCATGTTCATTCCCCTTAGTAATATTATTATACTCCTGGTCACAGTATTATAATATTGTGGGTCTCAATCCCATCGTGTTTTTTCCCTTTATGGGTTTCCACGTAAAAATTCCAGTGTTATGGTTTTGTGCTTGTTTGCATTTAGTTTTTGCACTTTACTTTTATTCATTTGCATCTCGTGGTTTAAGAATTAGTTTAAGAAAGTTGTTAATTGCAGAACATTGATTCACCTCCCCCTCTCAATGCTCATTGATACCAACACGCAGCTACAATGAAGCTTACCTCTTTCAAGAAAACTTCATTCTTTCTATTAAAAATGGTTGTCTTTAAATACAATGGCAAGGTGATAGGAACATTAGTCACTATAGGTCTAGCTTAAAACCCTAATATAGAAGAATCAAAAGAACTAAAAACTTGGTTCATACAAAATACAAATAACAACCAACAATCCTTGGCAAAGTTTGCTACCATGATTTTTCCTATTACAAGACTAACAGTGCAATTCGAGAAGAGGTCACATGTGCAATTCACCTCCTCCAATGTATAATAAAAAAAATAATATTATTCATTAAATTTGAGTCATTTTACTATCCATATTTGCCTGTGTAGTCAGGTGGAAAATAATGTAAGAAGAAACTAATCTAGAATGATGATGGAAAGTGGTACTATTCAAAGTGTAATTTAATACCCACCAGTTGCAACCATAGGTATATACTTTAAATAAAGCTATAGGACCACATAAACATAGTATGGGAAAACACATTTAATGAAGTAGAAACATAGTTCATGGGCATGTCTACAAAAAAGCTATAGAACCTTCAATTTGGGCAAGACACAAAAAAATAGAGATAATAAGAGACGCGTTGAACAAGAAATTCCTTTCCAAGTCAATTTTTAGAAACGACCAACCCTGGCATGTATGCAATATCTTAGGGACCACAATACAATAGATGTTTTCTTATGAGGCACATTTCATTAAAAATATTCATATGTAAATACCCATGTATAAATCTCAAGGCACATGTTCCATATATGTATTTCAATATAAATGCAATATTTACTTGTTCAAATACTATGTGTTCCACTTACAATTGTTGACATTATGGATGAATTGATTATGTGTTGCATTGATGTTTTGTCATCGATGTCAACACTAGTTGTTATGGTTGGTTACCGACAGATAGGTTTTGGTTACCAGTAGAAGATCTAGTGTTACTGACATAAGAGACTATCTATTGGACACTTCTAGCATGTTTGGATCAATGGAGTATGTTTGATTTTATGTGTTACATGCTTCTGAAGCATGTTTTGGTCAGTTGGTATTGACTTGGTAATCAGATGCTATCATACACTCTTGTAAACCCTTACCGACATTGGTTTAAGGTTTAACCAACAAAGCCTTCACTGAGAAATCTTGACAGGATGCATAAGTGGTGTTGGTGTGGCTTCTAGATGGATTTCAGGATGTTGAAGATGTTCTTTGATCGTGCCTCAAGTGAGTGAAGACATTGCTTTGGCGTGGTGGACCCAGATTAGGTCTGGTGCCTATCTAGGTTATGGAGCGATATCATGTTAACGTGTTCTCTACACGTTACCGAGATGATTTATGGATTGGTTATTGTTGTTTTGGTCTTAAGCCGTGTTGGTAAACAGATTTGTCACTATGTTCGTTTATCTAAAACTGACACTATTTGCTCGATGAGCAGTGACAAACGTTCCAACAATTGGAGAGATTGAAGTGAAACCGCAATCTTCCTCTACGTTTGAGAGGGGAAGCTCCCTCGTATGATAGGGGTATTTAGGATTTTTGTGTACTTTTAACCTAGAAGTACATAAAGGAGAAATCATAAAACTAAAAATAAATAAAGATAGAAACCCCAACAATAGACATACGGCCATCAACTGAGATTTCTCAACATTAGCAACAAATTAAAAGGGGAGTTTATAAGGTAATATGCTTAGCCATGAGATGACGATAAAGAAGAATGACAAATATCAACATATAGAGAGATAAGATACTTCAACACATTCAAACTGAGATACCAAAGGTTGCTTGTGCATCATCTCATCAATTGTACAAATCACATATGCATAAAAAGACTACCAATTTGACATACAAGAAATCAGCAATGATAACACATGAATACATTTAGAACACACAAACTAAGACGTATTCTTCATTATCCTTTGGAAATATACAAGTCCAAAATCCTTTCTATACATAGTGCAAATTAAAATGTCATTAAAAGTTTCTCATAGAATTCGAGCAGAGTTTTCCCCTTTGTAAAAATTCCTCCCTTTCAAATGAAAAAGCCCTATATTTATAGGCCAACAATCCATAACTACTTAGAATAACCACTTAGATTATCCAATTAGGATAACTACCCGAGTTAACCACTCCTAGTAACTACCTTTTTGGAGACAAGTTAGAATTTTTCTAACCTTTTACAAAAGTAAGTCAAAAAGCTAAATTTAATTACAATTGGGGACATAAATCACTTTTAAAAAATGATAACTTAAAGCTCATTACTTTGAAGAAAGAACACGACCTCCATGTCTTCATCTAATCTGCGAGTTGCTTGCTCATCAATAATTTGATCTTCAAGCACAAGTGATTTGACTACATCTTGTGATCATCTTTTCTTCTCAAGAATGTGATGAATTCTTGAATGACGAGGCACTTGAATAGGACATCATTACTTTTCACATACTTGTCTTTGTTGTATCTAATCAACCATGTTTGATGGAATATTTATCATTTCAAAATATATTTCATGTCACTTACACTACTCCATGATCCCTTTAACACGATATTAAATGAGAAGAATCGTCACCTCTTCACTGAATGAAAAACCCATACCCATCAATACATTTTTTTACATTGGTGGCATCCCATGACTCATCATAAGTTGCAACTATTAACCTCTTTAATACATTGACTAATGTCTTCTCCCATCTTGTAAGGGATTAAATGATGACATCCTTTGTCATATTGATTTTTAAAAACTTTTAAGTTATTTCTCAAGAGATGTAATTGGCATGACTTTGATCTTCGATCTATTCACTTTATGCCAAAATAGATATTGTAGTGTGAAGAAAAAATAAGCTTACAATACACCCCATGAGAAGTATGTGTTACATCTCTCCATATCAATATCTCACAAAATTATTATTATGAGGATGGCCATGGTGTACATTTTTATCTTCTAAAACCAAAGTAAGATGAATGCTCATTTCATATAGGAGGTTTTGCTCATTTTCTTGTGTAATGCCTTTGACTGCTCATACCAGGGCTTCATAGCCTATCATCTCTACACAAGCAGGAAGGATGCTAGAAAAGGTTATGAAATTTGGCTTTAGTACACCCACTAATTGCATTCGCTTCTGGTTTCTAAGACTTTTCAACACATCCACCTTATGCATTCGCCAAGGTTTCTAATGGCTCCTCATCCTGGGTTTGTCTGAATGGGCACCTTGCTCTTACTTGGGAATGATCCCGGTTTGGTTGGGTACTCTCGATGATTTGAATTCTTGGGAGAAGCTATAGGGAGGGTGCAATCGAGGTATGGTGAAGGAAAGGAGGCAACTAGTCATGCTGTGATATGCTACCATAGGAGAGATAGAGGTTTGAAGGTGGGGTAATGGTGATACATTTCTTTGAGGCAGACTGTTAACATCCATTGCAAGAGATCTCTCAATGCTCCACTATATAGTATGATGCTTCATGTAGCTGCCATGCACTAGGTTCTGGAGCTGTCCCACTAACAAAGATCGTATTCAGCGAAGGGTCTTGGATCAACACATGGTCAGGACACACGCAAGGGGATAATCAATAGGTCATATCTGATCTTTGTACATAGTCATTTGGAGCAAGCATATCCAGTCGCAATAGCGTGGTTCAATATTCACTATTGTATATTCTAGGAGCATAGATAGAGACACTTATTATTTGAGCTTCACTCCACATGCTTTGACCTACTCTTCATTTAGAATCCCCTCATTTTCCTACAATTGTAACCTCCTGATGAATGGAACAAACAAAAGTCCTTTGAGGCTGAGATGCCATGGATAGATTGCCTCACCCAGGGGTACCCGCAAGGCCATGACTGAACGCAAACCTCTATGGTTGTCATGTCTAAACATCCATATTCTGCAATATTTTAACCATGATTTACATGTGTGTTAACCATATCATTCTATCAAACACTTTCATCATTCATTTCCCTCCTCCCATGATTGGAATAATGTTTACCATGATGCAACTATTGCAGTCATATACTGATGGGTTGGTGCTTGGGATAGACTAGCCTAGTCTATGCTTTTGGATCCTTTCCTTGGATGACCTAGTGTTCTCCTCACACCCTAGGGTATCTAAGACTTCCTTTTCTTGAGGAATCCCCTAACCTTGCCCAATCCACCCACCAATAAGATGCCATGCTACTCCTAAGGTCTCACCTACTTATGAGACTCAAAACCCCTTACTATAACTAATAAGGGCTAGGATTGTTCCACAACTTCCAAGGTCTTAGAAAGGTTATAACAGGTCTATTTCATGGTCTTCCCACCCATTCATGTGCCCCCAAGAGGTTTCAACCCTTCAACCCCTTACCGATTTCACCATTTTGTGTTTTTGCCTTCAAGAACGGCTACAAGAATTGGGACCAATTAGGCCTCCTACCCGGTCTTTTAGGGCTCCCTCTCACAAATGATGCACAAACAACCCTAACTCCCAAAATGGACTACCATTCATTTGGAAAGGACTCAAGGATTTTCTAGGTTTTAGGCCTCCAAGTGTTTGTACATTGTCCTAGGTGGATTTTAAGGTTTTCATGGGTTTTTGGGGTCTGCCTGGGTCACAATGAAGGTTTTGTGTTTTAGCCACCTAGTTTGGATTGGTGGAGGCTCCTCCTTCACACCAGTGATGCTTCACACACTCCTCTACTCCTCCTCCAAAGGGTGCACTTCCTCTGACCAACCTTGCTCTCCAAGACCTCTGCAATTTGACCTCTCCTAATCGGGCACTGTTCAGTCTCGCCTAGGAGTGGGTCTTTGCTTGGCCTTCCTACATTTTTAAGGGCCCTTCTTGCATGGAACTATAGTACAAGGTATTCACTTCCATTCCCCATGGTTTCATGGTGATTCCACAATGGGGAATGGAGTTTTGACTTCATTTGCGACACCAGTCCAAAACTAGACAGTGAGACTGCAAATTACAAACTATTTACAAACACACTCAACCAGTAAACAAAAACCTAAACTAATCACTCACAATGAAAGTATTTAC
This sequence comes from Cryptomeria japonica, assembly GCF_030272615.1. Taxonomy (NCBI): domain Eukaryota; kingdom Viridiplantae; phylum Streptophyta; class Pinopsida; order Cupressales; family Cupressaceae; genus Cryptomeria; species Cryptomeria japonica. Next base: position 467,424,887 of record NC_081414.1, read on the forward strand.
ACCATAGAAGATATTTCACACAGTTTTTCATGTAGTTCAATCCATTCACTTGCTCAGTAACTTCATTCAATCTGACTGGTAACCAACAAACAGTCACAATCAAGCTCTTCTTGCTTGGGTCGTACAATCTCTGACATCCAACCCATTCATTTAGGGTTTGAAAATACTTATACCACCTTGGCCTCAACTGGTGTGCCCATATTAGGTTTTTCCATGCCAAACTAAGGATTTTGACCCCCTGGTGGAAAAGTTGCTTGACAACTTTTAAAAGTTGTCATGCAAGTTTTGCAACTTTGGAGCAACTTTCTCAATGTTGCTTTTCATGACTCCTAAACCCACATTGGGCCAACCTAAGGACACCACCATGTTATAAAGGACCTCTAAGCACCACAAAGACAAACATACCCTCCATTTTCAAAAAAAAACTCACAATCTTGACTTATGACCCCTAAGATCTCGACTAGGACCCTAACTAGGACCTATGAGCACATAGCTCATTATTTTATGTATAATGGCTTCATAAGAAGCATAACACCAACAAAAAAAGGAGGAGGGAGAGCTTGAAAGGGTGCTCCTACACCATACTCCCCCTTTGCACATAACTAAGAAAAAGAAGAAGAAATGAGAGCCGGATCTATTCCAAGTGTCTTGAACCTACTCTCCTCCACCCATGTAGCTTCAAATACTGGTTGATCTGCCCATTTCACTAAGTGCTAAATGACAAGTTAGTTCCTAGTCTCCTCCATAATGTTTGCCAAAAATGACCCATGAACTTGTTGTCCCTGTCTGAAACAATGCTTAAAGGGAGTCCATGAATCCTAACAATCTCTTTGAAGGAGAGATGTGCAACATAGCTAGCATCATGTGTATTCTTACATGGTATGAAATGACTCATCTTGGAAAATCTATTGACTACTACATAGATGTTGTCCATACCTCTTTTAGTCTTGGGAAGTCCTACTACAAAGTCCATGCTTATACATTCCCAAGGTCTATTAGGGATTGGTAATGGTTGATAAAGACCAGCATTGCTTGATCCTCCTTTTGCTCTTTGACACACTCCACATTTCTCTACATACCTCTTTACATCTCTTGGAAACTTTGGCCAATAGTAGTAACTCTATACTAAATCTAGGGTCTTATTAATCCCAAAGTGTCCACTCAAACTACCATTATGTTTCTCTTGGATGAGATTCTCCCTCATGGATCCTCTAGGTACACACAACTTCTTACCCTTGAACAAGAGACCATTTTGGAGAGTGTAATCTGCATACTCACAATGGAAATGGTTCTCAAACTCTTTGCAAACCTTGTAAGTTGATGAGAATTCTTCATCTCCTTCATAGAGGTCTTTGTTCCTATGCTCTACAACTGTAGTTCTTGGACTATCAACAACTTCCTGCTTAAGGCATCTGCCACCTTGTTAAGTTGCCCCTTCTTATGCTTGATGGTGAAGGTGAAGGATTGGAGGTATTCCATCCATTTCAGATGTTTATTGCTAAGCTTCTCTTGAGTGTTGATGCAACTCAATGCCTGATTGTCTGTGAACACTAAAATTTCCTTTGGGAGTAGGTAATGCCTCCATTTCTTTAGAGTCTGCACTAATGCATACCACTCTAGGTCATAGGCTGAGTACTTCTTCTTTGCTTCATTAAGCTTCTCACTAAAAAATGCCACAGGTCTTCCCTCTTGACTCAAAACACCACCTACTGCAATTCCACTTGCATCACACTCGAAAGTGAATAGCTTATCAAACGTAGGTAGGAGAAGGATAGGTTTTGTGGCTACTTCCTATTTCAACAATTGAAATACTTTGTCAGCCTACTCGGTCCATTTAAACTTAGTTTTAAGGCCTCCTTTGATGGTGTCAAGGAATGGTGCACATATGCCATTGAAGTTCCTCACAAACTTCCTATATAATTGAGCTAATCCATGGAAACTTCTAACCTTAGTCCCTATTTTAGGTGCAGGCCAATTCAAGATTGCCTCCACTTTGCTTGGATCCATCTTCAAGGTTCCTTTAGACACCACAAATTCTAAGTAGACCGGATCTTGCTTCAAGAAGTCACACTTCTCTAGGTTGATAGATAGCTTCTCCTCATGCAACCTCTCTAAGACTGACCTCAAATGCTCAAGGTGCTCCTCTTTGGTTCTGCTATAGATGAGAATGTCATCTAGGTACACCACCAGAAAACTGCCTATGAAATCCTTCAACACTTCATTCATCAACCTCATGAAGGTGCTCGGAGCATTGGTGAGTCCAAATGGCATCACAAGCCATTCATACAATCCTTCTGTGGTTTTAAAAGCATTCTTCCACTCATCACCCTCCTTAATTCTTATCTGGTGATAACCACTTTTAAGGTCTAGCTTGGTGAAATACATAGCCCCTCCTAAACAGTCCATTAGATCCTCTATTCTAGGAATAGGAAACCTATACCTTATGGTAATCCTATTGATTTCTCTTGAGTCAGTGCAAAGTCTCCACTTACCTCCTTTTTTTGATGCTAGCACTACCGAGATTGCACATGGGCTGATGCTCTTCTTAATCAGTCCTTGTTCCAATAACTCCTGCACTTCCCTTGCTACCTCCTTATGTTGATTAGGTGTAATCTTATATGCAGCCTTGTTAGGTAAGGATGCACCAGGAAAAAAGTCTATTTGATGACTTATAGACCTTCTTGGTGGGAGTGTTCCAGGTGCTCCATCACTCACTATGTCCTTATACTCTTGCAATATGTGCTTCACCTCCATGGGTATCTCTACCTGCAACTTGTCTTCTTCCTCCTTTGGCTTCACAAATATGGCACACTTCACTATCTCCTCCTCATTTAGCAAGTTTAAAAACTCTTTATTGGTAGCCAATAAAACACTAGGTGTTCTTGAAGTTCCCTCTTCATTCTCTGTCAAAGAAAGAAACTTGATGGTCTTGCTGTCCTTCTTAAAGGAAATGGAGTTCTCCTCTCCATCATAGATCACCTTCCTATCAAATTGCCAAGGTCTTCCTAGCAATAAGTGACATGCATCCATAGGTAACACATCACAAAGGATCATATCCTTGTATCCTCTAATAGAAAACTCTACCCAAGTCTGCTCATTGACTAGCACACTCTGCTCATGATTCAACCATGTCACCTTGTATGGGTTAGTGTGGGGTATCCTTGTGAGTTTCAACTTCTTGACTGTCTCTTCTAATATGATATTGTCAGTTGAGCCTGAATCAACTATCACCTTGCAAACTTTACCAAGAATCTTGCACCTCACCCTAAACAATGCTCTCCTATGCTTAGGTTCATTCTTCTCTGGCTGTCTTATCAAGACCCTATTGAACATCAGATTTTCTCCAATCTCTTATTCAATATGGTCCACCTCAGGTGTCTTGCTGCTTGAAGAGTCTTCATGTGCATATGCAACCCTCTTTCCATTGTTTGATGATGTAGGCTTGTCAGGGCTTCTATATGTCAAGTGTCCCAATTGTCCACAATTGTAACACTTCATTGTTGCAAAATGGGAGTTACCTCTGCCAGTACCTCTACCCCTATTTGGACCACCTTGTGCACCTCTTCCTCTATAATTTCCTCCTCTGAGATTGGTTTCACTGCCATGCTCAGTCAACTTGGTTTCTCCTTGGTTCCTTTGCTCATTTGCCTTGCTTTGGTAACCACCTCGGTGATTCACATAATCTCTACCTCTGCCTCTACCCCAGTTATTGGAGTCTCCTTTCCTTTTGTTCCTCTCTTCTACCTTGGTAGCAAGTTGATGACATTTTTGGATAGTAGTAGGAGTCCATAGGCTTATCTCTTCTTGAATGTTCCACTTTAGGCCTCTTAGATACCTAGCCACCTTAATAGATTCATCTTCTCGGACTTTGGATCTAAGACATAGCTTTTGAAACTCCTCTGTGTAGGATGTCACATCAAGATCCTTCTGCTTCAATCCTTGTCTCTTCTTATGAAGTTGGACTTCATAATCCTCTGGTAAGTAGTTCTCCTTAATCTTACTCACCAAAGCTTTCCAATTTGCAATAGGTAGCTTTCCCATACTAACTCTTTCTTCTTACAGGTACTTCCACCATGTCAAAATCGCTCCCCTTAATCTCGATTTGGCAACTTTAACCTTTTGAGCCTCTGTCACTCCCTCACACTCAAAGTGGTTTTCCATGCCCTCAATCCATTCCATAACAGTGTCTATGTCCATTCTTCCACTAAAATGTGGCAATCCTTCAAAGGATTTGGTGTTCAAGGCCTTAATAGCCTTCATAAAAGGTTCTTCATTGAACAAGGGATCTAGTTCAGGAATAATGTCATCTATGTCTATAGTCTTCTTGCCTTTACCCTTGGTGTCTTCATCCCAAGGTCCTTGTGTCCTTAGATCCATCACTTCTTGCAGTTTATCCCTTATCGCGCTCATAGCTTCTTCAAGGAGTCTATTCTTCTCCTTCTATTCTTCCACCTCTCTAGCCAGTTCTCCATTAGTGATCATTTTGCTCTCCCCTACTAATTCACCAGTATATAGAGACATACACAGTCCAACAAGTTTTTTACTAGCTATGATACCAATCTGATGGGTTGGTGTTTGGGATAGACTAGCCTAGTCTATGCTCTTGGATCCTTTCCTTGGATCACCTGGTGTTCTCCTCACACCCTAGGGTCCCTAAGACTTCCTTTTCTTGAGGAATCCCCTGACCTTGCCCAATCCACCCACCAATGAGTTGCTATGCTGCTCCTAAGGTCTCACCTACTCATGAGACTCAAAACCCCTTACTATGGCTAATAGGGGCTAGGCTTGTTCTATACCTTCCAAGGTCTTAGCAAGGTTATAATAGGTCTATTTCATGGTCTTCCCACCCATTCATGTGCCCCCAAGAGGTTTCAACCCTTCAACCCCTTACCGATTTCACCATTTTGTGTTTTTGCCTTCAAATAAGGCTACAAGGATTAGGACCAATTAGGCCTCCTACCCGATCTTTTAGGGCTCCCTCTCACAAATGATGCACAAACAACCCTAACTCCCAAAATGGACTATCATTCATTTGGAAAGGACTCAAGTATTTTCTAGGTTTTAGGCCTCCAAGTGTCTGTACACTATCCTAGGTGGATTTTAAGGTTTTCAAGGGTTTTTGTGAGGGTTTTTGGGGTCTACCTGGGTCACAGTGAAGGTTTTGTGTTTTAGCCACCTTTTTTGGATTGGTGGAGGCTCCTCCTTCATACTAGTGATTCTTCACACACTCCTCTACACCTCCTTCGAGGGGTGCACTCTCCTCTAACCAACCTTGCTCTCCAAGACCTCTGCAATTTGACCTCTCCTAACCGGACACTGTCTAGTCTCGCCTAGGAGTGGGTCTTTGCTTGGCCTTCCGACATTTGTAAGGGCCCTGATTGCATGGGACTATAGTATAGGGTCTTCACTTCCATTCCCCATGGTTTTGTGGTGATTCCACAATGGGGAATGGAGCTATGACTTCATTTGTACAACCAGTCCAAAACTGGATAGTGAGACTGCAAATTACAAACTATTTACAAACACACTCAATCGGTAAAAAAAAACCTAAAATAATCACTCAAAATGAAATTATTTACACCATAGAAGACATTTCACACAGTTTTTTATGCAGTTCAATCCTTTCACTTGCTTGGTAACTTCATTCAATCTGACTGGTAACCAACAAACAGTCACAGTCAAGCTCTTCTTGCTTGGGTCGTACAATCCCTGACATCCAACCCATTCATTTAGGGTTTGCAAATACTTATACCACCTTGGCCTTAGTTGTTGTGCCCATATTAGGGTTGTCCATACCAAACTAAGGATTTTGACCTCCTGGTGGAAAAGTTGCTTGACAACTTTTAAAAGTTGTCATGCAACTTTTGAGCAACTTTCTCAATGTTGCTTTTCATGACTCCTATACCCACATTGGGCCAACCTAAGGACACCACCATGTTATAAAGGACCCTTAAGGACCACAGAGACACACATACCGTCCATTTTCAAAAAAAAAATCACAATCTTGACTTATGACCCCTAAGATCTCCACTAGGACCCTAACTAGGACCTATGAGCACATGGCTCATTATTTTATGTACAATGGCTTCATAAGAAGCATAACACCAACAAAACAAGAAGGAGGGAGAGCTTTAAAGGGTGCTCCTGCACCATACTCCCCCTCTACGCATAACTAAGAAAAAGAAGAAGAAATGAGAGCCAGATCTATTCCAAGTTTCTTGAACCTACTCTCCTCCACCCATGTAGCTTCAGATACTGGTTGATCTGCCCATTTCACTAAGTGCTCCATGTAGACCTAGTGTCTAGTAGACTTCTTCACCCTTGACTCCAAGATCTCCTCTACTTTGGCCTTCTTCACTTGAGGTAAGGTATTTACATCCAAGTCTTGGAATACCTTAGCTTGTTTCTCAGTCTGCCCTACTATCTCTCCCTTGTACATTACCAGATCAGCAACATTAAAGACTAGTGAAATGGCTAAGTCTGAAGGTAAATCAACCTTATAGGTGTTCTCACCATATTTTGTTAGAATTTGACGAGGTCCTACTCTCTTCATCTGCAATTTGGTAGGCTTACCACTTTGCATCCTAGCTTTGCTCAAATGTACCATCACATAGTCACCCACCTTTAACTGAACTTCTCTCCTTCTCTCATCCACTTTGGCCTTTAGTTTTTGAGTGGATTCAAGGATGGCCTTCTTAACTTGCTCTTGAACTTCCTTGATGGTTTCAGTGAAGTAATCTGCTAGCCCGCTCTTCATCTCGAAAGTACTAAGGTCTCTCAACTCACATACTCCCTTTGGATGTTTGCCATACACAACCTCAAAAGGGCTTCTACCAGTGGTCCTATTCACATTATCATTATATGCATACTCTTCTTGAGGAATGATTAGGTCCCATGTCTAACCATATTCTTTAGTTAGACACCTCAACAAATTGCCTAACACCCTGTTGATGACTTCAGTTTGACCATCTATTTGTGGATGGTAAGATGGGCTAAATGACAAGTTAGTTCCTAGTCTCCTCCATAATGTTTTCCAAAAATGACCCATGAAATTGTTGTCCCTATCTTAAACAATGCTTAAAGGGAGTCCATGAATCCTAACAATCTCTTTGAAGAAGAGATGTGCAACATAGCTAGCATCATGTGTAGTCTTACATGGTATGAAATGACTCATCTTGGAAAATCTATTGACTACTACATAGATGTTGTCCATACCTCTTTTAGTCTTGGGAAGTCCTACTACAAAGTCCATGCTTATACATTCCCAAGGCCTATTAGGGACCGGTAATGGTTGATAAAGACCAGCTTTGCATGATCCTCCTTTGGCTCTTTGACACACTCCACATTTCTCTACATACCTCTTTACATCTCTTGGCAACTTTGGCCAATAGTAGTACCTCTATACTAAATCTAGGGTCTTATTAATCCCAAAGTGTCCACTCAAACTGCCATTATGTTTCTTTTGGAAGAGATTCTCCCTCATGGATCCTCTAGGTACACACAACTGCTTACCCTTGAACAAGAGACCATTTTGGAGAGTGTAATCTGCATAGTCACCACGGAAATGGTTCTCAAATTTTTTGCAAACCTTGTAAGATAATGAGAAGTCTTCATCTCCTTCATAGAGGTCTTTGAAACCTTCTATTCCTATGCTCTGCAACTGTAGTTCTTGAACTATCAACAACTTCTTGCTTAAGGCATCTGCCACCTTGTGAAGTTGCCCCTTCTTATGCTTGATGGTGAAGGTGAAGGATTGGAGGTATTCCATCCATTTCAGATGTCTATTGCTAAGCTTCTCTTGAGTGTTGATGTAACTCAATGCCTGATTGTCTATGAAAACTAAAAATTCCTTTAGGAGTAGGTAATGCCTCCATTACTTTAGAGACTGCACTAATGCATACAACTCTAGGTCATAGGCTAAGTACTTCTTCTTTGCTTCATTAAGCTTCTCACTGAAAAATGCCATAGGTCTTCCCTCTTGACTCAACACACCACCTACTGCAGTTCCACTTACATCACACTCCAAAGTGAATAGCTTATAAAATGTAGGTAGGAGAAGGATAGGTTATGTGGCTACTTCCTATTTAAACAATTGAAATGCTTTGTCAGCCTGCTCAGTCCATTTAAACTTAGTTTTAAGGCCTCCTTTGATGGTTTCAAGGACTGGTGCACATATGCCACTGAAGTTCCTCACAAACTTCCTATAGAATTGAGCTAATCCATGGAAAATTCTAACCTCAGTCCCTGTTTTAGGTGCAGGCCAATTCAAGATTGCCTGCACTTTGCTTGGATCTATCTTCAAGGTTCCTTTAGACAACACAAATCCTAAGTAGACCAGCTCTTGCTTCAAGAAGTCACACTTCTCTAGGTTGATGGATAGCTTCTCCTCATGCAACCTCTCTAAGCCTAACCTCAAATTCTCAAGGTGCTCCTCTTTGGTTCTGCTATAGATGAGAATGTCATCTAGGTACACCACCACAAATCTGCCTGTGAGATACTTCAACACTTCATTCATCAACCTCATGAAGGTGCTTAGAGCATTGGTGAGTCCAAATGGCATCACAAGCCATTCATACAATCCTTCTATGGTTTTAAAAGTAGTCTTCCACTCATCACCCTCCTTAATTCTTATCTGGTGATAACCACTTTTAAGGTCTAGCTTGGTTAAATACATAGCCCTTCCTAAATAGTCCATTAGATCCTCTATTCTAGGAATAGGAAACCTATACCTTATGGTAATCCTATTGATTGCTCTTGAGTTAGTGCAAAGTCTCCACTTACCTCCTTTTTTTGATGCTATCACTACCGGGACTACACATGGGTTGATGCTCTTCTTAATCAGTCCTTGTTCCAATAACTCCTACACTTGCCTTGCTACCTCCTTATTCTAATCAAGTGTAAGCTTATATGCAGCCTTGTTGGGTAAGGATGCACCGGGAACAAAGTCTATTTGATGACTTATAGACCTTCTTAGTGGGAGTGTTGTAGGTGCTCCATCACTCACTATGTCCTTATACTCTTGCAACATGTGCTTCACCTCCTTGGGTATCTCTACCTAAAACTTGTCTTCTTTCTCCTTTGGCTTCACAAAGATGACACACTTCACTATCTCCTCCTCATGTAGCAAGTTTAAAAACTCTTTACCAATAGCCAATAAAACACTAGGTGTTCTTGAAGTTCCCTCTTCATTCTCTATCAAAGACTAAATCTTGAAGGTCTTGTTGTCCTTCTTAAAGGAAATGGAGTTCTCTTCTCCATCATAGATCACCTTCCTATCAAATTGCCAGGGTCTTCCTAGCAATAAGTGACATGCATCCATAGGTAACACATCACAAAGGATCTTATCCTTGTATCATCTAATAGAAAACTCTACCCAAGTCTTCTCATTGACTTGCACACTCTGCTCATGATTCAACCATGTCACCTTGTATGGGTTAGTGTGGGGTATCCTTGTGAGTTTCAACTTCTTGACTGACTCTTCTGATATGATATTGTCAAGCCTAAATCAACTATCACCTTGCAAACTTTACCAAGAATCTTGCACCTCACCCTAAACAATGCTCTCCTATGCTTAGGTTCATTCTTCCCTGGCTATCTAATCAAGACCCTATTGAACATCAGATTTTCTCCAATCTCTGATTTAATATGGTCCACCTCAGGTGTCTTTCTGCTTGAAGAGTCTTCATGTGCATATGCAACCCTCTTTCCACTATTTGATGATGTAGGTTTGTCAGGGCATCTATATGTTGGGTGTCCCAATTGTCCACAATTGTAACGCTTCATTGTTGTAAAATAGGAGTTGCCTCTGCCGGTACCTCTACCCCTATTTTGACCACCTTGTGCACCTCTTCCTCTAGAATGTCCTCCTCTGAGATTGGCTTCACTGCCATGCTCAGTGAACTTGGTTTCTCCTTGGTTCCTTTGCTCATTTGCCTTGCTTTGGTAACCACCTCTGTGATTCACATAATCTCTACCTTTGCCTCTACCCTGGTTATGGGAGTCTCCTTTCCTTTTGTTCCTCTCTTCTACCTTGGCAGCAAGCTGATGACATTTTTGGATAGTAGTAGGAGTCCATAGGCTTATCTCCTCTTGAATGTTCCACTTTAGGTCGCTTAGATACCTAGCCACCTTAATAGATTCATCTTCTTGGACTTTGGATCTAAGACATAGCTTTTGAAACTCCTCTATGTAGGAGGTCACATCAAGATCCTTCTGCTTCAATCCTTGTCTCTTCTTATGAAGTTGGACTTCATAATCCTCTGGTAAGTAGTTCTCCTTAATCTTACTCACCAAAGCTTTCCAATTTGCAATAGGTAGCTTTCCCATACTAACTCTTTCTTCTTGCAGGTACTTCCACCATGTCAAAGTTGCTCCCCTTAATCTTGATTTGGCAACTTTAACCTTTTGAGCCTCTGTCACTCCCTCACACTCAAAGTGGTTTTCCATGCCCTCAATCCATTCCATGTCATGCCCAAACTTTTGGGCATGAACGGAATAATTTTTTATTTTTTATTTTTTTTAAACTATTTATCTTATAGTTTATAAATTACAGTGGGTCTAAAATTGATTTACCCTAACTCTTGATTTAATAAATCTATTAAATAAATTATCCAAAAATGAAAAAGTGTCTAATAAATTTCAAATTAAATGGACCAACAGGGCACTACATAAATCATTATGTTTTCCCAAGGGTTTATCCTACCCAACGTTTTAAATTCTTCTCACTAAATGCTCCTACATTCATTTATTAATTAAAAGAACATTCCTTATTTTACAAATAACCATTTGATCCCAAATAACTATAGAAATTAAACTACTTTATATATATATATATATATATATATATATATATATATATATATACATATGCTATGAATATATTCAGAAGGAAGGTGGGGTTTTTATTTTATTATATTATTTAACCCCTTTTAATACACTTCCCACCACACACATACCTATTTTAAATTCTATGTGTGTTTGCCCTAACCCGAGACTAGGGTTAGGGCAAATAAGTTAACATCTATATTCTTTTTTTTTTTGTGCTGTGAGTATGTGTGAATGGCTTTTCTTTTCTTTTTTTTTTTTTTTGTGTGTGTGTAGGTGTGGGAGTGGCGGCCCGAGCATCTAACCCATGGCAGGGCCGAAGGGAGGAGGGCGTAGAGAGCCGAGTGGCCAAAGGAGACGGCGACGGCGGAGGATGGTTTTAAGTGGGGGGCGCCGGGCGGAGGTAACCCAGACGCCACTATGTTTCCCCATAGTGACGGTCGAGCGCCGCCCACTGTGGGTAAACACAGTGGCGGCCGAGCGCCTTACCACTATGGTTACCCACAGTGGGAGGCCCCAAGCCACCACTATGGTTGCCCACAGCGGCAGTCTTCATGCCGTTCACTATGGGAAACCACAGTGGCGGCCCAAGCCGCACCGGCACTGTGCCTAAACACGAGTTTGGCTCAAAAAAAAGTTAACCGATTTCTTAGCAAAGTTCGTTGCTATTTTTTTTTTTAAGTTTTTCTTTTTTTTTACAAAATATAAAAACATATATATATATATTTTGCTACCTTTTTTTTTTTATCTATAACCCATTTAGGCATTTTTTTGAGTTTATTATTGTTTTGCGAATCTATAAAATGCATACAAGATTTTCCTAATACTATTTGCAGTTTGTAAAAGGGGGAGAATAATTTTTTATTTAAAAAAAAAAAAAACAAAGTTGAAGAAATATATATGTTGAATATTCTGGTTTTTTTTTGTTTAAAAACAACATTCTGCAACTAACATCTACAGTGCATCCTAACAGCACTTAATATACCTTTTTTTTTTATAACAAAATAAACTAAAACTAAATGCTAAATTTTTTTTTGAAAAGAAATAGACTATTATAATAAGATTTATTTCTGTTTTCAATGGAAAAATAATGACAGTTTTATTTGCAGTAGCATTATTATAGCTAAATGAACATATAGAGACAAATTAAATTTCATTTGCCAAATAGACATAAGTGCAACAACATCCTTTTTTTTTTATGAAGATTTAAATACAAACTAATTTCATTTCTCCTTCCCTTTTTGCAATACTAACACAAGTAGGAAAAATATACTTCTTTTACAAATTTAAGTACAAGGTAAATAAGATTACAAATAGGTATGAAAACCCAACACGTATTTTCCCTTCCATAGTAATATGAATACAATATATACACTTCTTTTTTTTTGAAAATAAATACAACAAAACACCCTTTTTTTTACAAGCTAATATTGAATACATATTCTTCTTTAAAACTTTTCTGCAACACAAAAACAGCAACAAAGCTCTTTATTCTTTCTTTTCCCATCCAAAGCAACCTGCAATAAAATACAACTTTGACCATGGAGAGCTCACCTCCCAGCCTAGGCTTACTAGAAGCCACCCCCGAGCTTGGAGAACCAAGCACTAGACGGGTTACAAGCAAGCAACCAACACAACAAAATAAGGCAAACACTCAACATACATCTTCCCATCCCAAGCTACACTTTCACCACATTTTGTGATGATCATTCCACGGGTGGAAGTGGACCAAGTACCATTGCGGAGATTGCAAGCCAAAAATTACAACTCAAGCCACCTCATGGCAATACAAAATACAACAAAGATACATCTCCATACCTTATGCCCCCCAAAGGCTCAAAGGCCATATTTTCTCCCCTTATGACCCCCAAATGCATACACAAGGCTATGCAGCAAGGGTCACAAAGGACACCCTTGAGATCACTCTCCATAAGGAGAGCCTCTCACCCAAGGCTGTCATACTCCTTCCACCCCAAGACCATCCTACTCCCCCAAGAGTAGGAGATCTTGGACACTCCCAAAAAAACAAGAACACATAAACCAAACATAGAAATGAAAACTACATTTTTTTATTTTTTTCCCAACAACAATTTACATGAACACATCTTTTTCAACAAGCATTTCTTTCCTTCAACAAAACAACATAAACAACATAAATAAGAGGAAATAATACCAACCTTATTCTGCCAATAGGTATGTTAGATTTAGTTGGGGATGAGCTGCCCAAATCCACACAAACTTTCCTCCAATCTCTCCCAAAAATTCTATTCTACAACTAATTTTCAAAACAATGCGTAATCTCCAACAATGGAGAGTGGGTGATTACTCACTAAGTCCCTAATCCTTGCCTAAGAAGGCCTCTCACACACTTCCCAGCCCCTTGGGTGAGGTGAGAGTTCCCATTGGTTGCTCTTCCCAAACTCTTACACATTACTAAAACTGGAAAGGGAAAAGGTGAGAGAAGATGGGGAAGAGAGTTTGACATCAAAAGGGAAGGTTGTCTATCCTAGGAGGAACTTTCTAAGTTGAATTTTCGCTCACTTTGGAAAAACCACTTTTTGAGGTGACTAAACAGTCACATGGGAGTAGTCACATGTTTCAAAATACCCCTAACCCATAGGTATACCCTTTGGACCTTTGGAAAAGCCATAAAACTGACCCTAGGAGTCCATTTAACCCCTTAGAAACCCAACTGAAGTTTACCTACGGGTCAAACCTGAGTTGACCACTCCCAAGACTCCCTACCCAAGGAAAATTTGGGACCACACTCATGTTTTTGAATGGCTTTGGTAGAAACAAAACTCCCTCTAAGAGACAAGTCAAAATCAATGACACTAATCAGCACATGTGTCAAGTGACACAATAAAATACAATATAAAAATCACACATGGAATTTGTCTCTTGTAGGATTACACATATACATAAAAATTAATTTTAACACTCAAGCATCATGCACTTCACAAATAAAATACATTACAAATGGGGTGTTGTCTCTCCAAATAGACAACCCCTGGCTTAACAAATGTACATTGGTCTAGGTTTGGTTCTCCATATAAATTCCATGGACACATGGATAATTTTCCTGCTCATCTCAATTAACACATTAGTAATTCCAAATAATCACAATTATAAATAATTAAATACATGGATTTCATTGAACATCAAACACTCATACATTTGGAAACAATAATTCAATATCTCATTCATTCAAATTCGATTCCACATAAGCAATTAACATAATTCTCAAAATTGAACCATTCATAAAATAAGCATCATTTTTCTATCATCAAAATGAAGTCCTGCAATTCCAATAATGACATCCACCATTTCAAAATAATTCTATTCTAGCAACATATATAGTTTCATAATCATCATGCATAAAATAAAGCATCAACATATGTCAATGTGATCCAAATCATGGAAATCATATAGGTTCTAAATCCATAAAGCATAAAATAAAGCATTCATAATAGTCTCAATATGCAAATAACTGAAAATGTCAAACTGAGTTGGGGTAGGGCCTCACATTCCATAACAGTGTCTATGTCCATTCTTCCACTGAAATGTGGCAATCCTTCAAAGGCTTTGGTGTTCAAGGCCTTAATAGCCTTCACAAAAGGTTCTTCATTGAACAAGGGATCTGGTTCAGGGATAATGTCATCTATGTCTATAGTCTTCTTGCCTTTACCCTTGGTGTCTTCATCCCAAGGTCCTTGTGTCCTCTGATCCACCACTTTCTGCAATTTATCCCTTATCTCACTCATAGCTTCTTCAAGGAGTCTCTTCTTTTCCTTCTATTCTTCCACCTCTCTAGATAGCTCTGCATTAGTGACCATTTTGCTCTCCCCTATTGATTCACCAGTATATAGAGACATACATAGTCCAACAAGTATTTTACTAGCTCTAATACCAATCTGATGGGTTGGTGCTTGGGATAGACTAGCCTAGTCTATGCTCTTGGATCCTTTCCTTGGATCACCTGGTGTTCTCCTCACACCCTAGGGTCTCTAAGACTTCCTTTTCTTGAGGAATCCCCTAACCTTTCCCAATCCACCCACCAATGAGTTGCTATGTTGCTCCTAAGGTCTCACCTACTCATGAGACTCAAAACCCCTTACTATGGCTAATAAGGGGCAGGCTTGTTCTATACCTTCCAAGGTCTTATCAAGGTTATAATAGGTCTATTTCATGGTCTTCCCACCCATTCATGTGCCCCCAAGAGGTTTCAACCCTTCAACTCCTTACCGATTTCACCATTTTGTGTTTTTGCCTTCAAATAGGGCTACAAGGATTAGGACCAATTAGGCCTCCTACCCGGTCTTTTAGGGCTCCCTCTCACAAATGATGCATAAACAACCCTAACTCCCAAAATGGACTGCCATTCATTTGGCAAGGACTCAAGGATTTTCTAGGTTTTAGGCCTCCAAGTGTCCGTACACTGTCCTAGGTGGATTTTAAGGTTTTTAAGGGTTTTTGTGAGGGTTTTTGGGGTCTGCCTGGGTCATAGTGAAGGTTTTGTGTTTTAGCCACCTTATTTGGATTGGTAGAGGCTCCTCCTTCACACCAGTGATGCTTCACACACTCCTCTACACCTCCTCCAAAGGGTACACTCTCCTCTGACCAACCTTTCTCTCCAAGACCTCTGCAATTTGACCTCTCCTAACCGGGCACTGTCCAGTCTCGCCTAGGAGTGGGTCTTTGCTTGGCCTTCCTGCATTTGTAAGGGCCCTTCTTGCATGGGACTATAGTATAGGGTCTTCACTTCCATTCCCCATGGTTTCATGGTGATTCCACAATGGGGAATGGAGTTATGACTTCATTTGCACAACCAGTCCAAAACTGGACAATGAGACTGCAAATTATAAACTATTTACAAACACACTCAATCAGTAAACAAAAACCTAAAATAATCATTCACAATGAAATTATTTACACCATAGAAGACATTTCACATAGTTTTGCATGCAGTTCAATCCATTCACTTTCCCGGTAACTTCATTCAATCTGACTGGTAACCAACAAACAGTCACAGTCAAGCTCTTCTTGCTTGGGTCGTACTATCTCTGACATCCAACCCATTCATTTAGGTTTTGAAAATACTTATACCACTTTGGCCTTGTTCATTGTGCCCATATTAGGGTTGTGCATGGCAAACTAAGGATTTTGACCCCCTGGTGGAAAAGTTGCTTGACAACTTTTAAAAGTTGTCATGCAACTTTTGAGCAACTTTCTCAATGTTGCTTTTCTTGATTCCTAAACCCACATTGGGCCAACCTAAGGAAACCACCATGTTATAAAGCACCACAAAGACACACATACCCTCCATTTTCAAAAAAAAATCACAATCTTGACTTATGACCCCTAAGATCTCCACTAGGACCCTAACTAGGACCTATGAGCACATGGCTCATTATTTTATGTACAATGGCTTCATAAGAAGCATAACACAAACAAAACAAGAAGGAGGGAGAGCTTGAAAGGGTGCTCCTGCACCATATACATATATTATTTCCTAGGAAGATAGTTCATTAAGGCATTTTGTCAAATGGTTTGCACGTTATCGATGCCTTCCACATTTTGCATACATATATGCATTTCACGGCATGTCTATGCTTCCATTATTAGTAGTTATAATTACCAGTGCAGTGCGTGGTGTAACCACATTGGCATATATGTCTCGAGAATGACTGCAACTTGAGCATTGGAATAATTCCCTCTAATATTTAATGCCTCGATGAATGTCCATTCTGTTGTTTCAAGGTTCTCATTTTGTACAGGTTGGGATGATGCAGCCAAAGGTTGCAGAGGATTTCATTACCCTTGCCAACTACAATCATTTGAAAATTTCTAAAGTTTATCAAAATACATTATGTATGTATTCTACCATTATTGCAACCATGAGACAAAATCTCTTTCAGAAGCTCTCATAATTCACTTTCATGTCTCGAGAGCAGCTGCAACTTCAACCTCTAATGAAACCACTTCTTGTTGTTTGAAATTTCTTTTCTTTTTTTAAAACTCTTATGGAAGAGGTTAAGAATGCTCAAGAACAGAGTATTTCTAACCTTCTTGACAAGGTGGGCCCACAAGGTTAGGAAATAAGGTTAGGAATGCTCCGTTTTTGGATAATTCTTAACTTTTTTTTTATGTCCTCTTGAGGTTAAGAAAATGGGTTAGAAATGCTCCAGAATGGAGCATCTTTAACCATTACTTAAAAATACAATAACCCCAACCTCAAAAACAATTAACCATGAAGGAGAACAAAGGGGAAATGGAAATGACATTTTGAGACGACCTATATCTCCTTAAATGACCTCAAATATTAAAATAATTTTAAATATTAAATCATTTATTTGAAAAATAATTTAAATATTTTAAATTTTATGCTCAGGCTTGAGAAAAATGATCATATCTTCCAAACAATGGGGAGTTAGATCCTTAAATTTGAAACATGCCAACAACATTATTTACTCCTCATGACGAATCCTAAAATGAGAGATTTTAATCATTTTCGGGCGAGGGACATCAAAATTTGAAAGTTTAATATATGATAGACTATGAACTGGGTTCAGGCAAAAATTAGCCACATGACACAAAATGATGCTTAGGAAATGTCTATCAAATTATTTCCCTCAATTCTTGGTATTTTTCAAAACACATGCATTTTGTGTATTATGACTGGGAAGGACCTTGGATTACATGCTCATTTATTACACATCGACACATATTTGGGCCTTCATTCAACATTGGGACCACTATGAAGTTCAAATTTTAGGTACACCAAATATAGGGTCAACAAACCGACATGGCATACCATTGTAAAATGAATGTATGTAATGATCTTATTATAATATCTTTTAGGTGGCCGACCTAATTGGTTTAGGCCTTAGGGTTGGTATAAAATGATGTAAGATCTCATTGTAGATCATGGGGATTATGTGTCGTGGTCTTGGAATGCAATATCATATGTGAAGGAGATTTGGTCAATCATAGGTGATCGAATTGGGATTAAGGAAGAGGTCAAAGGCCTTCGGTATTGAGCTTAACCGATACTGTAATCAAGCATGGTAGATGTATCTCTAGCAGTTCATTATTCTGGATTGTTGTCCATTTATCTTGAGGTGGTTATAACCTCTTTGTAGTCAGCGAGACTTTTTTTTAATGAGTAGTACGCTCTAGGCAGTGTGCCTTCCTTCATGTGCGGGCCCCTCATTGTATCACATACTTTCTGCAGAAGTATCATCTGACTGTGGGTAGGCTTCCCACCATGGTTTTTCCCTTTCCGAGTTTTCCACATACAAATCATGGTGTTATGTGGTATGGCTGCATTGTGTTGACTATGTGTTTCATTGTTAAGTTTTATTGCTTATCAGTATTAGTTTCTGTTATTCCGGTACTTAATGTTTATTTGATCTGGTTAAAGGTTATTAAGTGGATCAATTGATATAATTAGTCAACAACTAATTCACCCCTCCCCCTTCCCCCCTGCCCTCTCAATTGTTCACCGGTTATCCTAACAATTGGTATCAGAGCTTTGGTCCTTTTTTGCAGAAGCTTAACCGCTTGAGGTAGATCTTATGGCATCTAACACTTCAAATCCACTGGCAACTATTTTCAGAAGAGAAATCCCTAAGCTTGATGGAACAAATTATGGGATATGGAAAATCCGAATGGAGACTCATCTTAGATGTCTTGGCAAGGATATTTGGGAGATCACTGAGAAAGGATACACACCTTATGATCCGGCATCTAGCAATCCTGCTCTTGCAGACTTGGATAAGAATATTGAAAATGATTGCAGAGCTAGAGAAGCCCTCTTGTGTGCACTTACTGATCAACAAATCATGGGATTGACTGATAAATCATAGGCAAAGGTTATGTGGGATAAATTGAAAACTCTAAATGAAGGTGATCCTACTGTCAAAATTGCCAAACTTGATGGTTACCAGGTAAGATATGAAAACTTGAAGATGGAGGATAATGAAAGAATTGTTGTGTTTATGGAAAGAGTAAATGAAATTGTTATGGGAATTAAATATTGTGGAGGATATCTGAGTGAAGATGAAATAGTTTCCAAAGTATTGAGAGCCCTTCCACCAGCTTACAAGATGAAAGCAACTGCAATTAATGAGCTGAGAACAATGGCTAACTCTTTAGTTAACAGAGACATTCTGATTGGGAAATTATTTGCTTTTGAGCTTGAAGAATTTGGATCTTTTGGAGCTGTAAAGTTTGAACCTGCTTTTCATGCATCATCATCATCTACCAGAAAAAGTGATTGGAAAGCCCTATGTGCAAAAAAATTGGAAGATATGAGGAAAGAAGATGAAGAATTTGAGCAACTTGAAGCCTTATTTTCTAGAAGAGTACCTAAAGGACCGATATGAAGTAAGTATGAAGGAAAAGCACCTTTTAAATGCTTTGCATGTAATAAGATTAGTCATTTTGCATCTATATGTCCTTAAAGGAATGCAAGATTTGAGGAAAGAGTTAAGAAATCATTTAAGCCTAACTAGAACAAATATAGATTCAAGAAAAGTAAACAATGCTACATAGCGGATGAGGAAGGAGGAAGTGATGACTCTGGGGATGAACCGATAGAAGACTCTTCTAGTGGATCCGACAAAGGAAAGGAATGGGTGTTCTATGCTCTAAAGGAAGATGAACTGGAACCAGCTATCATGAATGAAGAAAAGGACCTAGCAGCAAAAGTTGAAGATAAGGATGAATGGGTAATTGATAGTAGATGCTCACACCATATGACTAGAGATAAAAGAAAAAAATTATCCCTGCAAGAATACAATGGCGGTCAAGTCAAATTTGGAGATGACAAAGCATGTATGATCAAAGGTAGAGGTATCATTTCTCTGGATGGAAAACATAATACTGATAATGTCTATTATGTAGAAGGTTTAAAGCATAATCTTTTGAGTGTTGGTCAATTGGTGGACAAGGGTTTCCAACTTCAG
Source organism: Cryptomeria japonica (assembly GCF_030272615.1). Taxonomy (NCBI): domain Eukaryota; kingdom Viridiplantae; phylum Streptophyta; class Pinopsida; order Cupressales; family Cupressaceae; genus Cryptomeria; species Cryptomeria japonica. The sequence continues at coordinate 467,444,680 of NC_081414.1, forward strand.
TTCAAAGATAGAAAATGCAAAATCATTAACAAAACCGGTTTGGAGATTGCAACCGGTACTCAAACTGGAGGTAATATCTTTCACTTGAACACTGGTAATAAGACATGTTTGATTGCTCATATTGATAAGAGTTGGTTATATAATAAGAGGTTGTGTCATGTTAATTTTGATTGTATTGTTAAGATTAGTTCAACTAAGGCAGTTAGAGATATACCTAAGATTATGAAGCCTCATAATTTGGTATGTAAGGAATGTCAACAAGGAAAGCAAGTTAGAACTTCTTTTAAGAGCATACATGATAAATCTAAGGATGTCCTTGATTTGATTCACACTGACTTATGTGGTCCAACAAGGACTAGAAGCTTTCAAGGTGATAGGTATTTCATGTTGATTATTGATGACTATTCTAGAATGATGTGGGTGACTTTTCTAAGGGAGAAGTCTGAAGCCTTTGAGAAATTCAAGATCTTTAAAGAAAAGGTTGAAACAGAAACTGGATTGAAAACCAAATGTCTAAGATCAGATCAAGGCAGTGAGTTCACTTCTCATGAATTTAACAGTTATTGTGAGACAAATCGAATTAGGAGGCAATTATCTGCACCTCAGACTCCTCGACAGAATGGATTAGTGGAAAGAAAGAATAGAACCATTTTGGATGTTGTAAGATCTATGATGATGGATGCCAAATTGCCTCACATCTACTGGAGAGAAGCAGTGAGTACAATAGTCTACACATTCAACAGATTTCACATCAAACGTGAAAGTGGTAAGACCGCTTATGAATTAAGGTTTGGACATACACCTACTGTTAGATATTTTAAAATTTTTGGAAGTAAATGCTATATCAAAAGAGATGATTCAATTGGTAAGTTTGATCCTAGATGTGATGAAGGGATATTTCTTGGTTATTCAATTCAAAGCAAAGCATATAGATGTTATAACAAAAGATTGATGAAAATTGTGGAGAATGCAAATGTGAAAGTGGATGAGCAATACATAAATCAATCAATATCATATGACAAGGAACCAACAGTGGAAATGATCATAACTGAACTGACAATGCCTCAACCAGTATAGGAAATTGAGACAGTTATACTAACACAATCAGAAAATTCAACTATGACTGATGATCAGAGCAGTGAACCTAAAGTTCAGAAGACACCAAGGTATGTAAGGTTAAATCATTCTGAAGATCAAATCATTGGAGATATGAACAAGGGAGTTATAACAAGAAGAAGACTGGCATGAAGAGGTATGTCTTATTTATCAAATTGAACTGACATCTATTATTGAAGCCTGTAAATATAAACATTGGTTAAAAGTTATGGAAGATGAATTAGATTAGACAGAGAAGAATGGGACTTGGACTTTAGTTCCCCGACCTAAAAATAAGAATGTTATTGGAACTAAATGGGTTTTTAGGAATAAACTAAATGAGGATGGTCAATTTGTAAGAAACAAGGCTAGATTGGTTTGTAAAGGATATTCTCAAATGGAAGGAATTGATTATGGTGAGACATTTGCACCTGTAGCTAGAATTGAAGTTGTTAGACTATTTCTTGCCTATGCAGCTTATAAGAACTATAAGGTTTATCAAATGGATGTTAAATGTGCATTTTTGAATGGTGAACTTGAAGAAGAAGTATACATTGAGAAACCTGATGGATTTTTACTGATAGGTGATGAAGATATGGTTTGCAGATTGAAGAAAGCTTTATATGGATTGAAACAAGCTCCTAGAGCTCGGTATGCAAGGTTGGATAAATATCTTTTGAATCTTGGTTTTACTAAAGGCAGTGCTGATAGTAATCTATATTATAAGATCACTGATGATGATATTTTGATTTTTTAAGTATTTGTTGATCTGAGATTTTGCCAAGATCTAAAGGAAATGGAAAGCACAAATAAGAGAGAACAAAATAAATGATAGGAATAAACTATATTCTATCAAGATGAAAATACTAATCAACTGGATCATCAATCATTACATACAATAAATATGAGTCTGCTTATATAGTCAAGGCTATATAGATATGTGACCAAACAAACATGACATATGGCTCAATAAGAAACAAGGGTAGGTAGGAAATAGGTGTGGGTAGGTAGGAGAAACAATATAATAGTCCACATGAGGTGGATCACCCACTGAATGTGAAGTGTAACAACAAGATCAACACCATAAAAGGTGGAAATTCTCCTACACACACTATCCCAATGTGGCACAAACACCCAAGTGTCTCATACATAAACTACTATGAAATGCATTTCCTAAGTAAACTTAATTAAAGTGTAATAATATCCATGATGAATAATTATTTACACCAACACCCCCCCTTAAGTGAAAATTAGGGGAATGCACTTAAGTCTACAATGCAACTAAGCAATGCAAGATGGGTCCCAGCTACTAGGCCATGTTAGGTACCCATGTACAAATGTGAATGCATGAAAACCAATGCAATGAAATCTCTCACAAAGTGGGGAAAGAGTGAAAAACCCAATGGGAAAAAACCCTCCCCCAAAAGAGAGATGAAAAACATACAAGAGAACTCTCATAGAAGAATGTGAGGAACAAAACCCCATGTGAGGAAAAAGTCCCCCCCATATGAGAGAAGAAGAGAAGCTAGGAAGCCCCCCCTCAATGTGGAATCTGCACCAATGATTGAAGCTCGATGTATGAAGAAACTGCTCCATGAACGTCAAATAACATTCCTCCCCTTGGGAAGAAACAAAACCAAAGGTGTATCCATGAAGTCTCCCCAATCATGAAGGGAAGATGTATGAAGAAAACTCATGATGAAAGGAATCTCTGAAAACTACTCAAGTGTCCCCATGTCGGTGCTGAAAGATACCCCCTCCAAAGGTGGTAAACTGTGCCACATTGCTGAAAAAGGTACTCCAAGATCTAGTGGAGATGGATGTAGAACATGTCCCAAAGACTCACATGTCTCCTCAAAAAATAAAGAGACCTCCTCCAACTGATGTACATAAGTATCCACAATCATGTCAACCTCGAAAGAATGATCATGTAGAGAATGAACAAGAGGGTCAAAGTGTTCCCTCGATACAATCGAAGAAGGATCACCTTCATCAAAGAGAAGATGAATGTCATAAATGATGTCTCCCAAATCTGCAATGTAGGATTCCATAAATAAACCTGCAATGTCTGTCAAGTAATCATCCCATGAATCTGAAGCTGGAAGATAATGAATATCCTGCTGCATTGAATCACATGAAGGAAAAACTATCGCACTATCCACATCATCAAGTGCAATAGGTGATGTGATATCAATATAAGGAGATGAAATACAAGACTCAAGAACGGGGTCACATGTGAGAATCCCCATGTTCAAGTGCAAAAAGTTCTCCTCAAAATCTGAACCATCACAAGAAGTGTGATCATCATGTGTAGAATCATCAAATGTGAAATCATCATCATCAACAAAATCTGAAAAGGAGTATAACCAAGATGCATGATCAACCACCCTAGTCGCAATGATAGCTCTAGTCTCCCAGTCTCTAATGAAAACTAACTTAGGTGTGAACTCCACAACTCTCTTAGTTGTGCCATGTATGATTTGATAGATAGAAAGGAGATTGTTTGTCAAGTGGGGTACACACAACACATCATTGAAGGAGTTATCCCCAATGTCAATAGATCCTTTCCCAATCACATCCATGTATGTATGATTGCCCATCAAAATCTGTGGCATGGTGGAAGGCTCAAATGTAGAGAACATAGACTGCGAAGATGCCATATGATGAGAAGCCCCTGAATCGAGAAGCCATCTCTCTGAATCATGACTAATAGTAGCACATAGAGCTTTTCCTTTTCTTGTTCTAAAAGAGTGAGTCTTCCCACTTGTAGAAGCCATGAATGCTTTCCCTTTTCCTTTTGAATGTGAGGAAGTGGAAGTTGATGAATCATCCTTCTTGTAGACATTAGGCAAATCAATGTTATGCTTTTTGAGGATATGTGTGAGCTCATCAATCTTCTTAGAATGACAACGACACTCGTCGTGACCAACCTTTTTACAATAGGCACAAGCAGGTCTCTCCCTCTTTGGTGAGTTATCCCTATTGGAAGAGGATGAATCTCCTTGTTGTGGAGAAGATGGTGCTTTGTCCTTAGGCTTTGATTTCCATTTCTTTTTGTTTGAGTTGTCCTTTCCTTGATTTCCTTTGTTCCCTTGATTTACCACTAATGATTGAGACTTAGAAGCTTTAAGAATTCCCATGCTTATCAACTTAGTTTGTTCCATCATCAACATTTCATTGAAAGCATCAAAAGTAGGCATTGTGTAGCTTGAACCCATTGTCATCCTATGGGTTTGGAAACTAGAAACAAATGCTGCATATTCTTGTGGAAGCTTGTCTATCAAGTTGAATAACAATTGAGTATCCTTCTTATCAATGCCACAATCTTTGAGTTGTGCCCTCAACTCATTTTCCTTAGTGACATAATCTTGTATAGTATCAAATTTCTTGGGATCCAACATGGTGAGATCACTATCAATTTGATATCCCCTAATCTCATCAACTTGACCATACAAGTCTTGAAACTTTTTCCAAGCATCCTTGATTAGAGTACACTTCTCAATATGAAAAAATGAGATCCTTTGATACATACTTTCTTAGGGTACCAATTTCCATGATATTTTTAGTGATCTAATCCAAGTGACCAACTGGATCAACCTTAGGATCAGCGGGAGCAACAATAGTTCCATCAATGTAATGAGTGAGTCCTTTTTCTATAAGTTTACTCCTTGCATCAATTTTCCAAGTAGCATAATTATGAGGAGTTAATAGAGGAAACTTAGAAGAACTCATAGCAGCAGAAAGAAAGGAGCACAAGAGCACAAAAGCACAAGATACACCCCCCCAAATTCACTCAATCAAAGTACCCCCCCCCAAAATGATGATTTTGGCACTTTATATGTAGTGCGTGTACAATAGGCCACTTGCAAACAATGGCAAGGTGGACTTCTAATTTTGTTTTACAACTGCCCCAATAGGCTAAAAACTACAAAGCAAAATATCAGAAAGATAGATCTATGCAATACAAATGCCAAATTGGCCAAATAAGACCATATGATGAAAGTACAATTTCTACACACAATTGCTGCAAACTGATAGCATATTCTGAGAGTAGACAAAAAATAATGCAATTTCAAAAAAAATGGCACCTGAAAAGGAGTTCGTATGAGCCTGAACAGAGACCTAGAAGTTGCAGAAATGGGGATTGGACAGGTACAGTCACCAAAAATTGATAATTCTGAAAAATCTGTCCATCAAAATCAAAAAATAATTCCACCACGTGAAAGTACATGAAATTCTAGCCCATTTCAAAAAAAATTGCACCAAAAAAGGAGCAAAAATGAGCAAGATATGACCATTTGAAGTTGAACTGCAAAATCAAAAAGCTCAATGAGAGGGGCCTACAAAAATTTTGAAAAATGATGATGCCAGAGAATTGTGGGGTTAAATTTGATGGTCGTATGACCGTTACCAAAAATTCACGGTTAACTGGGCGCTGACGTGGTGCGATCTGATTGGTAAAAAAAAACTGACTTTCTTGGTCCTCCTCAATCCAATGGTAACCTCAATTTTGACCCATCAAGCTTCAATAAAAATATCCAAAATGCAAACCCCAAATAGCATCAAATTTCTCTCAATTAGAAAACCAATGACACTCTAATGGCTCTGATACCATGTGAGATTTTGCCAAGATCTAGAGGCAATGGAAATCACAAATAAGAGAGAACAAAATAAATGATAGGAATAAACTGTATTCTATCAAGATGAAAATAATGATCAACTGGATCATCAATCGTTACATAAAATAAATATGAGTCTGCTTATATAGTCAAGGCTATATAGATATGTGAGCATACAAACATGACATGTGGCTCAATAAGAAGCAAGGGTAGGTAGGAAATAGGTGTGGGTAGGTAGGAGAAACAATATAATAGTACACATGAGGTGGATCACCCACTGAATGTGGAGTGTAACAACAAGATCAACACCATAAAAGGTGGAAATTCTCCTACACACACTATCCCAATGTGGCACAAACACCCAAGTGTCTCATACCCAAACTACTATGAAATGCATTTCCTAAGTAAACTTCAGTAAAGTGTAATAATATCCATGATGAATAATTATTTACACCAACAGTTGATGACATTATTTTTGGAGTAGAAGATAAATTGTGCATGGAATTCTCCAATAATATGAAGAATGAATTTGAAATGTCCATGATTGGTGAGATGAGATTTTTCTTAGGTTTGCATATTACTCAAACTGACAAAGACATTTTTATTTGTCAAACTAAGTATCTAAGGGAATTGTTGAAGAAGTTTGGTATGGATAATTCAAAACCAGTAAGTACTCCTATCGTGACAAGTGAGAAATTATCTATCAAGGATACTTCTACACCAGTAAAACCGACAAGGTATAAGTCTATGATTGGTGGTTTGTTATATCTAACTCAGACTAGACCGAATATTATGAATGTAGTAAGTATTGTTTCAAGATATCAAAGTAATCCTAAAGAAAATCATGAATGTGCAGTAAAGAGGATATTCTGGTATTTGCAAGGAACAACAGAATATGGCTTATGGTATTCTAGAAATGACGATTTCACTTTATTTGCATATACGAATTCAGATTGGGCAGGAGATACTGATGACGTGAAGAACACTTTTGGTGGAGCTTTCTTTCTTGGAAAGAAACTAGTTTCATGGATCAGCAAAAAATAGTCATGCATTTCTTTATCTACTACAGAAGCTGAGTATGTTGCAGTAGCAACGAATTGCACTCAAGTCTTGTGGATGAAGCAAATGTTGAAGGATATCAAGGTAAATTATAGTGAACCGGTAGTTATCTACTGTGATAACTCTGCAACTATTGACATGTCTAAGAATCCGGTATTTCACTCTAAGACTAAGCATATATCAATAAAGTATAACTTTCTGAAGGACAAGGTAGAAGGAAAGGAAATCAAATTGGTTTATGTGAACACTAAAGAACAGATTGCAGATATATTCACTAAACCATTGTCTAAGGAATCATTTGAGTATTTAAGAGATAGGTTAGGGGTTTCTACCCCTCTGGCAGAGACTTGAGTGATGCAGTTTGTCATCAGTTTGGCATGTATTATCAAAGATTATTCATTCTAGCACTGATGAGTGGTGCTACTACTCAGGGGGAGTAGTCAGCTTTGAGATTCAGAGGTTTATATTCTTGTTTGATATTTTGTCATATTTCTGGCATTGATGTCAAAGGGGGAGAGATAGTGATGTGAAAAATAAATTCAAAGATATCATTCATAGAGGGGAGAGTTATTGATATTCAGGAGATTATTGGTTGTCTTCCATAGGGGGAGATTTGTTTGGCATTTCTTGGTACTTAGATGTTTTTCACATCAGGTGTTGCCATCAATGCCAAAGGGGGAGATTGTTGGCATTATGGATGAATTGATTATGTGTTGCATTGATGTTTTGTCATTGATTTCAACACTAGTTGTTATGGTTGGTTACCAACAGACAATTTTTTGTTACCGACAGATAGGTTTTGGTTACCGGCAGAAGATCTAGTGTTACCGGCAGAATAGACTATTTGTTGGACACTTCCAACATTTTTGGATCAATGGATTATGTTTGATTTTATGTGTTACATGCTTCTGGAGCATGTTTTGGTTAGTTGGTATTGACTTGGTAATTGGATTCTATCATACACTCTTGTAAACCCTTACCGGCATTGGTTTAAGGTTTAACCGATAGAGCTTTTATTGAGAAATCTTGATAGGATGCATAAGTGTTGTTGGTCCAACTTCTAGATGGATTTAAGGATGCTGAAGATGTTCTTTGATCATGTATCAACTGAGTGAAGACATTGCTTTAGCATGGTGGACCCAGATTAGGTCTGGTGCCTATCTAGGTTATGGACCGGTATCATGTTAACGTGTTCTCTAAATGTTACTGGGATGATTTATGGATTGTTTATTGTTGTTTTGGTCTTAAGCCGACATGGAATATCATTGTAAAATGAATATATGTAATGATCTTATTATAATATCTTCTAGGTGGCCAACCTAATTGGTTTAGACCTTAGGGTTGGTATAAAATGATGTAAGATCTCATTGTAGATCATGGGGATTATGTGTCCTGGTCTTGGAATACAATATCATATGTGAAGGAGATTTGGTCAATCATAGGTGATCGAATTGGGATTAAGGAAGAGGTCAAAGGCCTCCAATATTGAGCTTAACCAGGACTGTAATCAGGCATGGTAGATGCTATCTCTGGCAGTTCATTATTCTGGATTGTTGTATTTATCTTGAGGTGGTTATAACCTCTCTGTAGTTAGTGAGACTCTTTTGTAATGAGCAGTACGCTCTAGGCAGTGTGCCTTCTTGCATGTGCAGGCCCCTCATTGTATCACATACTTTCTGCAGAAGTATCATCTGACTATAGTTCGGCTTCCCACCGTGGTTTTTCCCTTTCTGGGTTTTCCACGTATAAATCATGGTGTTATGTGGTATAGTTGCATTGTGTTGACTATCTGTTTCATTGTTAAGTTTTATTGCTTACCGATATCTATTTTTGTTATTCCGATACTTAATGTTTATGTGTTCCAGTTTAAGGTTATTAAGTGGATTAATTGATATAATCTATCAACAACTGATTCACACCCCCCCCCCTCTCAGTTGTTCACCAGTTATCCTAACAACAATATGTTCATCATGATTCTTCATATGATATACAATATGTAAACATTTGTTTATAGAAAGATGTATGTAATCACTAAGTACTAATATCAGTGAATTATTTTGCATCTTTTCCTTATATCGAATCTATATCAGATACATTTAATAAGAAACGATTGTAACAATATGTAAATGTATCTTTTGATGTATGTATATGCCCACTTCATTTCTCTCAATACTACATTTACCACTTATATTGAATTGGTTTCATGTATATTTTCTCTATCGCTTTTATCTTATCATAATTATTAATTTGGCCTAACATTTCCAAAATGCAAAACATGGATTGTTCCGGCCAAAAGAATCAAATTGATCCCCAACTAATAAAACTTGAGAAACTACAAAGCCAAAATAGAAGTTGAGTGTACTATGCTCGACATAAAGCGAAAATAGTTGCCCATAGGCATTCTAAAAAAATAGAACAAAGTTAAACTGCTCTCAAAAAAATAGAAGCACTAAGATTATAAAATTGTAAAGCAAGCTAAAATTATTGTGCTCAATGTAAAGGGAAATAAATGCACAACAAGATATCACAAAATTCAGAATGCCAAATATTCCAAGATAAACATACCTTAGTACAACAACAAACAAGACAAGAAATTAAATTCAAAAACAATTCTAACTTCATGATAGCATTAAAAAAAAATAGAATTACAAACATGCATTGAATGTGTTAGTAAAGTCAAAATTTGCTAGATTTGTCTAAATTTTCCTTTTAATGTTGCTAGGGTTGCAAAATTTGTTTGTGTAAAAACCCCATAGGCCCTAATTGGTTATCTTCTACCTTTTGTTCTATTTCCTCATTGACTGGCTACCTATTTCACTATCACTGCAAGTCATTTTCAATTCTCTTTTACTTGTATGGAAATTGGCCCCTCATATCGATTCTTAAATGATTCACTAACAAAACTTTTTTTTTCCTTTTTTGAAGTTCCTTAGTTAGGTAAATTTCTCAAAGGTTTTAAGCAAATGCATGACCCCATGACCCTTAACTTCCCCTAGGAATGATGACATGCTCTAAATATTTATTTAAGTTTTGTTCAATGTTTGGGTTCCTCATGCCCTTGTGGTGTTTGAATTCAATCATTTTCTTGAGTGCGAGATGTGTGACCAATGAAGAGAAAAGGCAAGCCCAAGGCCTTCCCATGGGTTAGGTGACATCATCAGGATAACTATTGCAATCTAACAAGACAACTAGAATTCAAAAGAAGTGTGTCTTCATAGCCCTACAACCAAGTGATAATTGTTAAGTTGAGGTTGTGGGGTGGTGAGAAAAGGGTTACGCTAAATAGATAGTAGTAAACAATGTGAAACCCACCCTCCCACGAGTATAGAATAAAATGAGTTGAGAAGTTGTTGGCTTGCAAGATGCAGCACCAAGTGTGAAGGCTTTGCCCCATAGCCCCACAAGGCTTGACTGTAGTCACAAAAGGGATCGTGAGGTAGCAAAAGAATGGGAATAAGGAGAATGATCACTACCTCCCCATGGGGAAAAGATGCAAGAAAAAGAAAAGATTGTGGGCTAGTGGGTTGTGAGGTGAATAAAAAATATAGATTCTCACTACCCCATAGGAGAGATAAAGAATATCAAAGGATGATGAAATCTCATAGGATTTGTAAGGAAAAAGAAAAGACATGTATAGGAAACAAGTGTCTACCACGTCATCGAGTCAACATGGGTCAAGATTAACTATGGCCATCTGATTAGGAATCAATGGTGAAGTTTGAATTTAGTGTATCTACCACTTCAAAGCACTCGCACGAAATGAATTAATGGTGAATGAACATAGTACAAAGGCATGTTGTAAATTCCAAATTCATGATGCATTGTATTATCCTACATTCCATAATTTAGCATGGAGAGACATCAAGTGAAGAGGAACAATTTGCATTAGTGAGATAAGGTTACAAGTCAAAAAATAGTAAGTTACCACTATCATCTTCCTTGCTTTCAATTGATTAATCTAGTCTATAGAGCTAAATAGGGTGGTTCAGATTGTGTGAAATAAGAAAGCCCTAGTGTAGCTCAGGAATAAATGGCCCCCAAAAAGAAATCCACCTTCGATAAAAATCCTACACAAGGGGAAAGCTCCAAAATCATGAGGAAGAGAACTACTCCCTCTGCACAACCTATAGCCCCATCTCCACAAACTATAGAAAACCCCACTCAGCCTTCTGAAAACCATGAGACTAAAAAAAAAGCTTAAATAGATTTTAGGGGACTACACTAGAATATGTGTGATATTTTACCTGGGTCAGGGATGGAAGAAAGCATGAGGAATACTTTCACTAGATAATACTCAAGGTGCACAAATGATGACATAGGCACCCAAGGGCGGCATATATTTTGGTTCTTTTATGGAAACACAAATAAGGATATACTCGTGTCAAATTTGTGGACACTAGATTTAGGAAAATTGGTGGTCCCTAATTTTTTATTGAGGCTGAGTTAATTAAGTTTTTGGCTAAAATATATCATGCTAAAACATACATAGTCAAATCCATGAAAGGCCTAATTATGGCATACTTGAGCAGGGATGTTATCATTGCATGTTTTGACCTAAATAGAGAAGCCTTGAAATAAGTAAGTCTAGACAAGCTTGAAGAAGAATACAAGGCAAAGAGAAGAGCCTTGAGAAGTGATGAAATCCCAAGATATAGGAAGAAAATGTTCAGAGGTGAGAAGAATGAAATTTCCTCTTTGGAACAAGATCCTTTTGAACGACTATCCTTTCAGTATTATTTTGTAAAAACCTATCTATATCAATTTTTGGGAAAGAATGTAGACAAAGAAAGGATTCCCATTAATATGATGATGATGGAAATGATATCCAAATGTTGATGATGAGTGATTTTTCTAGATACATTCACAATAAATTACATGAAGGGATGATAATGATAAAAAGAAATTAGATAGTTGTGAATTTCAAACACTACTCCCTCTTGTGTCATCTCATTCTTTTCCAAAATAGAGTAGTGTGGAGTCAAAGCATGAGGGTTGCCATGTTTGATCGATAGGGAGATTCATGGCTTGTGCAAAGATAGACACAGATTTGGGACCAAAAGTCCAAGTATTCAGATTAATTTGGTTTTTCATGATCACTTTATAATGGATACTATATGATGCTATGAATTGTCACACCAAATATTACCACCAACCATTGTGCAATTTTTGAGGGATAAGAATTTGAAGTCAACTAACAAAAAGTTACCAGAAGGTGCATTTACCCATAATTTTGGTGACTAGTTTTATTTTGCAGAATATGCAATGATCAGAGTATATGGGTGCCCTCAAGAAGCACATAGGCTACCTAGGGTTGTTTCCCCTAGACCTGCATTTTCAGAATTTATATGGAAACTTATGTCAATGGAGCAATAAATTGTGAAGCTAGAGAAGAAAGGAACACATTTTCTATAGTATACCAGATTATTTTATGATTTCATAGTTGGTTGTGACACTTTGAAAAGGTGCAAGAGTTTATGAGAGACATGTATTATCTGCAGAGTGGAAAATTGAGGAATTTTGACCTAGAAGGATAAATAAATTATTTAAAAGTGGTAAGGATGAAGATAAATCCCTATTACCATGATATGTTCTATGAAGAAGATGTGGTTAGATATTGTCCAACTATTGGTGTGGCTTTAGATAAAAGAAAAAAGTGGAATATTCTGCTAAGGCTTTAGAATGAAAACATGAATTGGGATCCTAGTTTTACTGGTTTCTATCCAAAAGTGGAAAGTAAGATCCAGAGGATGACTCCTATGATTGACAACTTTGAAATGTTATATGGTCAAAAACTTGCAAATGCACCACCTAGGGAAGAAAGGCTTGAGCTAGTACTAGCCAGGGAAAGAGAAATAGTTGTAAAGGGAAAACAAATTATTGATGAAGGTGACAAAAGCATCATACCCTCCAAATTATTGATGAAGGTGACCAAGCATCACACCCCCCACATAAAAGGCCTAAGATTGAGCAACTACATAATGTGTTAATATAGGAGGCAAGTGAATAAATGGATGGAGAAGCTAAGAAGATACCTAGTGAGGTGCTAAGAGCAAGATTTGAGTAAAAATTGATCAATCATTGCCTTCTCCTCCAAGAGACACTCCAAAAGAGAAAGGCGATCAAGAAGAAGATAGAGAAAAGTTGCCAAATGTTATTCCTATGGAAAAAGTAGAAGATGAAAGGATGATTGTTGTTATGCAATTTATGGTTGATGATGAATTCATCAAGTCTTTTGAGTTCAAGAGTTTCTGGTTGCAAATGAGGTTGAAAGTCCCGAGAAGAATAAGTGTCACAAATTAATGTCAATGATATTGACATTACTCCTGAGGAATAAAGAAAAATGGTTAGAGAAAGAGAGATCTCTTAGTCCCAAACTAGGATGTTGAGGAGGTCTTCTTGTTGAACCAAATTAAGAAATAAGATGACCCCATGTTTGTAGAATAATTTGATAGTGTTAGAGGGGTGAGAGGAACTAGATATAATCCTACTCTCAAATCATTGGCACAGTGGACCAAAGCACCAAGGACTGACAAGCCTAAGTTATTGCATGGTGTTGAGGAAAATATGGGGAATGTAGTAATCAAAACTTTAAAGGATACTTTTGTGTTAGAAGCAACAACGGTTACATTGCATGCTACAATGTTTGCTTAGGCTATGATATAAGATCTGTTATCACTAAAACCTGCACCCTAGTGCTAAGTTATCAACTCAGCATGTTTGTGACACATGGGAACACTCCTAGGCTTGTGGGTTGCCTAAAAATTAGAGTGGACCTCTAGAGAAAGCTGATTCTTAAGGACTTCACCTAATTCTAACCTACTCTAATGATTTTACTGAGAAAAGAGGAAGAAATATTTGCATAAATTAAACCTACAAACTAACAGGTGATGCACCAAATGATACTGTGAGATTTGTAAACCAACTATATACACAAAACAATCAATAGAAAAGAAACTTATTACACACAACTCACACTTATATTTCCCTTGCATAAATATTTCATAAGAAGGTTTAGCTACATAAATCTTAGAATGAAGGAAAAACTTTCACAACTAAAACAACCATGCAACTTTAACACAACTTATAACCTACAAACCTGAATATAGCTCTGTAAAATGTGCTTGAAATGAGACAAAATTACTAGGAAAGAAAGGCTTTCACAAGTAATAACATCAATCACTGATACACATAATGAAACAAAAGAATGAGGATGTTATATCTCTTCTCTTTTATTGATAGATGAGGCAAAATCTAATACACATAATCTAAGAATCTGAGTTAAATATCTCTCTTTGCAGCAAGAACTTCCAAAAAAGTTATAATAATGCTTATGAAAAATAAGAACTAACTTCCAAAAATGAAGTTAAAACTATACTTATGCTTTTTTCTAATCAATTACATGAAAATAGGGGATTAACCCCATGGTCGAATTTAACCAAAAATCCTAAAATCTAGTCATTTGATTTCTTTCAAAAGAGTTTCAAATGGATGAAAAAGTCAAACATGATGAATCATGAATTTGAACTTAAAACACTCCTAATTGCCCTCAAAAGCAAACAAACTCCCCTAAATCTACTCAAACAACCTCTAGATTCTTTCTTCATGCTATTAAAAGCACAAAACTAACTCTTATATCTCCTTTAAGTGTCTTGCCATCTCCCAATTTCCCTATATCTTGGCACATACTTTGACATCTTCATCTACACTTGGCACATGTGCCCTACTTACTTGGACTTTTTCATTATTTTCCCCTCATAAATTATAACAACATTCCCTTTGACTATTTAAAAAGTAACAAATGTGCATCACTTTGCATCCCTAAATGAATAAGTGATTTATAACACATCACTTAATACATTTTTCAATAGAAATTTTATGCAAATGTTACAAGGCATAGTAAAATATTGCATTGTCAAAAGAAATCGATTCAAATATGAGAAATGTTTTATTTTATGGGCACAAAATCTAAATGCTATCGACACTTTTCTGGGCAAAGAGTTAACCCTAAACAAAATGCCGCGCTACTCATTTCTTTTTGCATTATTATTTTCTCTGTTGTGGTATACGCCGCCATAGAGTTTGTGAAGATCTTGTGGAGTTTTTTGTTGGCAAACCTTGCTAACACAAAATCTGCCATGGTAAGATTTATGTTACTATGATAATTTTCTCTGCACATTGGAGTGATACTTGGTTCTAATTTCTGAGATTTTGACACCATTATTTCACTTGTTCCTTCTTCATTTGAATAAACTCTTCTACAAATTTCATAGCTTTTCCATAGGCCTCGAACTCTAACTTGAGCTTGACTTTGAGGATTTTCATGTTGCAACTCTTCTGCAGATTAGTATTTTAGCTTATGATAATGTTTGGGTTGCTTCTGTGATAGTAACTTGTTACATTTGCCTCTTGACAGTCATGTAAATTCAATTAAAGTACTAACATGATAATCTTTACTTCATGCTTTTAATTCTGCCCTATATTTGGCTTGAAGTTGCTCTTTGTGTAATTGAGACTAACTTTATATCTTTGCCCCGTATTACTGTAGTTTCCATCTCTTCAACTTTTTTGGTATCATGTATTGATCAAGCTAGCTCAATTATTCATGTTCATTACTGTTTGGAACTCCTTTGATGAACTATGATGTACATGGCATGTGTATTGGTTTATTCAAGATATTTAAACTTTGACACACCAATACCAATACCATGTACGGTGACTGTGATATTGCAGACTGTGATAAGGATTGTATTCTTAAAAAGGACTGACAAATTCAATAATAAGCTGCTCATCAAAACCTAGTTGCCTTAGATACCTTTGTGACTAGTATTGAAATGCTCTCATGACTTTGGGACTGTATTTGGGTATGTCAAGATTATTATCTCTTATTGTCATTGAACATAATGACTACCTTGGAGAGATTTGTGACTGCTTTTACTATCATGTCCATCAATCTCTATGAATCCATTTATGTGTTCGCCGTCATTTTCTCATCTTGAATGAACTCATTCTATTGATTCATGATATATGCATCACTAATTTGTAATAATTAAAGGGATGATTGCTATCCCCATTGCTTCTCTTTATTACTTTGGACTGTGACCATTGTTAGGTGTACTTTTGGCATGATAGAATGCTCTTTGAATGCTTATGCTTTGATCCTTTGTCACTGCTCTATCACTATTATAATTGTCCCTGTAGCTATTCATTGATCAATTTAACATGGTTGTAAGTGACAAATCTATATGCTTGATGGTTGTGATAAACTCCATGGTAATTCAATGACTGTCATACTGAGACACTATCAATTATTTCTAAGCTCAAAACTCTAGATCTTTCATTGTTGACATCAATAATGTAGTTGCTCTTGAAAGACTTATTGTTATACAGCTTATTCTTTTCCATATAATTAAGACGATGACTAAGGGTTGTATGACCATTCCATACATTTGTTTAATATGCTCTTGATTATAACTCAGGGTACAAACTGCCCTTGCTTGTGACTACTTCAATCATCAGAGGAAAGTTCTCTAAATCCTCTTTGTGTATTAGCATGCTTAAGACTATCATTTCCCTTTACCTTAGACAACCTTATGATAATTTATTCTGCTCTTCATGGTATAGATTGTTACTGAGATTAGCCTCTATCATAACCATGATATTATGATTTGTCCTTTAGCCTTTATGACTGCCCTCACTGACAATACATTGTTCTATAAGTTGCTTTAACACCTCCGCATTGTCATCTTGACTGTTATGAACATGTTAGGCTCTTATTACCTTGATATGATGTCCTTGCTAACTACTTTGTACTTTTTAAATCAGATTTAGGAAAATTTGTTGCAATACTATCTTATTATCATTGAATGCCCTTGAAAATGAACTTTGGCAGCAAATTTCATATGGCTGCCCTATGACCTTTGATAGGGACTATGTGCCTTTCTTTGTTGGCTTTGTAACAATGTTGACTGCAAAATCTTTTAATCAATCTCTTGATTATCATAACATTCATCTTTACAAGGACTGTAATCTGTATTGACATGTAACTGTCCACTTGAATACATTCATTGTGAACTTAATAGGTATGCTTGTAACTTATCATGCTGGGCTCAACCCTTGTAGGAGCCACATTTCACCCCACATGTTGAATCTGATTAATCAAAAGAACATGATTTTCACCTGTAGCTGCACATGAAGCAAACATGTTAAAAAACATATGCATATTTTGGAGTATGATATGATGACCTGACTACTTTTTATCTCTCACTCAATGTGCATTTGAGTCAATATATATATGCATAAAGATAACTGTGTATAGGATGCTTGAGATTTGGCATTGCTTAGATCTTTATGATCTAACATTATCTTCATTACTCAAATGCAGGTACTAGGAGCTATCTAGAGCAGCGGGAGACACGAGATCAGGGTCAAGACACCCAGAAAAATGACACAATGAACTACTCATTCAGGCGATGACTAGTCTCACTTCCTATTTTCATTTATGTGCTTATTCATGTATATGCTCTCTTTTATGCATATTGAATAAGTTAGTCTCACGGCTTGTGTGGGACAATGCACATTTTTTAACATTCAATGAAGACTGATTGTTTGTACAGAAATGATTGTACAAACTCTTTCTATGTTACTTACACTTGTATAAATGCAATAATTTGTAAATGTAATATTTTGATTTTTCTTTCATACTCTTGAATGTAATATAAGAAAGACTTGAAGAATGTACCTTTTCTCCTTTCATTTTAGAGTAATAAGGTCTACCTAATTGAGTTGTAAGTGAAAAACTGGTAACAAGATCAACAGAAGAAAATGTCCATATATTGCATTAAAAGAAGCATTTAATAGTACATACATGGAAAATATAAGATTGAAAAATGCTTCAGGAATTGTTGAAAAGCCTCCTACCTAGAAGGGACTTTGGCAATCTATAATCCACCTTTCATGACTCAAGGAGAATCTTCCATAGATGAAATAAGCAAACCAAAAGAGGAGCTTAATCAATATACAAGGAGATTTAATGCTATGGAGGAAGCATTGCTTCTCACTAGGAATATTGCAAAGGAAAAGGCTTTGGATGTTATCGGTGTTGGCATTTTTTATGATTATGTTGTGATTGTCATTGGTGGACACACACTTTCTATGAGATCACTTTTTGTATGTATGAGTTATGCTTAACCGATATTTGTTTCAAACCGGTATTATGTTGTAGTCTTTAGACTATCGATGTTTTCCAGAAAGTGTTTACCGATCTCAAGTAGCATGAGGACCTCAAGCGGTTCGAGGATCTCAAGCGGAATGAAGCAAATGAACTAAAAGCAGTAGTTATCTTTTTCCCAGTCCTCATTTTTGTTAACCAGTAATCTGTTTAATAATTAAACTGGTATTACTCCGAGTTACCAACGGTAATCGGTAAAGTTGTATAAACCGGTAATACTTTGTGATGAGTTACCAACCGATATATTTTTGTGATGAGTTACCATCCATCGACACTTTGACAGTGATTTTGTGTCGTGTTACCAAATTTGTCTAGATACACTGAACCTAGGAACTTGTAATGTAATCCTATTGGACCGACAGCAAATCAGATTCATTTTTAAGGACATCATGTCTAGGGTTTTAGTGTGTGTAGCTGTTAGGGTTTTTGGTGGTTGATGAGTTCTTGTATGTGCGATCTTAATAGAGAAGATCAAGTCTGTGTGTTGTAATAGAGTGTGGATTTACTGAAGACTGGAGTAATGCTAAAATGCATTAGCAATGAGCTATCATGGATCTAACCAAGCAGATTGTGCTATTTGCTAGATCATTCACTTATTGATTACTCACATCTTTGACAAGTCAGAAACCCTTAACCAGGTAGGCCCAGAAAAGCCTTTGTAAATCCTCTAATAAGGTGATTCACATCTGTGGATTTGAAATCCTCTCTCTTTTTTTATGGTGATTGTGCTTCTATGGGTGAATGCCTTACTTGTTGTTTGGTTTGCATTTGTGTTAACCAGTTTGTTAGTTAAACTGTTATACCGATTCACTACTAGACTATTAAAGTGTTTGAGTTTAGTAATTATTTGTATACTAATTCAGCCCCCTTCTCTTAGTATTCATCAATTGGTATCATAGCCAACCTTTCTATAAGTCTAACCACTTGGAAAGAGATATGGGGGAATACACTATGAGGGAACTTACTCATCGGCTCACTCAGACTAAGCAAGCCCATGATGAACTTAAAGTCAAATATAAGGCCTCTCAAGAAAAAAGAAGACAACATGCTGAAAAACTGATGGAGCTAACTGAAAACAGTTCTTCTAATGAAGCAGACATGGAAGCCCTAGTTCAAGAAGTTGAAAAACTGAATGAGTCCAATGCTAACCTAAGAAGGGAACTTAAAGGACTGACTATTAGAATGTGTCAAGAGCTTGAGAACCAGAGGAAAACTGAAGATCTGGTAAAAGACAAAGATCATGAGATCTCCAAGATGAAGCAAGAGATCAATGCACTTACCGCTCATCTCCAAGAGAGAAAAGTAGAAAAAGAGGAAATGCAAGGTGAAATAAACATGGCTATTTCTAATAATGCAACCTTGAAGGAATCTAATGCTGCTATTGCCAAAGAACTTACTGAGTCAAAAGAAATACTTGCCAAATTCAATAAGAGCACTGTCAAGCTAGAGCAGAAGCTTAAATTAGCTAAACCGGTAAAGAATACCAATGGACTTGGTTTCTCTAGATTATGAGAAGGTGAGACCTCTAGAACAAAAGATGGAGCATCAAAGAAGCAACCGCCACCAAAGGATAAAGGTAAGCAAAAGTTCAAACCTATTTGCTTTAATTGTCTCAAGGAAGGACACACTGCTAATGTATGTAGAAGTAAGGCTTACAATAATTTTCCTTATTTTCTAAACAATAAGCCTAGACCCAATAGATTCAATGGTAATTGTTATGCATGCAACAAGTTTGGGCATAGAGCATTTGAATGCAGGTCTGTCATGCACAACACCAGAAGGTATCCTCAAAGGAGTCAAGGAGTTTTTCCTGAACCCTCTGGGAACCAGAACCCAAACCAGTTTAATACCTATAATCATCAGTCAGGAAGCAGTGGCTATCAAGTGGCAACCGGATGGAGAGCAACCTATTTGATCTGTCATGGTAGTGGTCACACTGCTGCAACATGCTGAAGGAAGAATGGAAACATGAACAATGGACCTTGGAGAGCACCTGGAATGATTTGCTATCATTGCAACAAGCTGGGTCATACAACAAGATTCTACAGAACGAGAAAGAACATATTGGATAATATACCGGTCACTCTGGAAGGAAAGATTGATGTTGAAATTGTTCAAGCATATATGAAGAAAACCTGGAAGAAGAAGCCAGAAGAAGTGTCTCAAGAAGAACCGGTTTCTGCACCTAGTGTGGAAGTCACTGAATCGGCAAACTAAGCATCAGAAAAGCTTAGGGGGAGTAAACGGTGAAATGTTTCGAACCCCTAGTTTACACCAAGAAAAGACCTTAACCTGTATGTGATACTTGTCAACTGGCAGAAGACCGGAAATGGTAAAAGGCAAATTAGGGTTTACACCCTAATAGTGGAGCATTTATTATGGTAGGTGAAGAACTTGATTAAAAGGATTTCTCAAGTCATTTTTCACTTATCAGCTCTCAAGTGAAGAAGTTTTTTAAGTGCTAAGCGATGAAAAGCGATTTGGATTGTGATTCAAAGAATTTTCAAAACCTTGAAGAACAATCAGAAGCTAATATCAATCAGTCAAGTGTAGAACACAAAGTGGTATTTCAGCAACTAAAGGAGTGTGTGGCAAAGTGTAACTTGCAAGCCCTAAATTTTGATTTACGAAGGTATTTTCCAAATTTCTCTGTTTATCATGGCTTCCGCATCACACTCTAGCTCTAGTGCACCCATTGATTCAGTAGACTTCATCCAATGGAAGGCAAAATATAATGCCCTATCTCAAATAACCACTGGTGTTATAGTGGAGGAAGGTATTTTAGACTATATTGATTGTAAAATTGAAGACCTAGGATCTCTGATGATCCATTCTTAGTTAATCTTATTCTGCGGAAAGGACAAGAAGATCAAACCAAAATTCAACATCTTAGAAAAGAAGAAGCTTCACAATGTGGTCTATTTCCTTGAAGATTTTTTAGATGATCACATCCACATCATTTTGAGCAGAGTGCACGGTGATAAAATATACTTAAAGTGGATGCATGACATCACACTGGAAGTGATTCATGTCATCACCAATTTTTGTAACGTCAGTGAAGTGCCAGCCCTAAGCAAGATCAGCAAGATAGAAATGACCAAGCTCACCGGTTCTATGAGCGACCAACAGGGAATGACCATCAATCCCATCAAGGATGATCTGGTCAAATATGCCTGCATGGTAATAGGTTACCAGACATTTTATGCTAGTAGGATCAACTCTGTCTCTGCTAGAGAATGCTGCCTACAAGATGATCATGGAAGATGCATCATTTGATTTATGCACCTGTATGCAAAGGCAACTTCTGGTGAACCTAAAGTCGATTAAACAGGACAATGCCTTGAGATTTAAGTTTGGACAACTATTGGTTGGGTTGTTCTTCTACTTCCAAGGTTACTTCCCAGTAGTCGAAGATATTCAGTGGTCTGTCAACCAACCGATTACAAAGAAAATCAAGGAAAGCCTTCAAACGGTTGGAACCGGTTATCCATAAGTTTTGAACAAATACTTTGATGAGTTCAGACACAAAATGAGCCAAAGAGTGAGAATATCAGGTGATATTGTCAAGAAATATGAAGATGACATCTGCTTCACCCTCAAAGTTGATGAGTGCATAATGGAGGCGCTTGAGCCTAGATAGGAAGAAGTGGAACCCATGGGATATGAGGTAATGTATGACATGCTAGATGGGTATGCCTCTACCCTACTCATCTCGCTCCTTGATCCAAAGGCAAAGAGAACCGACACCTATTTGGAAAGGGTTACATCAGTTGAAGAACCTTCAGTAAAGAAGGGAAAGGCAGTGCCTTCAGTATCGACACCGGTTACTGCAGCAAGTCCCAAAGTGACCAAGCAGTCACTAGCAAAGAAGAAACTGGAAGTTGCACCCACCAAAGTCTTTGAGAGAAAGCGGAAGACAAAAGACAACACACCGGACTTAGAGGACACTGTGTCTGAAGAATAGCCTAAGAAGACTAGGTAAACGAGGAAAAAGACAAAGAATAAACCAACAACATCTACACTGGTAAATATTGATATTTCCTCCTACAAACCTTTGACACATTGTCAAAGAACTTTTAAGAATATTAGAAGAAAAGTGCTTGGTGATTTGAAAGAGTGTTTTGATGATTTTAATGATGATGAAAAGGAAGAAGTTGAACAGGAAGTCATTAATTATTTATGTATTAATGACCGGTGGCCATCAGAAATTAAATCTGAGACACCTGATTCTTTATATAATTCTTTAGATAACAAGTGGCGCATTGCCATAGAGAAGGAACTGGAAATGAGAGAGGAAGTATTTGCACAATACTTTCCTGATGTACCTAAATCAGAACTTTATGAAGTGGTGGAAAGATATAAGGGCCTCTTCTTCATGAGAAGAAGGAGACTCCTGTTGCTAGAAGGAAAAGTCCCAAAAGTGGTAAAAGATACCCACTCCCTTGCTCAATCCGCTCTAAAGTCGCACCAAGTGGCAGAAGCCAACAGGAAAGATGAGTAAGAACCAGAAAGCAATCAATGGGATGAGGCATATGACAGTGAAGGAGTACCGGTCACTGATCAAATGGAACCCATTAATGTTGATGCCTTGAATGGTGAAAATGTTACTCTCGGTACATCAACAGAAGCGGCAGGACAGGAAAAACAGGAAGAAGAAAAGAAGAAACAATCACAAGAAGAGAAGAAGCAACATGAAGAGGAAAAGAGAAAACAAGAAGAAAAGAGGAAATAGGAAGAGGACAAGAGAACAGAAGAGGAGAATAATAAACAAGAGGAAGAGAAGAAGAAGAAGGAAGCGGAAAAGAAAGAAGAAGAAAAATGAAAGGAGGAAGAAAAGAAGGAAGAGGAGAAGAAAAAGGAAGAGGAGAAGAGGAAGCGGGAAGAGGAAAAGAAGAAGTATGAAGATGAAGAGAAGTGGAAAGAAGAGGAGAAGAAGGAAGAAGAGAAAAGGAAGACAGAGGAAGAGGAGAGAAAGAAGGTAGAACAGGACAAGCTAAGGGCTAAAGAGAAGGAGGGAGCGACATAGAGCACTCAAGTGGAGACCCCAAAGGCAATCGGTAGTCAAGCCAAACTGGTTGACATTACCAGTCCCATTGACCTCCAATCTGCAAATGAATCAGAGCTACTGCAAAGCATTAAGCTCACTCAAGAACGCCTAGAGGTGATAAGGAGGAAGAAGGAGCAAGACGTGATCCAAGCTGCAGTGGACACTCTTACCGGTTTGATACCCAGTACCAACCTACCTAGTACTGATTCCTCTCTAGCCCAACTGAAACTCTTATGCATAGTTGTGGAGGACCAGGTACAAAGCCTGGAAGAGGTTGCTGAAGTGAATGCCAAAAAAGAGCATCAAAAGGCTTTGAACACTACCTTGGTGAAAAAGTTACATGAGCTCCTGTCCGATCTGCAAAAGGCACAGAAGGACATCAAAGATGCAATGGATGAGGGGAAATTATGGCTTAGTAAGATATGTCAACCCCATCTATTCTATGATGATGTGCTTGCTCAGAAAGACAAACTGCAAATTGATTTGCAAACATTCATAAGCACCTTCAAGGTGCCATATGATTCCTTTACCGCTTATTGGCAAACCGTTCACCGGTTTCAACTTCAGGCTGCAAGAATTGATTTGGAGATCAGCAACCAGACCAAGGATTTGCAGGAACTACAACTAGTTCTACTACCAAGAATGCAAATACTTCATAAATGCTATCTCAATTTGGATGCCTTGACGGTTACTCAAGAGATGAGTACCTTGGACGGCATGGAGGAACAAGTATCCCAGATGCAAACGGAGAGTGAGGTTGCTACCTCATTTCTTGAGTCATGGTCCTTATCCATGAAGCAATTTATGTAGGACTTTAAATCCATTTTTGACAAGTTTCACTCTTTATTGTCATAAACATTTATTCAGCTAATAGAAACAGGGGTTATTTAGTTGTATTTTGTCATTGTTGGCAAAGGGGGAGAAGTATTCTGGTATTTAAAATTTTGATGCATGCTATGTATACTATCATGTTTATCTCTGTAAGGAAGTAGTATACATTGTATTTTCTGCAAAGGGATAGTGTATATGCTTAGGGGGAGTATTTTTTATTATGGCATTTTTTTTTGTAAAACACTTAGATGTCAAAATTTTTCCTAAGTGTTGCCATCAATGCCAAAGGGGGAGATTGTTGGCATTTTTGATGATTATGTTGTGATTGTCATTGATGGACACACACTTGCTATGAGATCACTTTTTGTATGTATGAGTTACTCTCAACTGATATTTGTTTCAAACCAGTATTATGTTGTAGTCTTTAGACTATCGATGTTTTGTAGAAAGTGTTTGCTGATCTCAAGTGACATGAGGACCTCAAGCGGTTCGAGGATCTCAAGTGGAATGAAGCAAAGGAACTAAAAGCGACAGTTATCTTTTTTCCAGTCTTCATTTTTGTCAACCAGTAATCTGTTTAATAATTAAACCGGTATTACTCTAAGTTACCAACCGGTAATCGGTAAAGTTGTATAAACTGGTAATACTCTGTGATGAGTTACCAACTGGTATATTTTTGTGATGAGTTACCATCCACCGACACTTTGATGGTGATTTTGTGTCATGTTACCAAATGTGTCTAGATACACTGAACCTAGGAACTTGCAATGTAATCCTATTGGACCGACATGAAATCAGATTCCTTTTTAAGGACATCATGTCTAGGGTTTTAGTGTGTGTAGTTGTTAGGGTTTTTGGTGGTTGATGAGTTCTTGCATGTGCGATCTTAATAGAGAAGATCAAGTCTGTGTGCTGTAACAGAGTGTGGATTTACTGAAGATTGAAGTAATGCTGAAATGCATTAGCAATGAGCTATCATGGATCTAACCAAGTAGATTATGCTATTTGCAATGAGCTATCATGGATTTGTGGATCTGAAATCTTCTCACAAGGTAGTCTTTAATCAGACTTATCTCCTAACAGAGATTTAGATTCCTAACAGGATCTATTCTGGTAAAGAACATTGTATGACCTTAACCGGTCTGGTTACTATTCTACAGATAGTTACTTGTGAGTTTCATCTCACCGTGGTTTTTCCCATTTGGGTTTCCATTTCAAAATCTCTTGTGTTATGGTGATTGTGCTTCTGTGGGTGAATGCCTTACTTTCTATTTGGTTTGCATTTGTGTTAATCAGTTTGTTAGTTAAACTGTTATACCAATTCACTACTAGACTGTTAAAGTGTTTGAGTTCAGTAATTATTTGTATACTAATTCACCCCCCATCTTAGTATTCATCAATCGGATGTATTTTTAAACACATGTTTCCCAAAATTTTGGATAAAATTGAAGAGGTATACCAAGGATATTGAGCCTTATTGCAAGAAGAGAAACAATTCAAAAAAAATTTCCATTACTAAGGCCAATGTTTAAGAGATGGCAGCCAAAAGTTTACACATTTTCCACTTTAGTTTTGAATACATAGTTTGCACCAGCAATTCCTCCTTAAATAAAGCAAATAGACAAAATGATTAATATGTTCATTGAGGAATTGTCATTTGTTGAAGGAAAGGAGCAATTAATAAAAGGTAAAATAGAATTCTTCAAATCCCGACACATTGGTCAATACAAAATGTACATGATAAACACAAAAGGGTAAAGAAATTTTTGGATTGAAAAATGAGTTTAAAATGTGTGTGCCCTTCATGATTGATGATGGAAGTAAATTATAAAGGAGTTTTCTTATGTAGTTTTTCACAAGCTAATTGAAGTTAGTGCAAGATATGGCAAATACAATAATGATACTTGGGCCATTCTTGACAATAAAACAAAAGAAATTCCATCAAGATTATGAAAACTACATAAATTTAAATGGTCAAATGAATTAATAGTGATGGAATGGTATCAACAATCTTGCATTCACAGAGGATAGAATAAGAACCATGTGAAAATAGGGATAGACTGCATTCTCCATCATAGTTCAGCTATTTATATAAGGACCTTTCCAGCTCAACTGATCATGGGTGCCTTACAAAGATTTAGAGAAGTTGATTGATCATTGAATTGTCCATTAATCAACAATTCTTAATTATCTTAAAAAGACAATTTGCTTTTATTTTATCTCATTTGTTCCAATTTTTGCTTCAGCATAATCCATGTTAGTAGTAACAAACTTTTTCATCGACATAATAATCAAGGATGCAACACCTCAACATGCTACTCTAATATAAAAAGTCATCAATATTTGTAACAAGAAGTGGTTATATTTGCATTTCCCTCTTCAGAGTGCAAATATTTTTTGTCTTATATGCAATGTAAAGATACCTTTAGTATATTCTACTATAATTGAATCAAACGTTGACATGTGTACAAGTGATATGAAGCTTGTTTTCTCACTTTATTTTTCTATAAAAGGGAGTTCAAGATCACTTGTAAGGGGTTCTGAAATATGGTAGTTGGGAAAGTAAAGAAAAGGTCTAACTTTGAGCAATAGAGAGTTGTTTTCTACAAGAATTTAGCATTTCATGGATTATATTCACCACTTTTAAAAGAAACAATGCAAATTTATTTCAAATCGTGTCTCGTTTGTGTTTTCCTAATTCATATAATTTATTTCTATTAATGATAGTGTAATTTTTCTTTGCAAGTTTATTGTGAACGTGAAATGTATTTGTAGCTTCTTTTCAAGGAGAAGATTAAATTTTGTAGGTGTATTTCAGTGAATTAGGGAATGCAATGGTGATCTTTAAGAGTAATTTGGGGTGAGATGTAGGCATGCATTTCTATAATGCATAAATATTCAATTCTAGTGGTTGGATCTTTAAATGTCCATAAATGTTTTAAAGGTTTTGTGTTCTAACTCTATTACCAAGGACTAGGAACCAATCTTCGATAATTTGGTTAAATTTCAAATACCATTTCATTAATATCAAGTTTATTTTTCCTTTATGTTTGTAGGAGTAGGCTTAGAATATAATCACTCTTAATTTTGCATAATAGTGTTAAATAATCATGAACATAGCCAATTTAGGGTTGATTTATATGCATTCAGGTTAGAATTATTGGGAGTTATCTACATAATAGCAATATTTGTTAATATTTGCATCAAGTCTTTAAATATTGCAAGGTACACCCACCTAGGTCCTACAGAGCCTAAAGATTAGGAGATCTTTTAACTTTTTGTTTGAAATCTTGTTAGTTGGTCACTGATCTAATGGTATGTAGATTGAAATTGGCTATTTTATAAGAAATCCTTAGGCAATCAGTTGAAAACACCAACAGTTTATAAGTAATATTACTGAGGCAAGCATCTTCAATTATAAAACTCATATGACTTGCAAAAGATGCTTCAACAAGAAAGGCATCCATTTATTCTCATCACTAAAAAACATGGACCCAAGAGAGTAGCCTATTGTATTGAAAAGGCGGACCTAGGTAGAAGCAATGTTCATTGCTAGAGAGAACCCAATATTGTAAGTAACACATGCTCATGGAGGCCAATGCAAATACAATGGTCACTTGATCAACTTTGCACACGACATAAAAAGAATTGCAAACTTACTTCCATGTGGAATAGAAAAACTAAATATCCTCATAATTTGATGCTTGCATGGACAAATACATTATTATGATTGTTATGTAAGTAGAAATCACATTAGAGATGTATTGGAATACAAAGTAAAAAATGAACCATATTATAATGACATTTCCATAAGTGTTGAATACTTATCTAAAATCCATGAAGCAAGAACAAAGATTTCAAGCATGCTTCACACTATTGAAATTAATGAGGAGATAATGTTACCAAATAACAAAATGGACATTGAAGAAGACCAAACAAAAAGAAACACAACATATACTTCATCATCTATGGGAAAAATGTCAAGCAAATGATGTGAACTAAAAATTAGTAAGCAAACACTATACCTTGAGGACAACACAAATGATATTATTGACTTGCCTAAAATAGACCCGTCTCTAATAAATGAATACAATATTGAGGGATTTCTTGATA
The DNA here is from genome assembly GCF_030272615.1 of Cryptomeria japonica. Taxonomy (NCBI): domain Eukaryota; kingdom Viridiplantae; phylum Streptophyta; class Pinopsida; order Cupressales; family Cupressaceae; genus Cryptomeria; species Cryptomeria japonica. The sequence continues at coordinate 467,472,671 of NC_081414.1, forward strand.
TGGCATTTCCAACTCCTCCCAAATGGACCCATGCTATACATGCAACCATGACTTGGAGAAGTGAAAATCCATGAGTATACATTACACTTGATGAGATTCTATGACCAAAGATTTGAAAGGCATCCAAGGTTTCAATATTTTATCTATAATCTCATGATGCAACATCGTAGTAAAGAACTTCCAATTATTTTAATATAAAAATGTAGAAGAAAACATACCAACCACCGTTGAAATCTTTGTGCAAGCCCAAATAATCTTTCTGACACATAATTAGTTGAGGAGGTCATGCACTTTGGATCTTACATCAAAGCTACAAGACCATATTGGAACAAGTGTCATGTTGAGTTGACAAACACGATCAACCAAATAGGATCTCCCACTCTATTCTTCACATTAAGTATAGCAAACATGAAGTGGCCAAATCTATAGCATTTGTTGACAAATGGCATGCTTGTCCAAATGCAATCAAACAAATAGCCACTTGGATAATGTAATCAATAATCCCCATACCACATCATTATACTTGTATGAATGGTTTAATATTTCATGAGGAAGTGATTGAAAAACTCCTTGTTGCAAAATACTATTGGTATAGATATGAGTAGCAACATAAAGACACTCCTCATGCACACAAGTTCTTTTGGCTCTAGAATTTACCAAAAATAGATAAACTTGATTGGAACAACAATACTAAAGTTGAAAGAACATGAATATTTTTTAATATGTACATCAGTGCTTGGAACACTTGTGATGCATCATGCAAAAACAACACAATATTCCACTCTTTTCTAGACACATTTGAGATATTTGTTTTAGATCCTTCCCATCAATATGAAGAGATAGTTAATCATGTCCAAAGGGACAAAAAATGCAAAGAGGGGACATGGTTGTGAAAGAAAGGGAAAAAATAGAGTGTGATATAAATCTCCATGGAAAGAACAAAATCTCTCTACCTTATCATGTGATGATGTTGGGCAGAAAAAATATGAACTTGCAAGAAATGATGATAGGTTAAAAATACACAACCTAGAAATGCTTTTGATATGGAGATCTAACATAGATTGCCAACCTATTATCTCATTAGCCCTTGTTCTAAAATACATTGGAAAATATGCACCAAAAGCATAGAGAATATCTAAGACTTGTACTAAGATGTTAAGAAGAACATCTACAACCCAACAAGTAGATCATCTAGCTCTTGCAGCATATTAGAAATTCATGAGAGATTGTAGTAGAGCATGATATAGGAGCACAAGAAACATGTCGTATGCTTCAAAAATTGTCTCTTGTCATTTGCAATCGACCTTTCACATCTTTGAATGTTGGATAAAAAATTTTCCACCAAATAACAAACAACATATGAGAGAAAAATTCAATCTAGATACTATAATACCCTAAAATTGGTCATCTAAACCATGGGCCCCTAATCTCGACAACATCACCAAGGTCCTAACCAAAGGCAATTAAATCAATCTTGAGCACATTATTAATTCTTTAATCATCAAATATCACATGGCAAATCAACTACTCAATATTAATTAAATATTTATTTAATTAATCAAATCATTTCCAATAATATCATTTTTATCAATTTTCCCATTTTAATTTATTAAATATCCTTGCATATTTAATTAATTAATAAATTTGGCATTCAATCGTGCAAAAAGGATTAATTTATTACAAAGAGTTGAATTGAAAATAAAACAAAAAGAATTGAATTGAGAGAGAAATCAAACTTGAGATATTATTTCTTTTTCTAAATTTTGAACTTGAAATCAGAAAAGCAATTTAATTGAATTATTGAATTATTCTCTAAAATTAGAACTCAAAGCTTTTCAGAAAAAGAAGTTCAGTTGCATTGAAAAGACCTTTTTATTGAATAAATTAAAGAATTATCTATTTTTATCATATATGCATGGAATTAATTTATTATTATTTTCCAATGCAACTCAGACTTCTAATTTGAATGCATTTGAATTAAACTATAATTGGAATCTATCTCAAGGTTAACTGAACATGATTTCTCAATTATTTTCAATTAATCCTAAATTGAGCTTTTTCATCATTTCTCTTGTGATTCTCTATAAATTCAGTCTTCGGCTCTCATTCCAATTCACCCCAGAGATTTTTGAGAACACGCTTTGAGATTATTATCATGCTAATTTTTCTCTGGAGTCATTGAAGATTATTGTGCTTTTTAGATTGTTTGCATCCATTTTCCATTCATTATTGCTTGCATCTATTGTTGCTTGAATTGATTATTTAATTGAATTATTCATCCATCTTGCATCCATATAGCTTAATATCATATAGATTAAATCCTTCATCTTGGTGTAGTCTAGTCACTGGTATTGCTTATAAAAATCTGAGAGCAATCTTATACTCGCATCTTTTAGAAGGCAATTGGTCGCTTTGCTATCGTTTATTATTTATTGATTATTGATTACTAACCATGCATATAATGACTTAATTGAAGTGTTGTGCTTGCAGCTATAGGTTCACTTTTTCACACACACATCTTTGGCGCCCATCATGGGGCCTGAAGACTACATTTTTTTGGCCTCCAAGATTGACCACTTTTTTTTGTTATTTTCCAAATTTCAGATTTTTTGTTTTTTTTTTGTCCGTACATATCATACGACAATTTTTACCAGGCCAAAGGCAAAGAACAAACCTTCACCTATCAAGATAATCCATTCTATGTGAAGAATCCACTCACTGACATGCCGTCGTCATCAGCGAGACCAATTTTTGATGAACTTGAATCTCCCACAATACATGAGACAGAATACAATGATGGAAACAAAAATGACCGTAATATTCCCAAAAATCATAATGACTCCTAATCATCAAGTGAGATTGACGAAGACGCTGAACCTTGACTGTCAGAAAGACAAAGACTTTAGAAAAATGATGAAAACTATCATGACCCGAGAGAAGGAAGACTATTTCTTAGAACTAGCAAAACAAGGTGCCAAACTTCCTATTGGATATGATGTTTAGACACTTGTTACTAAAAGGGAAGACTCACCTATACTCATGGTACACAAATAGTTACTAGCTTTGTGGATGGAGGTCACCAAACTGAAGAATATCCTTGACTGTCAGAAAGACAAAGACTTTAGAAAAATGATGAAAACTATCATGACCCGAGAAGGAAGACTATTTCTTAGAACTAGCAAAACAAGGTGCCAAACTTCCTATTGGATATGATGTTTAGACACTTGTTACTAAAAGGGAAGAATCACCTATACTCATGGTACACAAATAGTTACTAGCTTTGCAGATGGAGGTCACCAAACTAAAGAATAAGGACAAGTCTCCAAAACAATATTCTCTAGAAACAATATGTCCCTTTCCATTTGACAAGAATCTACACATGCCTCCATTTCCTTCACGAGTGGAAATCACAAAATTTGACAAATATGATGGTACCTCAGATCCTCAAGATCATGTTAGGGAATTTAGTGTTGCTTGTATGGAGTTCATGCACGATCAAACATACCTCATGCGCCTCTTCCCAAGGAGTTTAGGGGGTCAAGCAATGGAATGGTTCTCAAGTCTACCCAAAGGAATAAAAACATTTGAAGAACTAATCCAACTATTTTTACAACAATACTCATACAACATTCAACATCCTGTGACTATGATCGATCTTTGTAATACTCAACAGAAAATAGGGGAACCTCTTCTCACTTTTCTCCAACACTGGAGAAAGATGTTCTCTAGGTACCCACGACCTATTCCAGACTCTGAGAAAATGGATATATTTGTCAATAACTTGGTCCCCGAACTGAAATATAGCGTACAAATACAAGTACACCCATCATTAACAAAATGGTAGATAATGCCATTCGAATGGAAGATGTGCTCATAAAGAAGGGAGATATCACACCTTGGAAAGAAACACAAACAGGATCTAGCTCTAAAGAGAAGAACAAGTATTGGAAATTTGCCAAAGACAACAACAAGAATGTTGTTAATGATGGAGTAGTAGACACTGTCAAAACCAACTCAAAATCCACAATATTCAACTTGGCTATTGGTACACAAGAACTTAAAGCTGCTGAGATTGCAGCAGAGAATCTGCCAAAGAAAACAAAGGAATGGTTCAAAGAAAAGCCTTGGCTTTCCAAACCTAAGCATGATTTTAATCCTCTTGAAGAATCATATGAATCCGCTTTCAAGACTCTATTGGAAAACAACTTGATAACACTACTACATAACTCTAGACCATATGATCCAGATGTCAAACCAAGATGGTGGAGAGAAAATGAATACTGTGACTTCCATCAGAATAAGGGTCATAACATAAACAATTGCATGAAGCTAAAACATGAGATTCAAGATCTCATAGACACTGGTAAAGTTGTTGTTGGGAATCATCCAACCAATGCTGATCATAAAGCATTTATAGACCCTTTGCCTGCTTATGAACAAGGTGATTCCTCAAAGACCAAAGGAGGTGCCAAGGTAAATTATACTTATGCCAACCAGGACAACATTATCAACATGATTGAGCCTTCACACTTGGAATATTGCAATGTGATTATAGTTCAAGATAAACCAAATGAATCATGATATGCAAGAGCTCTGACCCAATCTCAAAAGAAAGTTACCCTTCAAGGAGCTAGTTCTTCCAACCTAGCTCAAGAAACATCAAATCCAACAGCCTTGCCAAACAAACAAAAGGAATCAACCTTGGACAAATTTAAAAGGTTAACCTCATCATCATCCTCTGGATATAGCATGGTTGAACAGTTAAAAAGGACAAATGCTCAAATTTCAATTTTTGAATTGCTACAACTCTCATCTGCTCACAAGGAAATCCTAGACAAAGCATTGCTCACTACCAACGTTCTAAAATATTTAGACATTGATCGGTTTCAGTCTATGGTGGGTCATTTGACTTTACCTCACTATTTGACCTTCTCTGAAGAAGATGACAATTTGTTAAATCATCCACATAACCAGCCATTGCATATTGAAGCCATGATCCACACACATAGAGTCAAATGTGTTTTGATACATGGAGGCACGAGGTTGAATATCTGTACTTATCATCTGCTTACATAACTAGGGTTCTCTGAAAATGTCATTGATCCAGGCAAGAAAATAACAATTAAGGCCTATGATGAGGAAGAGAGGACCTCCAAAGGTCTGGTATCATTACCAATCAAAGTGGGACTGGTAGAGAGAGATGTCCTTTTCCAGGTTCTCAATATTCCATTGTCATACTATATATTACTGGGTAGGCCGTGGATTCATGAAATGAAGGCAGTACCATCAACATATCACCAATGCTTAAAGTTTCCTTATAATGAAGCTGAAGTCAGTATTTCGGCTGATACAAATGTCATTTGTAATGCATTGACAAAAGGTGCAGATACTTTTGTGCCACATAATAGGGAAGCCTCTCTAAATGAAGATCTAGAAACATTGATGAAAGACTTAGAAAAGAGATTGAAGATTACAGATACCGGCATGGATGGCTACAAGATAGAACCGGTACTATCATTAGTTTCTCTTCCTCCATCACCAAAATAGTTGGGCAAACCATTAGAGGCTATGAGAACACAAACTTCAGCTCCGAATACTATATATGATGGTCTCTTTATACAGTCTTCTACCTCCTTGACGGATGAAATAGAAGAGGATGTTGTGCTTAACTGGCTCTTTAAGGAAGATAGTCCAAATGAGGAGGTATGACATTATGAGATTTCCTCAAACCAATATGGTCATGGTTACAAAATGATTCAGTGCATGGGGTACTCAGGTACTAGTCCTCTGGGAAAATAGAAAGAAGGTATTACTGAACCAATTCAGCTACAAACCAAATCCACACATGATAAGGCTGGACTAGGATACAATCTGAAAAAGACATCAGAACAAAAACATGTTTCTAAGTCTAAGTGCTCGAAAAAGATATCGCCTTTAACATTACATGAAGAAAACACTAAACAAACAAAAGTAGAGTGTAGAAAACAGAAAGAGGAATCAACAGTCAAGAAAGAAGAAATAGTCAAAGCCCAGGCTTTGATGGTATCAGCTACGATAATACAAGAAGTTGAGGTTCCTGAGGATATAAGAGATGAAGTGGTAAGAATCCAAGAATTGTTTGCACCATTAAAAGTTCCAGTTACATATACTGGCATGCAACAATTAGATGATTCAGAGACTGATTCAAACGAGTATGAATGGGGTCTTGACTATCTTTTAGACACATCCACTATAGAAACTCCAGAAGAATCTAGTGGTGTCATAGATGATACTCAAGAGTTGATGCATATAAAACTAAAGAAGGAAATACAAGAAATTAGACAAAAGAGGCAAGCAAATTATGAACAAGGACTGAAAGAAAGAAGAATACCAGAAAGCTTCTCATCTATGTGCCCTTATCCTAAAACAAAACAAATCAGTTATAGCACTACATAGGAAGAGTTAGAAGCTACAGAACAAGAAACAATCATCAGTCCAGAAGAAGCTGAATGGAGTAGACGACAACAAATCATAGAAATAATAAGATCATGTCAACAGGTGTGTCAGATACAAATGACAAATGAACCACAACATGAAGGAACTTGTAGCATTAAAGATGTTGGTATTGATACCATACATATGCTTACTAAATCACCTAAAAGAGGCTTAGAAACTTCATCTAATGACTCTGATGACTCTGATGATAGTCTTATTCATGATGATATCCACTTAGCCTCAAATTTTGAATCATCTGATACAAATAGTGAAAAGTTGCCTACTAGTCTTATTGCTATTAAACCACAATATGACATCCAGTCTGGCGTAGTAAACGATGTTACAAGTATGTCTATTGGATTAGATCGATTAAATATTAATGTGAACTTTAATAATCATGATTTGACTCTTCCTAGTCTTGAGACACTTACGCAAGGTATCATTCTGGAAATCAACTTTTCGATCCGCAATTGTAATAACAATACCGTGAACGCTCTTGAACCTATCCAAAATTTGTCCTTAGTACATCCCGAATTGATTGACTGTACTTTAGAGAATCAACCCATGGATATACCTACTTTTACTAATGACTATACATTATACAATTATCTCAATGCAGTCGAACCTATAAACTCTTCCACTAGTGAATAGAGTGAAAATATGACTGAAGCAGATATCAAGTATCTTAGTCGCAAAAACAAGAAAAATAAAAATAGAAGATCTGATGGTGAAAACCATATTATGGTGGTGTCAGAATATTAAAAAGAGAAAATAAAGGATGTACCTAAAGGTGAAAACCTCTTTGAGGCGCCTGAAGGTGAGATACTTGGTATACCGCCCAGTCATTTCCAGGAGCGGTCTTCCATATTGATTGAGCCAACTCAGCCAGTGAATATCGGGAATCAAGAGACACCACAAATCATTCATGTAGCTCAATCACTATTAGTAGAATAATTGAAGGAGTTCACACAGCTATTCTCATAAAAGAAAATAAACTTTGCATGGACGTACTCTGATATGCCAGGCTTGGATCCTTATCTCATTATGCACCATCTCTCAATCACACCAGGAGTAAAACCAGTTAAACAAAAACTCTGTAAGATGCACCCGCATGTAGCGTTATTGGTCAAAGCTGAACTAGAGAAACTGCTCAAAGCTGGATTTATCAGAGCAATAGATTATGCTAAATGGATTTCCAACATAGTGTCTGTGTCGAAGGCAGATAAATTTATCAAAGTTTGTACATATTTTAGAGATCTCAATAAAGCATGTCCAAAAGATGACTTTCCATTGCCAAATATTGATATGATAGTCGACATGACTGCTGGGTATGAGATGTACTCACTAATGAATGGATTTTCTGGCTACAATCAGATTAAAATCACTCCTGGAGATCAAGAAAAAATAGCTTTCACTTGTGCATGGGGAACCTTTTGCTGGAACGTTATGCCATTTGGGTTAAAGAACGCAGGGGTGACCTATCAAAGAGCAGTTACAACTATCTTTCATGACATGATGCATAAGAATATGGAAGATTATGTTGATGACACCTTAGTGAAGACTATGAAAAGATCAACGCATATTCAAGAGTTAGGTCCTATACTTGACAGAATGGAAATATTCAAGCTCCGATTAAATCCAAAGAAGTGTGCATTCGGAGTGACATCTGGTAAACTACTTGGCTACATCATTTAAAAGATGGGAATTGAGGTTGATCTTGAGAAGGTCCAAGCTCTAATGGAAATGGCCCCTCCAAAGAACATCAGTCAAATGAGAAGTCTACAGGGATGTCTCCAATCCATTAAAAGATTCATTTCTCAGCTAGTAGACAAGGCTCAAACTTTTACAAAAGTATTGAGAAAAGGAATAATATACAACTGGGATCAGCAATGTGAACAACATCTTCAACAGATAAAAGAGTACCTATCTAATCCAATGATATTGATGCCACCTATTCAAGGTAAGCCACTCATCTTATATATATCAGCAACTGATTCATCACTGGGGGCACTTCTGGCACAACAAAATGACAACAAAAAGGAAAGAGCTATTTATTACATCAATAGGACATTGGTGTCTTAGGAAATGAGCTATAGTATAATAGAAAAAGCATGCTTGGCATTAGTCTTTGCATCACAAAAACTGAGGCACTATATGCTAGCACATTCAGTCAAGTTGGTGGCCAAAATCGATCCACTCAAGTATCTTCTTAATAAAGCAACACTCACCGGAAGATTGGCGAAATGGGTTATGATCCTTACAGAGTTTGACATTGAATATGTGGAATGCAAAGCCATAAAAGGATAGGTAATTGCTGATCAACTTGTTAAAGCTCCACTTGAGGATACTCAACCACTACACATCGAGTTCCCAGATGAATCAATAATGCATCTTACTCAACAACCCTGAAAGATGTTCTTCGATGGTTCCTTTACTCAAAATGGTTCAGGTGTTGGCATATTATTTATTACTCCTCAGAATTATTCAATCCCAAAGTCTTATAAGATTCTATTCCCTTGCACAAATAACATTGCAGAATATGAAGCTTTGGTGAATGGGATAAAACTAGCCATTGAATGGAAGGTTGCTGAGTTACATATCTACGGAGATTCTTAGCTAGTTATCAATCAGATCAATGATACATATCAGACTCGAGATGAGAAATTGATGCCTTACAAGAGGATGGTGGATGATCTCAAGAAGTACTTTGCTTTTGTATCATTCCAATAAATTCCTAGATCAACGAATAGAGCAGCAGATGCTATGGCCACCTTGGCATCTATACCTGAGCTATAGGAGTCCAATTTTCACTTTGATTTGCTGGTGGAAGAGTTATACTACCCCACTTATGATTCTCCTGAGACCCAAATAGTCTGTTCTATTATTGGACATGACTCATCTCGATACAGTCACATCTATTCCTATCTATGAGATCAAATTATCCTTGAAAACCTTACTTGTAACGAGAAAAGAAACCTAACTCGAAACGCTTCACGGTATGTTATCATAGCTAATGATTTATTTAGATGAGGTTTGGACGGTACATTGCTTAGATGTCTAGAAACTGAAGAATCTAAATGTGCATTATCGGAATTCCATGAAGGTATTTGTGGATCTCATTCGAATGGTTTTACTTTAGCTCGGAAACTATTACGGGCTAGCTACTACTAGCCAGATATGGAAAAAGATGCCATAAAATTTTCTAAGACTTGTGAGAAATGTCAGCTTCATGGAAATCTCATACATGCCCCGGCAAGGGACCTCATACCATTTATAACACACTAGCCTTTTCAGCAATGGGCCTTTGATCTCATTGGTCAAATATATCTGGCTTCATCCAACGGACATAAATTCATCATAACCGCCACTAAGTATTTCACCAAGTGGATAGAGGTAGTTCCACTTATCAAAGCAACTGGTAAACAAGTCACCTTGTTCATCCTAAACTATATCATTTGCAGGTATGGGATACCTTCATCCATCATGACTGATAATGGAGGACAATTCAAGAATAAAGATCTGGAAAAGCTTTGTGAGAAATTCAAAATAAAGAAACACTGGTCATCAGTATATTACCCTCAAGGTAATGGACAAGCTGAGGTGTCTAACAAAAACCTACTGACTATCTTGCACATAACAGTGAACAAGTCAGGGAAGGATTGGCATCTGCAGCTCAATCCTGCACTATGGGCTTACAGAACAAGTATCAGAACACCTACTGGGGCTACACCTTTCTCTTTGGTGTATGGGTCCGAAGCAGTATTACCTATTGAAGTAGAAATACCATCTCTAAGAGTTTCGTTGCAAGGTCTTGTTACTGATGAAGATCATAGAATATCTAGATTGCAAGAACTCGAATTGCTGGATGAGCGTCGGCAAGTGGTGTTTGATCATCTCAGAGTGTATCAGAAGAGAATGTCCAGAGGATATAACAAGAAGGTTCGACAAAGAGAATTTCAAGTTGGTGACCTAGTTCTGAGAGAAAATCCAAAACATCAACAGTTTCATGACAATAAAGGGAAGTTTGAACCCAACTGGCTGGGTCCCTACATTGTTACTGCAGCATACGGCTCTGGTGCCTATCAACTCTCAAACTCGGAAGGAGGACAGCTTCGTGAATCGATTAACACCATCCACTTGAAGAAATTCTTCGCTTAGCATTCTCTGCTCTAGCAAACATGTACAGCTGAAAAAAGTCTTGAAAAAAATCCTAAAAATAAAAAAAGTCCTGAAGAAATCCAAAAAAAAAGAAAAAAAATTAAAAAAAATTTAAAAAAAATATATAAAGAGAGAAATTGCCCTAGTGAAAACCTGGTAAACAGGCACCTTGGTAAAAAAAAAATGAATCTCTGCCAAGCAGGTGAAAACCTGGCAAACAAGCGCCTCTTGTACTTAAGCGCTCCATCTATCAACGCAATGTTGGCATTTCCTGCTTTCATGCATCTTTTGTTTTCGCTTGTACATATTTTTTAGTCACTTTTGTGACATCCTGGTTCGTTGGAACCCTCATGACTTGAAACTGATCAACGTTCTAGTCTTAGGTTACTCGATAGAGCATATTACATATCCTAGGTAGTGTCAACCAAGTCATTCTTCTGTCAGTGAAACCTGGTCGTCCACTCCGAGTCAATCACCTATCTCCTAACTACCAAAGAGTTTATCACTGAGTTCACAAGCAAACAACATAACGGAAAACAATCACTAAACAGTTTGAGCTATGAATGAAAATTTTCTTTGTATGTTGTCTTTTATATTGATTTTCGATTATTGTCCCTCTTAGTAACTCGAGGAAGTCTATTGTGACTAAGACGAGCAAGGATTGGGGGCATAATATTTTCTTTGTTTTTTGCTTGTAGGAATGATCTTGATGATCTGGAAACATATAAATTAGCTGGGTGTCTATGATAAGAGCCTTCACATCAAGGTGAAATTGCCTCACATACCTCAACTCCGCTTATTCGTATGCTACAGGGAGGTCCATATCATTTCTTTGTTTGTTTTGAGGGAATTTCTTTATGATGCAATTCGGGTCCCTGCGAAATCTGTCCAAGGATATGAATGAAAAAAGGGTCATTGCGGATAAGATAATTAATATTACACATTGAAAAAGAAAGGAACTCTAACCTGCCTGTTGTGTTCGTTATGCTCAGTGATGAATCTTAAGTATTTTAAATCCAGTGACTAGGTTTAGGTTATATTTTGCACATCATTTTGCATATCATTTCACATTTTTGTGAATCTAGAGTGATTTCGGTATGGTCATAATCTCTTTATCTTCTGAAGGAGAGCTGAAAGCATCATCATTTCTTATGCTAAGTGGTCTTTTTATCATCATTTCTTCGATTGAGTACTTGTGTTTTGAGATGTTTAGCTACATACATAACATTTCATATAGCTTCATACATTTCATTATTACTTATTTGCATTATCATTTATTTGCATATCAAAGAAACAAAAATATACATTCATAATCATTTGCATTACATAAATTTATATGGAAAAGAAATGCATACATATAAAATAAAGCATATAAGAGACATCTCATAAGCAAATCAACAAAAGTATGATGAAGTCAAATTAGATCTCATATATATATAATGTCAAGTATAAGAGTACAAAATGATGTCCAATGACATATACAAACTCCCATCGGAGCAAGAATCATATAGGCTACAAAAAATGGGTGTGTCTACAAAAAACATATATATCCGAGCTACAAAAAAAAAGAATCATCTAGCTGGTGCCCTCTCCCTCATCATCTGGTGGAGGAGCAGGAGCCTGATGCCTAGGATCCTACCGAGGTGATCGTGCTCCCTCTGATCTAGCCATATACTGTGAATAGGGTTGCACCTGCTATGCAACAGGAACTACGACACTATATGTCGCCACATAATATGTTGCCATACTACTTTGGAGAAGCACCTCCTGTCATAGAGACTTTATCTCTTCTCTCGACTCTGCTCTCAATGTTGTGATCTGGCAATCATGCTCGGCCCTAACCTCGACCAGCTATCGGTCTCACTCTGCCAGCTGAGTCTGAGCCACTATCAACTGTGACTGCAGCTCTGCAAGACGTGCTCTCATCGACCATCCCATGTCAGCCCCCTGCTCTCTCGTAGGCTCTTCACCACCATCTCCACCGCCATCTCCACCTGTGGCTCCACCCTGCTCATCTTGTCACTGTCGGACCTGCCTTAGAGCTTCTCGCTCCTCCTCTCTACCACCCAACCTCACGCCTACTCTCCCAAGGGATCCACCCTCACCTCTCTGCTATCCAACATCAGCTGGCACCCTACTGCTGCTAGCACCAGGATCACCACCAGTTTGTCATGGAGCGTCTGATCTTTGTGCCTATCCTTGCCTATGGTCCTATCCCTATGCTAGTGCAGGGGCATCACCCTCCACATCCTCAATATGAGGAGCCTTCTCTCCCGTATCTGTAAATCAAGGGAACGAATGCTACTAAAAGTAATCCTTATACTGGGGCAATACCCCCGCATCTGCTACATCCTCCAGGTAATCCCATCTCAAGTGATGTAAACCTGTCAACTCCTACATAGCCAAAGCATACAACAACTATGGAGACCATCCCTGCCTCTCCTCATCAGCATAGCGAGCATACGCTATATACTCCTATGAGATCCCCTGAGGTCAATCGTACTTCCTCATCACTCGTGAAATGATGAATCGCTCCACAACAGTCTGTGATCTCCCGATCAGTGGGTGTGTCACAAAAAGGTCCTTGCGAACCCTCCACCAATCATCCCACAACTCCAATCCTTTGTATGGTCTCCAGACAACTGCTATAAGGTCATCAAGTTGTCGTCACCAAAAATTTGTCTTGCCCAGATGGGGCTATGTAATATATTCGGCATACCTGTAAATAATCGGCTGCCCTAGCTCTCTGCTATCATCAACAATTGATCGACAAATGGGAAGGTGCTCCCAAGCCCACACCTGTAAAATGTATACACGCATAGCCATGCTCCACCCATCTCTGTAAACAATCTCATGCATCTCTCGATACATGTGGGCCAATAAACAAGAGCCCCAACCAAGTCTCTGAGGGGTCTCTATCAACCTCTCTAGCATCTGGCCCCATCTGCTCTGGAAACCCTGCTGCCCTCTATCCAGCATCAAGAAGCAACCAATGAACCCTGCTAGAACACATGCCAGAGGATACTCCTCACTATACCTACTCATAAGAATGTCCCAACTCATGGAACAAGTAAAAATGTCGGGGTCCCTGAATACGTTTCGAAGAGCCTATAGTCTAGGTAACAACGTCGTATCATAATCCACCTTATCCCCAGCAAAAGGGATATGAAGGATCCTATACACATCCTCGAGAGTGATAGTCAACTCCCCAACTGGAAAATGAAATGTATTCTACTTCGAATGAAAACACTGAACTAATGCAATGAGCATCTCGTGGTTCACACGGATATCAGGTAATCGCAATAGATGAGTCAAGCAGCATAAATCAACATGAGCCTACTCAACCTCAGATAGATGATGAACTAAAGCCATCGTAGGTGGATATACACATCTGAAGAGCACAGGAGGTAATCAAACTTGCAAAAACCCAACAACGATCATCAGAAAACATTCCAAATGAGCCTACAAGAGAAGTTAAACATCACGCAAATCCAAATAAGTCAAATCCAAAACCAAAATTTCATGTTTACACTTTTAAAAATGATCACTGTCTTTCAAACGACAAAACACAGTCAAGCAGCATCTCATACAAGTCGGGAATGACTCTCGTATGAGAAAACAACCTCAAATGACAATTTAATAGACTTAGCATGACAAAATGATCTTTTAACAGACCTGTCGTACGACACAAGGGTGGACCCCTACGACAAAACTAGTAGGCTCAAACGAAAAAAGATTTTTTACCAGTTTCTCGTACAATCCTGTCTCGCACGATAAACTGAGACACCTAACCCAAAACCCGTGAAAAATTTCAAAAAAACATAAAAAAATTCAAAATTGGAAACATAAAGAGGCTTAAGATCGATCACTTACCGTTGGCTCGTAGTTTCAGGGTCGATTGTGACGTCTCTGGCACTCAAATCAATGCTGACGAGTAGGGACCACCATTTTTCTTCGCAAAAGGCTTTTTGAATTTGCAAACTTGGAGGGTTAAAATGATTTGAAAATGACACTTTCATCTCATATATAGCCTAAAACCTAATTTTTCAACTTGCTCTGATGGTTATGAAAATTGTACCCTTAGCTAATTTGCCTTCTCTGATTCCTTTTTTGGGATCGAAATCGAAATTCGAGATCATTTTGCTAGCCAATTTCACAATTTTGACCACTTAGCGCTTTTTCCATCAAATGCTCATTCTTTCTTCAAATTGTGCTCAAATCTCAATGTTGAATCTTACTTCAGTTTCATTCTACACATCAACATTTCGATCAACTCTACACTCAATTTCTCATCAATCATCCCCAAAATTTTCAAAAAAATCCTTAGAATCAATTTGTGCTCAAATAACTTACTTTCACCAACAATTGCCTATAATCAATCCCTCGTTACCTTTCGATTTCGCTCCCGAGGGGGCATACTCATGACCTTATGACATCACATCTCACAAGTCGAGGAAAATTTTCAAATCTTCATCAGAAGTCAAGAAAAATCTTTTCAACTAAAGAAAATCAATCCTTATTGCTAAGGGGCATCTCAGCTTCATCGCTTCACATCAAGTTGAGATCTCTCGATCATCTGAATCAAATCAATCGCTAGGGGAATATTAGTTTCATCGCTTCAAATCAAGCTAATATTTGTCTTTCATTTGAATTAATCTCTTAACATTAATCAGTTTCATCGCTTCAAATCAAGCTGATTATTCGTTTAAGCTCAATCAAAAGTTTCAAGAGTATCTTTGATCACACTAAATCTAAGCAGGTGTTCAGTATTCATTTCTTGATCAAGCTGAATGATTTATTCTTCGCTCATCGTGTCTTGATCAATCAAGTTCAAGATCGATTTTTATCATCACTCACTACATCTAAGATCAATCAAGTTCTAGATCAGTAAGATCCGCTTCTTGATCAATCAAGTTCAAGCTCGGTATCTTTGCTTTCTATCATTCCTTAGTTCAATCAAGTTCAGGATCAGTATCACTTTAATCAGACTTCATTCATCTTTTTCGCTTCGAATCAAGCTAAACACTTTGCTTTTCATCTAGTTCGTGATCAATCAAGTTCAGAACTGGCATCTCCTTGACATCACACATTCTTTGAACCAATGCACTTCTTGCACATTAATTCAAAGAGGGGCAAATGTAATACCCTAAAATTGGTCATCTAAACCATGGGCCCCTAATCTCGACAGCATCACCAAGGTCCTAACCAAAGGCAATTAAATCAATCTTGAGCACATTATTAATTCTTTAATCATCAAATATCACATGGCAAATCAACTACTCAATATTAATTAAATATTTATTTAATTAATCAAATCATTTCCAATAATATCATTTTGATCAATTATCCCATTTTAATTTATTAAATATCCTTGCATATTTAATTAATTAATAAATTTGCCATTCAATCATGCAAAAAGGATTAATTTATTACAAAGAGTTGAATTGAAAATAAAACAAAAAGAATTGAATTGAGAGAGAAATCAAACTTGAGATATTATTTATTTTTCTAAATTTAGAACTTGAAATCAGAAAAGCAATTTAATTGAATTATTGAATTATTCTCTAAAATTAGAACTCAAAGCTTTTCAGAAAAAGAAGTTCAGTTGCACTGAAAAGACCTTTTTCTTGAATAAATTAAAGAATTATCTATTTTTATCATATATGCATGGAATTAATTTATTATTATTTTCCAATGCAACTTGGACTTCTAATTTCAATGCATTTGAATTAAACTATAATTGGAATCTATCTCAAGGTTAACTGAACATGATTTCTCAATTATTTTCAATTAATCCTAAATTGAGCTTTTTCATCATTTCTCTTGTGATTCTCTATAAATTCAGTCTTCAGCTCTCATTCCAATTCACCCCAGAGATTTTTGAGAACACACTTGGAGATTATTATCATGCTTGGAGTCATTGAAGATTATTGTGCTTTTTAGATTGTTTGCATCCATTTTCCATTCATTATTGCTTGCATCCATTGTTGCTTGAATTATTCATCCATCTTGCATCCATATAGCTTAATATCATATAGATTAAATCCTTCATCTTGGTGTATTCTAGTCACTGGTATTGCTTATAAAAATCTGAGAGCAATCTTATACTCGCATCTTTTAGAAGGCAATTGGTCACTTTGCTATGGTTTATTATTTATTGATTATTGATTACTAACCATGCATATAATGACTTAATTGAAGTGTTGTGCTTGCAGCTACAGGTTCACTTTTTCACACACACAGATACTTACACACATACATTAAATGACCTCTAGAGCTTGATACAAAAATATTACTAGGATCTACAAGATCTTTCTCCTATTTTACAAGTCGTAAACAATGGAAATGGAAAGAGAGAAAGGTAAAAGCCACTATCAATGTATACCCAAAGTTCTACAACATCCCAAACAAGGACTCAAAACAATTTGAAACATTCTATTGGAGCGAGCAACACTTATTCAAACATTTTCACCATATAAAAATTGACATAGGACTTACTAAGGATTTGATAATCAAAAACTTGAAGCAAATGAATGGAACATCAATTGCACCACCCAAGAGGAAGAAATCTTGGAAGAAGAAGAGAGTGATAATGCCACGAACATGAAGGACACAATAGAGATGAAAAAATGGTAGTTATTTCTGCAAATAGGAATATCAAACAAATTTATCCTAGGTGAACTTGAGATGCTTGGAAATCATGGATTTGATAACATCAACAGATGGGATCAAATTGCAGTACCATGACATTTACATGAAATTGCAACATAGTTCACAAACATGAAAAAACATGTAGTCAAGATGAAAACATGTCATATAACTTTGACATTCCAAGCTATACATTGCCAGAAAAGAAAAAAGTAGCACTTATGATAATTATAAACTATAGTGAATGTCCCTTTACTAAACCATTGCACACAATTATTCAAGGAACAATGGGTACAAGTAAATCCTACTTAATCACTTGCACCAAAAATGCACTAAAAAATAAGACAAGACAATAAAAAAGCCAACTACTCATACTAGCTCCTACAAGAGTTGTTGCATTCAAGATACATGCTTCAACTATATGTTTAACATTCACGTTTCCTTTTAAATAAATATAGTCATTGCAAGGACAAGCATTGACAACATTCCAAGAAGAGTTGAAGGACATAAGATGCATCCTCATTGATGAAATCAGATTCATAGGACCAAAGCTACTACTACAAATAGATAGTAGATTATGTGAAGCATTTCCCCAAAAGAAACATCTCTTCTTTGATGGAGTCTCTGTAATACTAGTTGGTGACCTTGCACAACTACTTCTAGTGATAGACAAGCCTATCTATGCACTATCTACGCATCACATTCAAGTGCCAAAATATTATGGGACCAACTTATGACAGTCATCATGTTACAAAGAATGTTTCGATAACAAGGTGAATCTACAACACAAGCACAATTTTGTCAAATATTGCAAAACATATGAAATGTAGAACCAAGGAAATAATATTGGCAACTCTTGATGACACATATATGCAAACATCTTACACCAAGTGAAAAGGAAAAGTTTGACAACTTGATTCACCTATTTGCTACCAATGATTTAGTCAAGGTACACAATTGACTAATGATAAATTTGTTGAACCATCCAATTACATTAATTATTATGACCAACACTAAGAGAGCAATAGAAAATACAACTAGTGATGAACAACTCAAAAAAAAGTACTACTTGTCAAAGGTCAACATATCATACTCACAACCAACATATGGACACAAACATTCCTTCTAAATGGAACTCTTGGTGATGTAACTAACATCATTTATAGCCCTAGTTCTAAATTGCACAATGTCCCAATGTATGTTGTAACAAGGATTGATAATTATAGTGGGCCGCTATGGAACCAAGACAATTTTAAGTATAGTGATAATCCTTGTATCTCTAGGTAGTCAAAAGCAAATACCCCTCGCAATAAAATGGGCTATAACTGTACACAAATACCAAGGCCTAACACTACAAAAAGAAACAATTGATATTGGAAAAATGGAGAGGTAGGTGCTAACATTCACATCCGTATCTATATTTGAGTCATCAAAAGACCTTCTCATTAAGCCAACACTATCCTTTGAGAATTACTCCAAAATCCAAAACAATCCATATTAAATTATAAGGAAAAAGAGAGGAAGCTTGACTACAACAACTTTTTTGTCTAAGAAATCGAGGTATGCAGCTCTTAGCTATATCTCCCTCACATTTCTCCTAATTATTTATGACACATCAATTCTAGTTTTACAAATTTCCTTTTTACAGAAATCTACTCTAGGTCATGATAAAATCAACTATAAGGAGACGGTCTCAATTCAATATGCTCAACCTCTCAACGTAATTGTGTTCATACATTTTCAAACACATTTTCCTATTATACTAATACTATAAATAAAATAGTCACAATATATATCTTCTAACTTTACACAACTCAAAAAATTAAAAAAAAAATTAAAAATTAATGCTTGAAATCTCTCTAATTTTCTTGCTACATAATTTTGCATCTCACCTATTGCTTCAAGCTAAATAATTGCTTCAAAAATCTAATTGTTTTTTTATACAGGTCTTCTTGAACTAGAATATAACATATGAATAGTTAAAATTCATATGTTTCACTCATAACTACCATTGTTGATGATCATATTCTTGAATATAGCATAAAACAAATCTACTCAATCTAATATATTCAGTCAACATTCAAGAGATACTCCAAACTGCAATACAATCCATACACAATTATAAGGACAAATGAGGCAGCTCAATTACAACAACTATGTCTCTAATAAATGCAAATACACAACTCTTCATCCTTTCTCCCTCACATCTCTGTGAATTATTCTTGGAACATTAAAATCAGTGTTATAGATTTTTTTGCAAAAATATACTCTGGTCCATGACAAAATCAACTACAACAAGGCAATCTCAAGACTCAAGTATACATACAATCAATGATATCTACTATACTCCACTCTAATTTTGTTCTCCAAATCTGGAAAACAAATGGCATATATCACAAAACTCATCATCAAGCACCAACAAATGCATTATACATAACAAATCTATTAGGTTAATGATTTCCATGCATCATAAAGTAGTTTTGTGCTATTAAAATATTTTTCTCAACATTCTGCTTAAATTGTGTTATAAGAAGTAACAAGATATATCATTAAGAAATGACCTTTTAAGTTAGATATCCTCCTACATTGCATAGAAAATTTATGTTGTGAAACCATTTAGCATAACATAACTACTACATTTCTTGCAATTATTACCCACCCCTTCAATGTATTACGTGAGAATATCTTGCTATCGATGTAACCATTGCACCTTGTTGGGGTACAAGTGCTAGTTTATTGTTTTGTTGGAAGTTAGAAAGAATTAGGGCACAAAAATATCAAGAAACCCTAACCCTCATGCCATCCAATCACATGGAGATATCTAGGACAATCAAATCTAATTTGGGTATGCAAAAAGGGCACAGAGGGATGCCTCTACAAACCAATCACATATGGCATTGAAATCATTTGAGTTTGAGTGCATTGCAAGAGGAAATTGCTCATAAAATATGTGATCTTGGGATGGGATAAAGAAAATAGAGGTGTTTTCACATATTAGTTGAGCATGGGCCTCATCAAACTTTTGCAAGAGCCTTTAATTGACACCTTTAAGTGGTGAAAAAAATTTGTAGTGATTTGGAGTTGATGCTAACTATGAATAGCTCGCAAAACCTAAATTGTCATTGTGAAATCCCTGCCATCTTGAATTTTGCATACTATATGCACCAAATCCTTCCTCACACTTTAGAGGATGGACATAAATGTAATTGTGTCAAAGAGATCAATTGAAATAGGAATAATTTAACCAAATCCACCATCATTGCACATTTTCACTAATAAAGAATGCAAAGTAGTTGTTTTTCAAGTTTGAATGTGTATTGTCATTTTTAAATACATGAGTGAGATCAATAGTGATCACGATGTTTGACCATATTTAAATATTTTCGGTCTTGGAGAAGTAACACATCTAAAGCCTCAACCAATCAAGAACTATCATGCCAAACTCAAACTTAAAATTCATCAACATGAGTCCACACAACAAGCAATATTCACTGAGTAGGAACAAAAATGTGTCATGATTACATATAGTCGTAACTAGAAGTAGGTTATCCATTAAGAGTCTTGTGAACACATGATGAATCACCATGTGGAAGTTGACCTTATGCTTTATTTTTCCTATCCCAGACATCAAACAAATTCCTTTTCTGAGCTGAAGGGACATGTATGTCCTCGTGAAAGTGACATGGACATGTGTTTGTCAATCACACCATTGTGATCTTGATTGGACCCCAATTTTCATCTCTTGTGAACATGTGAAACTGCCATCTGTAACACATTAACTAAAGCCTTCACTAAGAATATTGGCAAGCCTATGACAGATGTCCAAATATTACATCTTGTGGTCTCAGCAAGTTCATTCTTTTGTATCATTTCAATATTGTGTAGCCAATCAAAACCAAAAATGTGGAAATAATATCCTATTCAAGCTTCACTAGGACTTCGGTCCTCTCTAACAGAAGGATAAGTGGTATGACTGCACAATGTCATAGGTATAACAAGGCTCTAACCTCTGAAGTATACACTCACATGATAAGTTGTCATGTGCACAAGCGTGGACCACTCCCTTGGCCAAAAAATGAAGGAGCGTTGGGCCTAAGTATTCCCACAATAATGATTCCAACTCTTTGGCCATAGAAGGACATCAAAACCAACATTTTTAACTAGATTTTCTCTTTTTAACACCTATAGCGGCTAAATCGTTAAGAATTCAAAGATGATGCGAACTAGTGATTTGTGGGGATTTTGTTTGTGTTGGCATTATGGATGAATTGATTATGTGTTGCATTTATGTCAACACTAGATGATATGGATGGTTACCGACATACAAGTTTTGGTTACCGATAGAAGATCTAGTGTTACCGGCAAAAGAGATTATCTGTTCGACATTTCTAGCAAGTTTGGATTAGTGAAGTATATTTGATTTCATGAGTTATATGCTCCATGAACATGTTTTGGTCCGTTGGTATTGGCTTGGTAATTGGATGTTATCATACACTCTCGTAAACCCTTACCGGCACTGGTTTAAGGCTTTACCGTCAGAGCTTTCATTGAGGAATCATGACAAGATGCACAATTGGTGTTGGTGCAGCTTCTTCGAGGATTTCAGGATGTTGAAGATGTTCATTGATCATGCTTCAAATGCTTGAAGATATTTCTTTGGCATGGTGGACCCAAAATAGGTCCGGTACCTATCTAAGTTATGGACCGGTATCATGCTAGCATGTACTCTACACGTTACCTGGATGATTTGAGATGATTTATGGATTTGTTATTATTGATTTAGTCTTAAGATGACATGGCATATCATTGTAAATGAAATTATGTAATGATATTATTGTAATATATTTAGGTGGCCAACCTAATCGGTTTAGGCCTTAGGGTTTGTATAAATAAGAGGTAGAAACTCTTTGTAAAGTATCATGGTTATTGGAAAGGTCATGGTCAAGGAATGTAATATGCGAATATTGTAATATCATTCAGGTAGAAGAGTTGATCAATCATTGGTGATCGAACTTGATTCAGAAAAGGATTTAGTCCTCTGGCATTGAGCTTAACCGGGACTGTAATCAGGCGTGGTAGATGTTATTTCTAGCAGTTCACTCTATTGTATTGTTGTCCATTTATCTTGAGAAGGTTGTAGCCTCTTTGTAGTCAGTGAGACTCTTTTGTAATGAGTAGTACGCTCTAGGCAATGTGCCTTCCTGCAAGTGCAGGCCCCTCATTGTAACACATACTTTTTGCATAAGTATCATCTGACTATGGGTAGGCTTCCCACCGTGGTTTTTCCCTTTTTGGTTTTTTCACATACAAATCATGGTTTTATGTGGTATGGTTGCTTTACATTGATTATCTCATTTATTATTAAGTTGTATTGCTTACCGATATCTGTTCCTACCGACATTTGTCTGTGCTTTACTGATACTTGATTTGTTTAAGGTCGATTTGTGGATTAAAAGTTATAACTGTTAACAACTGATTCACCCCCCCTCTCAGTTATTCATCGGTTATCCTAACAGTTTGTAGATTCTATATATATATAATAAGGTGAAAATATGATGATGAAAAATATAGTAAAATCATAAAGATCCAACCTCAACAATCTAATTCCTACAACCAAACATTCACCATACACCAATAGAGATACCTAAGATCATGCAAATTCACAAAATAAAGCAATATTATCATTCACATGTCAAGTAGGATTTCAATCTCCATTGTCTCCTATCTCCATTGATCTTGTTTAATATATTTGCTCTTATATTTTATGTGTGCACAAGAGCTCAGTAAAGAATAGATTATGGTTGAAAATGCTTGATTGCAAGAAGGCTTGATTGCATCAGATAGACGCATTCATTAGGGTTGATAATGAAGAAGAGTGTCCTCTTATATAGAAGACACTTTAGGAAATGGAGGGATAAGATTAAAAGGGTGAAGAGGATAAATGGTCGGCTAGGATTAAAGGGTAGGTAGGAGAAATAATAAAATGATGAAGGGGGTAAGTAAAAGAGGATTAAGAGATAAGTGACATGTGTCATAGAAGAAAAAGATAATGAATTAATTAAATAAATAAAGATTTATTTAATTAATTGGAGAAGTGGGACCAATTAAATAAATAAAGATTTATTTAATTAATTGGAGAAGTGGGACCAATAAAATAAATAAACTATTTATTTAATTTAGGGAAAAGGATAATTTAAATAAATAAAAAATATTTATTTAAATAAGAAAAGGGCCAGAAGAGGATAAATGAATTAATTAAATAAATAAAGATTTATTTAATTAATAGAAGACTTAGGATAAAATAATTAAATAAATAAAAATATGTATTTAATTAAAAAAAGACGATTTTAGGTGTCTATATTTTGCCCCTCTCTGAGACAATGTGGCTTGTCATGTTGGCTCAAGGAATTAAAACTAATACAAAGTTTTCCCAAGACGAGAATGATATGCCCCCTCAAGAGATTGGATGAAAAGACTGAAAGGGGTTGCAAACAATCTCTCGATAAGAGAGAAAGGAAAAACTAGAAAAACTGACAGGATAAGGATTGACTTGGGAAGAAAAGACTAACACAAGAGACTAGGGAAAAACAACCTATATGTACAAGCCACAAGGAAAAGAGTGCATAGAGAGCTTAGAGAGCAGTCAGCAGAGCAGGAGAGATGGCAGATAGGCTACATAGGTTTGATCGCATCTGACGGTTCCAGCGGCCAGATGACATGGATGAGTTGGTAAGTACCTCAAACTCACTTTATGCGATTTTTCATTTATTGCTACATTTAATGCATTTTAGGCTAGTTTTGCAAAAATGTGGAATCGATAAAAATTTGTCTGAACGCATCTAGGTTAGGTATGAATGTGTCTATGATGGATAGTTGCGTATAGGTAGGTTTTGGTCATGTCTACGAATATAATCACCTCTAAGTATAGATATGAGTGTGTCTGTGATGGACATGCACATCTACGTTGAAAAAGTGCATATAGGTAAAATAGTCTCGCGTTTGTGATGAAAAAACATGTCTATGTTGCAAAAAGGCATTTAGGTTAACTGAAACCACATGTTTGTAGCAAAAATGTGTCTATGTTTGATTAGGCAGGAATCAGAAGTTCTGTGATGAACATACACTTTCGATTGGATAAACTATCGAGAGGATAGACTCAAACAAGTGCCCTAGGGAGACAAACTGAAGGATAGGCTAAAATTGACAATTTTGTGATAAACATACTTTGCCAATTGGATAAACTGCTAAGAGGATTCACTCATCTGGTTCCCTAAAATAGGTAGGTTTGCTAAGTTGAGTATAGGATAAGCCGTTGAATTGATAAAATCCAGCAAGCTAGGATCAAGTGCAATGTGATAAACATATACACTAGGATAGGATGCAACACCATGTGATAGACATAAGCACTAGGATGGAAGTAGCACTATGTGATAAACATGAGTGCCACTAGAATTGACACGATTGATGTGATTGGATGCAAGAGTACTTGCCCTAGATAGAGTCTAGAGAGAGATTCCATGTGACTTAGAGATTGCACGCAAAGTTGACCTTTGAGGAGCGTGTTGTTATTGAGGCTATGGGTTTGAGAAAATCCCAGAGATTAGGACGAACATTGGATTGTTGACTACTCTTGCAGAGAGATGGAACTCAGAGACATGCACATTTCATTTTTTGACCGACGAGATGTTAGTCACTCTTGAGGATGCATACAGGATACTGCAAGTTTCGATCCATGGGGAGCTCATAGTTTATGACTGAGAGGGAGACATGGATGCACTGCAATGAGTCTCTACAGATCGAGAGTTAGAGATGAGACCAAGACACTTGAGTTGGGATGTTATGCATTCCAGCAGACAGAGGCTAGCAGCTAGGGTAGGAGGGATGATCAGTCAATTTTTATGTGCTGATAGGGCTACACGAGGGTTGGCTATCGAATGGGGGAGGACTATGAAGATCCTTGTGACTGAGCATAGGAAAATTGCATGGGGGCCATGAATTTTGGCACACTTATACCATGAGTTGCACCAGTTTGTTTACCTTGGTGGGTGTGGATTGGCATGTGGAGTTACACCACTACAGGTGTGGGCATATGAGCATATTGTTGTTACCATGCCTATTCGTTTCAGGTTCAGAGGACATGGGCAGTCCTATGCACATCTGTATAGCATGACTACTTCCCAGCCACGAATTGGGAAGCTAGATTACTGGCAGCAAGTTATAGACAACATTGATAGTGTTATATGGAGGTCATATTTAGATTGTGAGGCTTGAAAGGAGGATGCGACAGAGTTGCGATTTTACTTCAAAAGAAGATATTTGATTGGGCAGACTTCGTATATTTTGGATAGACATCTTATTGACAAAGTATGCAAGTAGTTTGACCATCAGTAGAGGATTCCTTAGGGTTCAAGTGAAATTGCATGGACAGTCAGAGAGAAGAGCCTCTAGGGACCCATTTTGTCATATGATGTGACAGTTTCTCAGTTTGAGCAAATGGTGCCTATGTCATGGGATATTTTGTTGGATATTATTGATGCGGGTATGGATGATGAGTATATGACCTATCTTGCTACACATCCTTTTCTGAGATTGACAGACCTAGAAAATCCCATTCCTGTAGTAGAGGAGGAGGATGATGATGAGAATGGGGGTGGTGGGAGATGTAGGAGGCAGAGGAGAGGGTAAGATAGGAGGATGGTGAGAGGGAGAGGTGGAGCCAGAGATGGAGGGAGGGAAGAGGGAGCTGAGGGAGGTGGGGAGGCAGGGCAGGGAGGTAGGCCATCAAGACCACATAGGGGTAGAGGGGGATAGGTTCTACAGGTTTTGGCCCAAACATAGATATAGGGAAAGAGACAGGGATAGGTACAGGATTCCCTGCAGTAGGGTAGATAGGAGGAGGGTGCACAGGGAGGGGACGAGGAGGAAGATGAGCTAGTGATATTGCGAGAGCTCACAGTAGGATAGGACAGTGAGATCGAGGATCTCAAGAGAGACATGACTTGATTGAGGAAACAACTAGCAGATATGCAGCAAGAGAGAGATGAGCCCACATAGAGATATATGGTTGTTGAGGAGACTATACGGGTTGATAGGGCCATAGTTGTAGGTGAAACCTCAATAGGATTAGCTTTTTACCTTCAGACAGGAAATGAGATAGCCTATTGGAGTAACCTCTACTATGTTGCAGAACCACCAAAGCTATGGGCAGAGGCTATAGGAAAGCTTCCTGCTCAACTACTATAGGGAGAGACAAGAGAGGAGAATCTTGTGGCAGGGTCATGGGTCCACCCACAAAACTAGGGGAAGGAGGGGACAAATGAGGTGATCCAGGGGTAGGGACTTTTTGATGCAGAAGCATCCTCGATCGATGAGCAATCTTGCATCAGCCAAAAATATTTCCTTTCAGTTTTGTTCTTGTTTAGTTCATTATGTAGTTTTCTGTGTTCTTACTGGTTGGTATCGGTAGTTGCTTTCTTTTCGTGGAAAATCTTATTTTTCAGTTTCCAAGCTGGTTCATTTGCTTAATTCCATATTTTTCAGTTCATTTAGGTTCTTTTCCGGTCAATTATCGCTTTTGATTGACTGTTTCTAGGTTTCAGGACAATTCTTGTGCTTAATGGTTGGTTTTCCTTCATTACCAGAGTGGTTCTTGGCATGTGGACCTATTTGGGATCTTGTCCGATGTTATTTGGCATTTGGCTGACCTTCTTGTTGAACCACACCTCTTGGTTTTTATTTTCCAAAAATATTTCTTTAATTCTTAGGGCCGACCTAGTTACCCGTTTTATTTTCCTACATTGGTAAATGTAATCTTTTGAGGCTGACCTGGATATGTTTTGGTGGGTATAAATATGATATTATATAATCATTTTCAGGGGCAAAGGAAGTAGAATTGAGAATAAGGATAGGGATTCGCATTTTATGATCCAGTTGATTCTTAGAGTTCTGGTTGGATTGTATCTGGCTTGAAGCCTGCATGTAACCGGTTAACTACCAGATGTTTTGAGATGATTATATGATGATAACCGGTTGGTTGTTGAAAGTTCTAATTCATTGTGCTACTCTTGTTGTATAAGCCAGTTGATTCTCTTTGAGGGTTTTACTGGTTATGGCTACATCAAGTGGTATCGGAGATGGTTATGAACTAGCTAGTGGAAGAGTTGTTTGCAAATATTGAAGTATTCCTTTGGGTGGATAGATCATCGATTGGAGGCAGGTTGCATGTGTGTTCAATAGATCATCAAGGGGAGGCAATTGAAATCGGAAGTCAAATCATCAAGTTGAGGAAATTCACCGAAGTGGAAGAGGAGATGTCGCCTAGAAGGACAAACCCCTGGAGGGTAGAGCAGATGATGGAAAACTTCAAGAATGAAGTGAGGAACAAAATCTGATATGCTTTGGCTAGTTTGTGGATGAACCCTGAATCTAAGGATGAGTATGAAAAAGTCGGTGAAGAGATTGAAGAGGCTAAAGGACTATAAGATGAAAGAGAGGAAATATTCCTAAGAGCAGTGGCACAAGCGAGTAAAGTTCATAAAGTTCAAGTTTCCAACTTTTCTGGAACACTAAACCCAAAGGATCTGATCAATTGGATCGGAGAGTTGGAGGATTACTTTGAGTTTGAGGATGTCAAGGACCCACAAAGTGTCTGGTTGGCACAAAATAAATTGAAAGGGCATTTCGCCTTGTGGTGGAAAGAATTGTAGAAAGACAAAGTGGAGAATGGTGAAATGAAGATCACCTGGTGGAGACAGATGGTTGCAAAATTGAAGGCCAAGTTCATACCAGGACACTATGAGTTGGAATTGTTCAAGAAGTTACAGAACCTAAAATAGAGAAACATGACTGTGAAAGAGTACACTGAGGAATTCTACAAGGTGATGATTAAATCTAGACATAGAGAGATGGACAGACAAAAGGTGGCGAGGTACATAAATGGACTTGCATTTAACATTCAGGATGAGATGAGTATGTTGAGAGTTTCCATAGTTGAAGAAGCTTACTAGTATGCTTTGAAGGCTAAGGAGAAGATGAGAAGAAGACAACCAAATAAACCCAAAGGGAAGGAGATATTCAAAGGACAGATGAGTGACAATATGAAGAAACTGGTTGAGGAAGATGAACGAAAGCCTAAGTGGGGTAAATAATCGGAACAAAAAATACAGAGGAAAGGCACTGGCAGTACAGGTAGAGAATTTCCTAGAAAATATTTCAAGTGTGGAGAAATCGAACATAGATTTAATGAATATAAGCAGGGAATGGCAAGAATTTGTGTGGCAAATGAGAAACCAGAAGGTGAAGGTACTGGATCTGACTATGCACTAGAGAAAGGAGAATCCCTTATGTTCAGAAGAAAGGATACCAAATCTACTAAGAGGAATAGTCTTTTTCAGACTGTGTGCAAATCACGTGGTAAGTGTTGCAATGTTATTGTGGATACCAAGAGTACTGATAATTTGGTATCTGAGGAGATGGTTATGAAGCTTGGATTGAAAAGGATTGAGCATCCTTGTCCTTACGAGGTAAGTTGGTTACAAGATTATCAAAAGATAGAAATAAAGGAACAATGTTTGGTGAATTTCTATATTGGGCCTTTTAGGGATGATGTTTTGTGTGATGTTGTATCTATGAGTGCTTGTCATGTCTTATTTGGAAGAACTTGGCAATTTGATAGAGGAATTATTTATGACTTTAGAATAAACCTAGTCACTATTGAGAAATATGGGCATAAGTTCATATTGATTTCTTTGAAGGAGAAAGAGAAGGAGGTAAAGAACCTGAATCCTGAGAAAAGTTGTAGTACTGAGAAACTGGTTGCAAAGGTTATACCAAAAGGTTTGCAGAAAGATCTGATAGAACTAGTTGCAGAGGTTATACTAGAGGGTGATATGAGTTTGCAGAAAGATCCGATAAATAAACCTGATGGACAAATAGAACCAGATGACATAGAGCTTATGGTAACAAGCCGAACGAAGTCTTGTGGTAGAAACAAATCAGAGTTGTAGAAGATAGAGAGCAGTAAACAGAGACAGTGTGCAGATTTGAAGCAAAGGAAGAGAAACAAAGAGAGTTAGGGGTTAGAGAAGCAGGTTGAGGCACCGGAGGAGCTAAAGTAGAGGTTGGCAGATAAGGAAGATGTTTGGATCAGAAATGAGCATGGGGTCTTTATCATGAATCCTTTTAGATGTTCATGAGTTACCTCTCATGGTACATCTTCTTTCTACCTAGGGTGTTTGATGTAGGAGCATCCTTGGTTGATGAACAATCTTGCATCAACCAAAAATATTTCCTTTTAGTTTTGTTCTTGTTTAGTTCATTGTGCAGTTTTTTTTGTTCTTACCGTTTGGTATCGGTAGTTGCTTTCTTTTCATGGCATATCTTATTTTCGGTTTCCAGGCTGGTTCATGTGCTTAATTCCAGATTTTCAGTTCATTTGGGTTCTTTTCCGATTGTCTATTTATGGGTTTCGAGATAGTTTTTGTGCTACATAGTTTTCCTTCATTACTGGAGTGATTCTTGGCATGTGGACCTATTTGGGATCTTGTCTGATGTTCTTTGGCGTTTGGCCAACCTTCCTATTGAACCATACCTCTTGGTTGTTATTTTCCAAAAATATTTCTTTTTTTTTAGGGTCGACCTAGTTACACATTTTATTTTCCTTCTTTGGTAAATGTAATCTTATGAGGCCGACCCAGATATGTTCCGGTGGGTATAAAGATGATATTATGTAATCATTTGTAGGGGTAGAGGAAGTAGAATTGATAATAAGGATTGGGATTCGCATTTTGTGATCCAGTTGATTCTTAGAGTCCTGGTTGGATATTATCTGGCTTGAAGCCTGCATGTAACCGATTAACTACCAGATGTTCTGAGATGATTATATGATGATAATCGGTTGGTTGCCGAAAGTTATAAGGAAATAATATGATCTATTTTTGTAATCTTGTTATTTTTTCTTGTTGCTTTTGTTGTGTTACTCTTGTTGCATAAGCTAGTTGATTCTCTTTCAGGGTTTTACCGATTATGGCTGCATCACTTTGAATGCTTTGATTCCACCAAGGGCAGCCGACTCCGAGGGAGGATCATCATCATAGCTCTCTTGGGTCCCATTTTGTATCAATTTTTGTATGATGATATAGACACCTATGGGTGATTTTGTAGCCATATGAGATTTTGACATCATTGTATTATGACACTAATATTATTTTTGATATATATATGAGATGATCCATCCTTGTGGCAGCTATATGCATGTGTTCCTATGTGGTCTATGGGATATTATTACATGATGTATGTAGCTATTATGATGATGCAATCTTATGTATGCATGTGTTATTATGATGTGTGGACGCATATAGGTACATTATGGGATGCAATATATTTTTGTTCTTTTCTAGATTTTATATGTATGACATGTATAATGTAAATGTGAATGTATTAAATACAGATTGATGTATGATAGTCATATGTTATGATTATTTACAGGATGAGATGCATGATGTCTATATTTTTGTCTTTTTGATATTTTTATATGAGAATGCAAATGCTAACTAGTGATATATGTAGGATGTGATGCTATCATGATATCTAAATACATATGCATGTGTATGATGTGCTAACATGTATTGATGCAGATGAGATTTATATAAAATGCAGATCTTTTTGGCATGTCAGTATACTTAGTCATATGATAGCAGGTTACATGGACTCGGGAAGGGACAATGGAAGAAAGGGGGATGGAAGATAGAAGATATGGAAGTGAAAGAGGTTTTTGTGCTTTATCATCATTGAGCTTTATTATGGAAAATAGGTTATGAAAATCTAGGTATAGGTTCAACCCAGGAAGCCATTGTACCCATTTGCATGAAGATTAGACAAACACAAGAAAGGAATTCCCTAGTTCATACTAGACTCACAACGTCCTCATATCCTTGTACAAGCCATAGCATTACTAAGATACAATCCACAAACAACAAAATAGGTAAACATACCCCAACCTCGTCTTTCTAGTCAAAGACATCTTGGAGATAGAATCTCTAGTTAGAGACATCCCAGAAAATCTAAAAGACATGTCACCAAAAGATAAAACCAAAAGAAAACCAAGACTTGACACCAACATACAATGAAATACTCAAAGTATTTGTGTTTCTTGCCACATATGTTAACATGTTTGATTTGGTCATAATGTTGTTATCCTAATAAAGGATAGATAGTGTTGAAAAACCCTGTTGTTGCCAAAGTCTGATGAAAGATTTGATTTGTTGAAAGCCCACTGTTGTTTGTGTATCATATGAAACTGACTGAATCCATGAAACTGATACTTTATTGTGAAGAAGAATGGAACTTTATTGTAGATTGGCGATGCAAGTTATCTTTTATTGTGGATTGTGTGCGAAAAGGAGGAATGAAAAGACTATGCTCCTAAAAACATGTGATGCTTAGGGTACCACTTCCTTCACTAGATTTAGGATTTTGCCCACGGTTGCAGATTGGACTTAATTCATTATGGAAGGAAAGGGTGAAAAGGGAAGTTTTATTATGAATGGTTAACCAATCTTAGGTAGATCAATAACAAGCCATGATGGGATTCTGTCAGTTTATTATGAAGGAGTAGGTTGTGAGTGTGTGTGCAAAGTGAAAGGATGAGATTGAATCCTCAAGGAGGGAGGAGCAATGTCTCTACACATGGCGTCGGTAACCCAGTTTTCAACATGGTACTTGCCCAGGACGCCATCGAAGTGGGTTTCACCGTTTGAGAGATTTCTTTCTCTTTACTTTTTTCAATTTTTCAATTTTATTTATTTATTGTGTCACAAGGTGCCTGTTTGCTAGGTTTTCACCAAGTAACAATTTTTGTATTTTTGATATTTTATTTTTTTTGTTATTTTGATATTGGGATATTTTGAAAAACTATGTGTAAAACCTGCAAAGGTGCATGTTGTTGATAAGATCTACCAAAGGTTCTCCATCTAGTGTTGAAATTTGATATACACCCAATCCATAGACTGTTGTGATGATGTAAGGACCAATCCAATTTGGTTCGAACTTGCCCTTCTTTTCTTTGTCTTTCTGATTTTTAGGATTTTCTCTGAGAACTAAGTCACCCACCTCAAATGTGTGAGGCTTGACCTTATGATTGTAGCTCTAACTCATTCTTTGTTGATATGCTTTAAGATGATTAAAAGAAGTTTGTCTATGCTCATCCAATAATTCTAGTTCTTTTAAGCGGGAGACTTTGTAATCTTCATCATTGATTAGATTGCGCAAGGAAACTCCCTAGGATGGTAGGTCAACCTCAATAGGAAAGATAGCTTCAGAACCATAGACAAGTGAATAAGGTGTAGCTCTAGTGGGTGTACGAACAATTGTGCAGTAGGCCCAAAGTATAGGGTTGATTTGGATATGTCAATTGCGGCCAACATCATTGAATGTCTTTTTAAGGATTTTGAGAATAGTTTTATTAGATGCCTCAAATTGACCATTACCTTGGGGTAGTATGGAGTGGAAAATTGACGATGGATATGGAAACAATCACAAAGCTCATGAACATCCTGGTTCTTGAAAGGACGCCCATTATCTATGACAATGGAAAGGGGAACATTGTAGTGGCAAATGATGTAATTAAGGATAAAAGTTGCAATCTTCTTTTCAGTGACTTGGGTGAGAGGAACAACTTCAATCCACTTTATAAAATATTTTGTAGTTGTGATAATGAATTTATGGCCATTGGAAGAAGGAGGGTGAATCCTACCTACCAGGTCAAGTCCCTACTAGCAAAAGGGCCAAGGAGTAGCAATTGGTTGAAGTTCTTGCGCTAGTGTGTGAATAAGGTCTCCATGAATCTGATATTGCATACACTTTCTGACAAACTGATATGAGTCTTTTTCCAAAGTAGGCCACTAGTATCCATTCCTCAACATTTTCTTGGCTAAGGTTGTGTTTCATGCTTGAAAATCATAAAATTAAATCTGATTAGGGGGTAAAGACGATCATGAATCTTTAACTAATCAAACATAATCAAACATAATGCAATAGAATATTAAATTGAAAGAAATGAAAGCTTTAAACTAAGTAAAACTCCATATTTCTAATTTGTACTTCCATTGTTCTTCTCCAAAATTGTGTGGGTGGCTCTCAGGTATTGCACTGAAATTCCTGCATAAATTGGCAATTGCTTTGAAGAGTGCAATCTAGTTTGATTTGAGAAAATGATGTTGTTTCTATATATTTTCAACATAGATAGGGAGGGATTTTGAACTCAAGTCCTGATTGGGAGTGAACTGATTTAGATTGATCAGTTAACACAGTTGATTGATTTGTTAACTTAGATTGATTGACTTGTTAACTCATTTGATTGAGTACTCAACTAGATAGATAGGGGAGATGATTGAATTGATTAATTAGTCAGAAAAGGTGATTTGGAGTGAAAAGGGGTGATTGAAGAGTTAACTAAGTTAACTGATTTGATCAATCAGTTATGATTTCAACATGTGTTGTAGGATTTTGAAATTGAATTTCATTTTCATTTTCAATTTGGATTTGAATTTGGATTTTTGAATGCTGAAATACACATGAAATTAACTGAAATCCACATTTGGGGAATTGTAAATTTGAGAGAAATGAAATTAAATGGAATTATTTGAAATGCGAATTTGGAGAATTGGAAGAATAAGTTAATTAATTTAAATAATTTAAATGAAATTATTTAAACATTAGAAATAGAATTAATTAAAAAACAAAGAATTAAGGAAATAATCATGATTAATTAAATAATTAATATTTAGGAGAGGGTTAATTGACTAATTAATTAAAGAATAGAAGCTGAATAATTAAAAATGTTGAATGAGATGATTGAGTTAGTTTAGAAGAATAATTATCTTAATTAAATAATTAAAGAATTACTTAATTAATTAGGACGAATAATTAGTGATGATGAAAAAGATGTTTTTTAGTGTCTAAATTTTCCCCTCTTTGACACGATGTCAAGATGACGTTGTTTCAAAGAAAATGAATTTTTTTTTGCCCCAATATGCCCCAGTGATGCTTATAGTGTAAATATGCACCCTCGGAAAAAGTGGTCAAAAAATTATGAAACTGAGACCATTTTTTCGATATCGTGGTAGTGAGAAACTATGTGAAGTTTTGTGTGATTTCAAGTATGTTTGACTATGCTACAAGTGCATTGAAGTTTAGGGGGACCACGACCGTTCTAGTGGGAAAGACCCTAATTTGAGCTATAAATAATAAATTTTTCCTTTCATTTAGTCATTTACATTCATTTGATTTTGTGGATCTCTTCTTGATTTTGTTTCTTTCTTGCAACTTTGGAGCATGATGGCAGGCCACAGAGTGAGATTGCACCTGTCTGATCGAGTGCGTTCATACCAGAGACCGCCTGGCATTGGAGGCATGGTAGGTATTTCGAATATTTTGCTCGTTTTTGCTTGTTTTTCCAATTTTTTCATTTTGATTTCAGAGCCAAAATTTTTAACATATGCGCAATTGTATGTCGATCTGTGCACAATTGTTAATATTTAGGCGCAATTGTTTTAAATGATTCGCATTTGTCTTTTGAGTGCGCAATTGTATTTAAAAATTAACAATTGAAAATTCTGATGCACAATTTCTTTAAATAGTTTGCATTTGTTAATATTAATGTGCAATTGACTTAATTGATTAGCAATTGATTGTTGTTGATGCACATTTGTAATTATCAGTTCACATTTGTTGATTGGAATGTTTTGCCAAAATACTTGATTTGGTTCTTTGTCGTGTGAATAAATTATCTAATATTATCTCATGTTTTTTAGGAGAACTTATGTTTGTTGATAGGTAGATAGACGAGGCCTAATGGTCTCGATCAACGAGATGAGTTGTCATAGGAGGAGGTTACTTTGATTAGGCATTTTGGATTATACCACATTAACCATCTTACAGAGGTTACAACCAATAGGGCCATGATCACTACTTTGGTTGAGCGGTGGCATTCAGAGACTTGTTCATTTCATTTGCCCATGGGAGAGGAATCAATTACCTTAAAGGATGTGTGGCACGTATCCTTCACGTTCCCATTCATCATGCTAGAGTTACATTCGGTCACAGAGATGGTATTCGGGGTTTATGTGATCTATTTGAGTGCATTGAGTAGGATATACAGATACAAGGTGGATAATATATCCTATGGGATGCTTTAGATTACAATTATTTAACTGTCGTGTTATGCAGTATTGTAGTTGGTCCTCTGATTCCTGATAGGACACATGGATTTCCAGGTGTTGGGGTAGAGTTATCCATGATATGATCATACACATACACATTTATGCTTGGGGTCTTTTCTTATTGGCCACTTTATATCATCAGATGCATGGGGTTGTTTATCTTGGATAAAATTCCATTGGTTGCGGGATCACATTTCTCTAGGTATGGACTTGGGAGCACATAGCTATCTTTCGGTCGATTGTCCATGTTGATCTTGGTGCTGAGAAGCCATATGCATATAGATACACATCTCACATTAGGCATAGGGTGTCAGGGAACACCCTTTACTAGAGACATCAGATTGATATTTTATATTATTTTTCATGGAGCCCATATATTGATTACCCTCATTGGGATAATGATGCGTAGAATTTTCCATATTGTCGTCAGCAGAGATATTTGATTGGTCAGGATGTGGGTACCCATAGAGTTATTAATATTCATCTTCCTGGTCATGTACTCTGTCAATTCGGGGAGGTACAGGGGGTTCTTGATTTTACTTCTTATTTTGCTTGTATCTATTGAGAGATCAGAGATTGGGGGCTTGTGTGCAGCCTCATGTTGCTATTGTAGAGTTTGATTCTCTTCAGCCATTACAGTGTGGTTGGTCCACTAGGGTTGTAGATCCTAGTGCTACACCTCAATATGATGCTTGGTGGGTGCATCATATGCCAGTACCATTGATGGATCCTATAATTCATATTTCTCCTTATCAGATTTGACATAGGAGGGGGTAGAGAGGGAGAGGGAGAGGGAGAGATGGTGGAGGGCGAGATGGTGGAGGCCGAGATAGGGGGAGGATGAGGTGGAGGTCAGATTGGGTTGATTGCAGTAGTAGCGGCAGCAGAGGTAGAGTGAGAGGATAGTGAGAAGCTCTGGGCAGGATGGGAGTGAGAGTGATGATTCTGAGATAGGATCATCTAGTAGTGGAGGGATTCACAGTGGGGATGGTGGTGGGCAAGATATTGAGATGCCCCAAGTTGGAGATGCACCAGCTGTAGAGGGAGGTGGCAACAAGGAGGGTGAGCAGGAGAAGGTTCTGAGAGCTCAGATTAGGAGCTTGGAGGATCTTGTTGTGGCTTTGAAACAATGACAGATGGATGATAGGGAGCACTTCCGTAGAGTGTATGGTGCTTTAGAGGCAAGGAGAGATCAGATTACGGGAGAGAGGGATAGGACTATTGTCAATCGAGATCATCTCTAGCGAGAGCAAGATGATGTGGTGCAAAGGGCACAAGTGGTCATGGATGCTTATGATCAGTCATTTGGCCTAGGGACTGATGGGTGGAGACAGTCAGATAGATTTTTCACTATTGCTCAGGAGGATATATACTATAGATAGGCATATGAGAGAGTCATTCCTGAAGATCAAAGGGAGCCTAGCTATCAATCCTATAGATCTCAGGGTGGATCTAGTAGGGACATGATTTGACATATGAGTAGCGAAGGTGCAATGGGTCCTCCTAGGGAATCATCAAGTCATCAGGG
This sequence comes from Cryptomeria japonica, assembly GCF_030272615.1. Taxonomy (NCBI): domain Eukaryota; kingdom Viridiplantae; phylum Streptophyta; class Pinopsida; order Cupressales; family Cupressaceae; genus Cryptomeria; species Cryptomeria japonica. Next base: position 467,509,697 of record NC_081414.1, read on the forward strand.
GATAGGATCAAGCAAACATGATCCACCTGGGGATATGGGTAGTGCCAGTTGAGACACTCTATCTTGTACTTGATATGATGTATTCAGACTTTTTTTGAGATATATATCATATGCATTTTGGTAGTGTTCTACATGCCTTGTGTTATTTTTACGATGTATGGTTCTATATGATGTGTTATGTGTGTGATGCATTTTATGATTCTAGTGCATTCTATTTTATGTAATGTGATGATATGATTGTGAAACTAATGCTTTTATAAAAATTAATATCATAATGAATCTAAATTTTTTTTTACATGATATGAAATTAATTCTAATGCAATGAAATCTAATTGAAGATGTATTTAAGGTAAGTGATAATGGCAGTGAATTTAAGTAACGCTTATTTTAATGATAATGCAATCTAACTAATAGGAAATGAACTTCAAATGATATGCAACCTATATGAATATTTTTTTTTGTAATGCCAGAATACATTGTTGATCGTGCCTCTTGGTTTAGAAGAAGTGTTAGTAAGAAAGATAGATTTGGAATAGATGATGAAGAGATAGGTTAAAGATGAGGAATCAACTGTGTTAACTTGATAGAAAAATCGATATGATATGATAGTGATGAGTACTCTTCTTTGCCTTTATTCGTAGTGCAATACATTATCATAATTGAGCCTTCTTATGTAACAATGAAGCATAGTACACCAAGGTATAAGGAACCAGGATGTATAGATATCTCATTGCAAGAAACAAACACGTAGTAGACAAGGAATGAACCCTCCATTCTAGGAATTATGCTAGGGGTCGAGGTATCTATGGCATTCACAGGTTGAATGCTCCTATCACAGACACCCACTAGATAAATTGCCCTATAACTTAATTGGTTCACACCACCAAATAATAAACAAAGTAAAGGAGCATGCCCATCATGGCTCCTCTAGCCACTTTTGGACATCCTTGAGTAGCATAGAAACATGATCTTTGCCGATTGATAAAAGATAAAACCAAATTAGACAAAACTTAGCAGCTAGACTTACTGTGCCTTTGCTTTGATTTGTTTGATCTGATGGTTGATAATGTCTTGTTTAAAAAGTTTTGGACCCTGTTTAAGACTAACCTGTCTGGTTTCAAGTGTATCTGATTCTGTCTAAGACATGATAATGATCATGTTGATGTGGATATCAACGATTAATAAGACTTGATCAGGTTGGTTGTAGATGTTTGATAAGATATTTATATCCTTTGTTGAACTCTGTGCCTATGTTTGCTAGATATCTACTAGGGTATTTGTTTCTCATGAGACATTTTATTGCAAGTTTTGATTGTTTTCGATTTTGAGTTTATTTTTTGAGTTTTATGATGTTTAGGGTTTTTGTGGATCATATTTGAATGTTTTTGTTTGATTTTTTGTGGTATTTCAATTGTTTTTAGTATTTGTTCAGGACCTTTTTCTGATTTTTAGGGTCTTCTCATGACTTTTTATGATTTTTAAGATTTTTGCGTTTTGCAAATGTTTTTGGATTTTTTTCAAGACTTTGTCTGAATGTTTTTGATTGATTTCTCAGGATCATATATGGATGTTTTTGATTGATTTTTTCAGGACTTTATCTGATTTTTAGGATTTTTTCAGGTATGTTGCTAGTATGTAGACCTATGATGACATGATGATCTAGGCAATTCATATGGAGAAATAAATTTTTGATATGAGTTATGCCAATCCAAGATGCATGATGAAGATGAAATTCCTATTCAAAAAAGGATGATTGTGTGTTTCTTTCATTCTGAAATGTACTAATTGAATCAAAGGTATGAAACATTTCAGAGATAGGAGTTCAATCTATTCTCAAAAGGCTTTAGACCATCCAACCTAACACACTATGTAACCAGGACTTATGAATGGAGGTACATAAAAATTTTCCATCAATTATTGAAACTTTGATCTCCTTTTTCCCATGTATGTGCATTTGAGTTTATTCCAACTCTTATAATCATTATAGTGTTAGACAATTCAGATAACTGGAAGACAACTGAGAGGGAGAAGGGTAAATCAGTTGTTACATATTTCAGGAACATTCAACAATTAAAACTTAAATACCGAAACCCAAAACAATAATACCGAAATAGCAGTTAATCAATTAAGCATAAGCAATAATCATAGAATAAAAACCATTCACACAACACCAATATTTGTACGTGGAAAACTCGATAAAGGGAAAAACCACGATGGGAAGCCTATCCACAGTTAGATAATACTTCTTCAGTAAGTATGCGAATTACAATGAAGGGGCCTACACTTGTAGGAAGGCCAACATCCTAGAGCACACTTCTCATCACAAAAGGAGCCTCACTGACTACATATAAATCCAAAGAACAATCTGGAGAAGTGTTGAACTACAAAAGATAGCATCTCCTATGCCAGAGTACAGTTCTGGTTAAGCTCAATACCAGAGGACTAAATCCTCTTACATAAACCCAATTCAATCTCCAATGATTGACCAACTCCTCTGCCTGAATGATATTACATTATTTTCACATTACATTCCTTGACCATGACATCTTGCATTAACCATGATGATCTACAATGAGATCTTACATCTATTTATACAAAACCCTCAAGCATAAACAATCAGGTCAGCCACCAGATAATAAACCAATTACATAATTACAAACCATGTTGGCCTTATACCAAATAAATAATAACAACACATAAGACATCCAAGAAATACATCAATAGGTCCTATCCACATGTTACATTAAAGTCAGTCCATAACCTAGATCAACCGAGACCAAGTATAGGTCCACACGCTTCAACATTGATCTCCAAACACCAAGTCTTGAACATGATCACCAACATCATCCTAAAACTCCACCAAAAGCTGCACCAACACCACTTATGCAATTCATCAAAGATCTCCATCAAAAGCTCTGCTAGTGAAACCCTCGCTAGAACTAGAAACCAATCTTCTAAGCAAGCAAGATAGCATCCAATCACCAGACCAAAACCAACTGACCAAATATGAGTATAAGTATCATGAGCAAGCCAATTCCATCACCAAACTATATCGAAGCCTACCGGATCATGCCAGATCCAATTTAACCAGAAACCACTCAACCTACTAGATTTAGAAGGGTGTTGGTAAAGCATCCAAACAGCTAGTGTTGACATCAATGCAACACATTATCAATTCCACCAAATGGCCAACAATCTCCCCCTTTAAAATTGATGGCAACACTAGATGTGAAAAACATCTAAGTACCAAGAAATGCCAAACAAGTCTCTTCATGTGGAAGACAAACAACAAATTCCCACAAATAGCTCTGAATATCAATATCTCTCCCTCTTTGAATAATATCTCTGTAAAGCTCTGAATTTATTTTCCTTGTCAATATCTCTTCCCCTTTCTTTTTCTTTTTCACATCACTATCTCTCCCCCTTTGACATCAATGCCAAAAATCTGACAAAAATATCAAAGCAAAAACATAAGCCTTTGAATCTCAAAGCTGACTCCTCCCCCTAAGTAGTCACATTCCACATCAGTGGCAGAATGAATAGTATCTCAGATAGTGCATGTCAGACTGATGCCAAACCGCATCAATCAAGTCTCTACCAGAGGGGCAAAAACTCCCAATATGTCTCTCAGGTGCTCAAACGATTCCTTGGATAAAGGTTTAGTGAAAATATCTGCAATCTTCTCTTTAGTGTTCACATAAACCAGTCCAACTTCAGTTTCTTCCACCTTCTCCTTCAAAGAGTTATACTTGATAGATATGTCCTTTGTTTTAGAATGAAATACCGGATTCTTTGATATATCAATAGAAGAAGAGTTATCACAGTGAATAACTACTGATGCATCATAATCCACCTTTATATCCTTCAACATTTGCTTCATCCATAAAAATTGTGTACAGTTAGTAGCAATAGCAACATACTCAGCTTCAGCATTAGATAGAGAATTACATGAATGTTTCTTGCTTATCCATGAAACCAACTTCTTTCCAAGAAACAAAGCTCCACCAGAAGTACTTTTCTGGTCATCAACATCTCCAGCCCAATCAACATTTGTATATGCACATAAAGTAAATTTATCATCCTTAGGGTACCACAAGCCATATTCTGATGTACCTTGCAAGTATCTAAAAATCCTTTTCACCACCATCTCATGATTATCTCTAGGTCACTCTAAAATATTAAAACAATACAAACAACATTCATAATATCAGGCCTAGTTTGAGTCAAATAAAGAATACCTCCAATCATAGATTTGTATCTTATAGGATTTACCGTTGCAGAAACATCTTTTCTTGTCAATTTTTCACTTGTAACCATAGGAGTACTTACCGGTTTAGAATCTCCCATACCAAATTTATTCAACAATTCCTTAGCATATTTAGTTTGACAAATAAAGATACCTTTGTCAGTCTCAGTAATCTACAAACCTAAGAAAAATTTCATCTCACCAATCATAGACATCTCAAATTCTTTCTCCGTATTCTTAGAAAATTCTATGCATAACTTATCTTTACCTCCAAAAATAATGTCATCAACAAATACTTCAACAATTAGTATATCATCATTAGTGATTTTATAATATAAATTACTGTCAGCACTACCCTTAGTAAAACCAAGCTTCAAAAGATATTTATCCAACCTTGCATACCAAGCTCTAGGTGCGTCTTTCAATCCATATAAAACTTTCCTTAACCTGTAAACCATATCTGTATATCTGATAGTGAAAACTCATCAGATTGCTCAATATAAACTTCCTCATCAAAATCCCAATTCAAAAATGCACATTTAACATCCATCTGATAAACCTTGTAGTTTTTATAAGCAGCATAGGCAAGAAATAATCTTACAACTTCAATCCTAGCTACAGGCGCAAAAGCCTCTCCATAATCAATTTCTTCCTTCTGAGAATATCCTTTACAAACCAATCTAGCCTTATTCCTTATAAATTGACCATCCTAATTCAATTTATTCCTAAAAACCCATTTAGTTCCAATAACATTTTTATTTTTAGGTCGGGGAACCAAAGTACATGTGTTATTTTTCTCGATCTGATCTAATTCTTCTTCCATAGCTTTCAACCAATGCTCATCTTTACATGCTTCAATTACTGATACCGGTTCAATTTGTGAAATTAAACATACCTCATTAGTTGCTAGTCTTCTTTTTGTCATCACTCCATTGCTCTTATCCCCAATGATTTGATCTTCAGAATGATTCAATCTCACATACGTAGGAGTCTTCTGACTCTCTGTTTCTCTTTCATGTTCTTCAGTTACTGTAGAATTCTCTGATGTTGCCGGAGTAACTGGTTCAACTCTCTATTCTGGTAAAGGTTCTACTGGTTCATATATAATCATTTCCACTGTTGATTCCTTCTCATAAAATCTGATTTGACTTATGTTCAGCTCATCTACTTTGACATTAGCACTCTCCACAATTCTCTGCAATCTCTTGTTATAACATCTATATGCTTTGATTTCATTAGAATAACCAAAAAATATACCTTCATCACTTCAAGGATCAAATTTCCCAATAGTATCATCTCTCCTGATATAACATTTACTACCAAAAATTCTGAAATATTTAACTGTAGGTGTATTGCCAAACCATAATTCATAAGGTGTCTTACCAGTTTCCCCTTTGATATGTACTATGTTGAATGTATAAACTATTGTACTCACTACTTCTCTCCAGTAGATATGGGGTAGATTAGCTTCCATTATCATTGTTCTAGTAGCATCCAGAATAGTTTTGTTTTTCCTTTCCACAACTCCATTCTGTTGAGGTGTCCGGGGAGCAGAAAATTGTCTTCTTACACCATGCTTGGCACAAAAGTTATTATACTCATCGGATGTGAATTCTCCACCATGATTTAATCTCAAATATTTAATCTTCAATCTTGCCTCAGTTTCCACTTTAGCCTTAAAGATTTTAAATTTTTCAAATGCTTCAAATTTTTCTCTCAAAAAAGTAACCCACATCATTCTAGAATAATCATCAATGATTAGCATGAAATATCTATCACCATGAAAAATTTTAACTCTAGAAGGGCCACATAAATCAGCATGAATAAGATCAATAACATCATTTGGTTTATCTTGTATACTCCTAAAAGAGATTCTGACCTGTTTACCCTTTTGACATTCTTTACATACCAAATTATAGGGCTTCATAATCTTAGGTATATCCCTAACTACCTTAGTTGAACTGATCTTCACAATACAATCAAAATTCACATGACACAACCTTTTATGCCATAGCCAACTCTCATCAATCTATGTAATCAAACGTGTCTTCTCATCGGAGTTCAAATGAAATATATTACCTTTTGTTTGTGTACCAGTTGCAATCTCCAAGCCAGATCTGTTAATGATTTTGCATTTTCCATCCTTGAACTGTAATTGAAATCCCTTATCTACCAATTGTCCTTTACTCAAAAGATTGTGCTTCAAACCTTCAACATAATAAACATTGTCAGTATTGTTCTTACCATCCAATGATATAGTTCCTTTTCCTTTGATCATACATGCCTTGTCATCTCCAAATCTAACTAGACCACCATCAAATTCTTTCAAAGACATAAACTTCCCTTTATCTCCAGTCATATGATGTGAACAACCACTGTCAATTACCCATTCATCCTTGTCTTCAATTTTAGCAGCAAGTGCCTTCTCTTCATGTGCATTCTCTTCCAATGTTGGATCATCTTCCTTGATAGCCAGGAACACCCATTCCTACCCATTGTCGGATCCACTAGTAGAGTCTTCTGTCGGTTCATCATTTGAATCAGTAATGCCTTCCTCATTCACTATGTAGCATGATTTGTCTTTGTTTTTCTTATGCTTATATTTGTTCTGATATCCAGGGTTAGGCTTAAATGATCTTTTAACTCTTTCTTCAAATATTGAATTCCTTTTAGGACATCTAGATGCAAAATGACCAATCTTATTACATGCAAAACATTTAAAAGGTTCTTTTCCTTCATACTTACTTCCTGCCAGTCCTTTCGGTACTCTTCTAGAAAATAGTGCTTCAAGTTGCTCAAACTCATCATCTTCTCTCTTCATATCTTCTAACTCCTTTGCATATAAATATTTCCAGTCTTTCTTACCGGTTGTAGATGTATATTCATGAAAATCAGGTTCAGTCTTCACAGCTCCAAAAGGTCCAAATTCCTCAAGCTCAAAAGCAGATAGTTTCCCAACCAAAGTATCTCTATTGAAAGATGTATTAGCCATTGTTATCAACTCATTAACAGAAGTAGCCTTTATTTTGTAAGCCGATGGTAGGGCTCTCAGAACTTTAGAGACAATTTCATCTTCACTCAGAGTTCCACCTCAACATTGTATTCCCATAAAAATCTCATTTACCCTTTCCATGAATGCAATAATCTTTACATCTTCTTCCATCTTTAGGTTTTCATATCTCACTCGGTAACCATCAAGTTTAGCAATCTTCACTGTAGGGTCACCTTCATTAAGAGTCTCTAACTTATTCCATATAGCCTTTCCAGATGATTTGTTGGTTAATCCCATTATTTATTGATTAGAAAGTGCACATAAGAGGGCTTCTCCTACTCTACAATCATTCTCAAGCTCCTTGTCCTAGTTTACCAAAGGAGGATTGTCAGATCACAGATTATAGGGTGTGACACCATTCTATGTGATCTCTCAAATCTCCTTTCCAAGACATCTTAGATGAGTCTCCATCTGAATCTTCCATACTGTGTAATTTGTTCCATCAAGCCTCTGAATATCCCTCTAAAAGATAGCTCTAGAAGAACTGGATGAACTTGAACTATTAGTTGCCATAGGATCTTCCTCAAGCAGTTAAGCATTCTATAGAGAGGACCAAATCTTTGATACTAATCGTTAGACAGTTCAGATAATTGGAAGACAACTGAGAGGGGGGGGGATGAATCAGTTGTCACAGATTACCGAAACATTCAACAATTAAAAATTTAATATCGAAACCCAAAACAATAATACCAGAATAGAAGTTAATCAATTAAGCATAAAATTCATTCACACAACACCAAGATTTCTACATGGAAAACCCAGTAAAGGAAAAAACCATGGTGGGAAGCCTACCCACAGTCAGATAATACTTTTTTAGTAAGTATGTGAATTACAATGAAGGGGCCTGCACTTGCAGGAAGGCCAACAACCTAGAGCACACTTCTCATCACAAAAGGAGCCTCACTGACTACATATAAATCAAGACAAAAATCTGAAGAAGTGTTGAACTGCAAAAGATAGCATCTCCTATGCCAGAGTACAATTTTGGTTAATCTCAATACCAGAGGACTAAATCCTCTTACATAAAACCAATTCGATCTCCAATGATTGACCAACTCCTCTGCCTAAATATTATTACATTATTCGCACATTACATTCCTTGACCATGACCTCTTGCATTAACCATGATGATCTACGATCTACAATGAGATCTTACATCTATTTATACAAAACTCTCGACCATAAACAATCAGGTCGACCACCAGATAATAAACCAATTACATATTTACAAACCATGTCGGCCTTAGACCAAATAAATAATAACAACACATAAGACATCCCATAAATACATCAATAGGTCCTATCGACATGTTACATTAATTTTGGTCCATAACCTAGATCAACCAGGACCAAGTATAGGTCCTCATGCTTCAGCAATGATCTCCAAATGCCAAGTCTCGAACATAATCACCAACAGCATCCTAAAACTCCATCAAAAGTTGCACCAACACCACTTATGCAATTCATCAAAGATCTCCATCAAAAGCTCTATCGGTGAAACCCTCGCTGGAACTAGAAACCAATTTTCTAAGCAAGCAAGATAGCATCCAATCACCAGACCAAAACCAACTGACCAAATATGAGTATAAGTATCATGAGAAAGCCAATCCCATCACCAGACTATACTCGAGCCTAGTGGATCATACCAAATCCAAGTTGACCAGACTCAACCTATCAGTACCATAAGGGTGGACTGGGAAAGCATCCAAACAACTAATGTTGACATCAATGACAAAACATCAATGCAACACATAATCAATTCCACCATATGGCCAACATATAAACCCTTGGAATTTTATGTGGCTAGATACGTGTGTTATTCTGACTTCAAAAGAAACCTAGATAGAGCCTCATTGCCAGCAATATTTAAGGGCTCTAATGAGGTTACACATTGCAATCTCTCAAATATTGCTCCATTGCTAGTAGGCGTCCATAGCTGAAGCAGTCATTGGCTAGCAGGGACCTTAAAGAGATCAGTCTAGACCAGTTAGCAAGAGTAAACACAATGGAAACACAAGGACATGATGGAGGCAATGTAGAACAGATTGAATTACATTATGAAAATTGATTACAACCAACCGGTAACAACCAGGTTATAGTAACCGGCTTACAGGCCTGCTAAAACATGCTCAAAATATAAAATGGGTCACAACTGGTGCCTCAAATCTTAATATATATCTTCTATGCTCTTTATAACTCCCTCCAATTATAATCTAATGCTTTATTACAATGATTTATATGATCCAAGGGGATTCAGTCAGCCCAGAAAGGGATCAAACCTGAAGAACAAGACCTAATGTGTAAAACCAACAAGGTAAGCCTCCGCCAAAGAAATTCCTCCGAAAAATACAAAGGATGAAGTGTAGATCATGAGGAAAGGTCAGCCACATGCCAAGGAACATCGGAATCAATGCTTAAGGCTCCATAAGCTACGGAAAGGATCTAGTAGATCACCAATGCAAATAGGTCCAGGCAACCGATGACAAAAAACTATCTCGGAAACCAGTAGTGATAACTTGCCGAAAAATGATCCAAATGCTCCATGGTTTGGGAATAAGGAAGATGATCAAGTCTTCAAGAAAAATCCAACTCCACAAGTTCTGGTGAGATAAATCCGGAAATATAGAAAGAAATGTTGAAACTACAAACAAAAAGCAAAACAAAAAGGAAATATTTTTGGTTGATGCAAGATTGCTATGAACTGGGGATACTCCTGCATCAATAGCCCTGATGGAGTTACTCGCATGTTTCCTTAGTCAAGATTTATTTCACATTTTTGCATGATATTTCATTTATATATCTATTTTATTTTGCCTTGAGATGGATATTTGGCATAACTTTTCTTTTTTGTTTTCTTGCCTTGACTTGTAAGTAATGAAACCTACTTGGGTATGCCAATTACAGTGGCACTGAAGTAGAATTTTGGATTTTTTGCTAGCCACACGATCAACTAGGTAGCTGTAAATGACTTAGAGCTATTGATTAATGTTTGAGATATATTGCAATCAGTAGACTTTGGGTAACAAGGCTTAATACTGAAACCTCTACTCAACCATGGATAAATCTCAATCACAAGGTGACATTGAAGATGAATGAGTAAAGACCTCCTAAAACTTCATGAACAAGTATCTAGGAATGAGACCACCTTCTCTCCCTTCAATGCAGACAAGTGAATGACTTAGACAATCTCCTTGCTTTATTGATGCAACTATTTGTAAAGAAATAATCATATGTAGCTATATGTTGTGCAATTTAAAATTCAGATATGCGATACAATGCAGTTTGGAAATATGCAAATGCAATACTAAAAATTTAAATGAAACTGTCCCTTAGATGTAATATCTTTTTAGGTGCATGGTGTTCATGGGTTCGGGGAGTGGATCTTCCTCCATTATTGTTAAATGATAAGCATCATTTCCAACTACTCATGTTATAACAAAAGGATCTTGCTAGTTTGCTTCAAATTTTCTTGGCTTTTCTCTCTCCACTAAGTTCCTTTGGTTTTCCTTTAAGACAAGGTCTCCTACTTCAAAGTGATGTTGTCTCACTCTTTTATTGTAGCTTCTGCACATTCTATTCGGATAACCTTGTAAGTGATTCAGGGCAGTCTATCTCTTTTCATCCAAGAGTTCCAACTCTTTCAACCTTGCAACTCTATGATCCTCATAAGATATGATATTCTTTACAGAGATCCTCAGTGATGGTAATTCTACTTCAATAGGCAAAATGGATTTTGTACCATATACCAAAGAGTACTGTGTGGAACCTATTTTTATGTGTATACCTGTTCTGTAAGCCCGTAGAGTGGGATTGAGTTGTATGTGCCAATATCGGCCTACTTCATTAACAAACTTTTTAAAAAATTTAAGGATTGTTTTATTTGTTTCCTCTACCTGACCATTTCTCTAAGGATAATTTGGAGTTGTAAAGCATTGTTGAATATGGAATTGTTCACAGTTTTGCCACTTCATGGTTTTTGAAAGGTCTAGCATTATCTGTTACAATGCTCATTGGTATTCCATATCGATAGATAATATAGTTCAGAATAAACGTAGCTATTTTATTGCCTGTAGTATAGGTCATAAGGATTACCTCAACCCATTTAGTGAAATATTTTGTGCCAATGAGAATGAACTTGTGTCCATTAGATGAAGTAGGGTTGATTTTCCCTACTAAATCAAGTCCCCATTATGAGAATGGCCATGGTGATGTTATTGGTTGAAGATCTTATGTTGGCACATGGATCAGGTCTCCATGGATCTAACATTGTCTACATCTTTGCACATATTTGTATGAATCTTTCTCCATTATCATCTAGTCATAACCCGTTCTCAATTGTTTTTTAGCTAGAGTTGGGCCACTGACATGGGCGCCACAAATACCATTGTGAAATTATTGTAGAGCTAGTTGTGCTTCATCAGTATTGAGACATCTAAGTAGAGTTGTATCCAAGCTTATTTTGTACAATGTATCTACAATGAGTGTGTATCTAGATGCTTGCCTTATGAAAGTCTTTCTTTGATTGAATGAAAGGTTAGGTGGCATATATTAATCATGTAAATATGTATATATCTCTTGATACCAAGGAGATTCAGATCCTACTATTGCACAAACATATTCTGAAGTTGGTATTTCATATGAAGGTACCATCAGTTGTTCCACTACGAACTCAAATTGAGTTCCATTGTTTGGCATGTCAAGGAGAGATCCCACAGTTTCTATTACATCCGCAGCTTGGTTCTGTAGGTCAGGGATTCACTCGAATGTGATATTGATGAAATATTTCTTTAGTTCTTCTACCAAATATTTGTAAGGTGTGATCTTGTCATCTTTGCTTTCATAATCATCATTCACCTGATTTATAATGAGCTGAGAGTCACCATATACTTGTAAGTTTTATATTTTCCATTGTATTGTTGTCTGGAATCCTATGACCAAGGCTTCATACTTGACTATGTTGTTTGTGCAAGTGAAGCTTATTCTAAATGACTTGGGAATAGAGTCACCTTGAGGTGTGATAAAAATAATTATTGCTCCTACTCCATGGTTCATATGTGATCTATCAAAGAATAATTTTCACTCGTTGGATATTGTGACTATAAAGATAGACTCGTCTAGAAAGTATATCAACATAGGATGGTGGTCTAGCATTGGTGCTTCTACTAATTGGTCTACAATAATTGGTCTTTTGATGGCTTTTCCATCAACATATTCAATGTTGAATTCATTGAGGATCATTACTCATTTGGCCAACCTTCCAATCAGTGCAAACCTGCTTAAAAGGTACTTGAGTGGATCAAATTTTGCAATGAGCTAGATCTTGTGACTAATCATCTAGTGTATTAACTTTTGGGAGGCAAAGACCAATGCTAGGAATGCATGCTCAATAGTAATGTAATTAAATTCATAGCCTACAAGGGTTCTACTAATGTAGTAGATTACTCGTTCCTTTCCTTTATCATCATGTTGTGCTAAAAGAGCACCCAAAGCTGAGTTGGTGGCTTATATATACAAGAGTAACACTCTTCCATGGACTGGTGATATCAAAACTGCTGTAGTCAATAGATAGTCTTTCAAAGCTTGAAATGCCTCCTGGCATTGTTATGACCATTTGAATATAACACCTTTATTTACAAGGTGTTGAAATGGGTGGCACCTATTTGCCAACTGTGCTATGAAGCGCCTAATGGATTGAAGTCGACCTTGTAGACTTCTAAGTTGTTTAAGTGTTGTTTGTGTTGGGATTTCTAAGATCTCTTTCACCTTTGCAGGATCTACCTCTATTCCTTTGTTTGATACCATGAAGCCTAACAAATTTTCAGTTGTTATACCAAACACACACTTCTTTGGATTTAACCTTACCTTGTATTGTTCCAATCTATCGAATATTTTTGCCAAGACCTCTAAATAATTTGCTCTGGTTTATGATTTTGTTAGGATATCATCAAAATAGTCTTCCATGAAATCATGTATCATATCATGAAACAACATGGTCATAGCTCTTTGATACATATGTTGCTCCTACATTTTTGAGACCAAAGGGAATCACATTCCCGCAATAGGTACCCCAAGGATAGGTGAATGTTGTTTTATCTTGGTCTTCTGGTGCTATTATGATCTAATTGTAACCATAAAAACCATCCATAAGTAATAGCATTTCATTCCCTGTTGTAAGATCTACTATTATGTCAATATTTGGGAGCGGGAAATCATCTTTAGGATAAGCCTTGTTAAGATCTCTGATATCTGTATAGATCCAAATGCCCCAAGAATGTTTAGTCACTGGAACTAAATTGGAAATCCATTCTGCATAATCAATAGGTCTAATGAAACCTCATCTAATAGTTTGTGCAATTCGATCTTGACTAGTAAGGCTATATGAGGATGCATTTTTCTCAACTTCTACTTGTATGGCTTTACTCCTGGTAAGAGAGGAAAGTGTGATAAATACTAAGAGGGGGGGGTGAATTAGTATACCCAAAAACTTTACCAAACACTTAAGCAATTTTACTGCAAACTGGTATAGCCTTTTAAACAGTAGACCGGTTAATACATAGAAAAGCCAAATAGCAAATAAATCATTCACCCACAATAACACAATCACCATAACACAAGATATTTTGATATGGAAACCCAAATGGGAAAAACCACGGTGAGTAAAACTCAAAATTATACTATTTGCAAAATAGCAACCAGGCCGGTTAAGGTCAGACCGGTTAAGGTCTTACAATGTTCTTCACCAGAACAAATCCTGTTAGGAATCCTGATATTTGTTAGGAGATATGTCCTATTAAAGACTACCCTGTTAAAGGATTTTAGATCCACAACTATGAACCACCTTGTTAGAGGATTTTGAACAGGCTTAACTAAGCCTACCCGGTTAAGGGTTTCTGACTTGTCGAAGAGATTAGTAATCAACAAGTAAGTGATCTACAAAGTAGCATAAAATGCTTAGTTAGATCCTTGATTGCTCTCTATTAATACATTGCAACATTACTTCAGTCTTCTGTCCTTCACATGTTCAATCTCTATCGCAAGATACCTTCTTGCAAAAACCTAATCTCCTTATGCAACCCTTCACACACGCATAAAACCCTAGACATGATGTCCTCATATATGAATCTGATATCATGTCGGTCCAATGACATTAGACTACAATTTCCTAGGTACAGTGCATCTAGACACAATTTGTAACATGACATAGAATCACCGCATCGGTGTCAGTGGATGATAACTCATCACACTTTTCAAGTTTGTCAGTTAACAAAACACAATATACCGATTACCGGTTTACAAACAAAGACTGGTAAACTGGAACATAGTGTTCTGATCTTTAAAAAAGATTGGCTGCCGCTTGGGGTCCTTGTACCGTTTGAAGTCCTCATACCGCTTTGACCGGTAAGCTCCTTTTGCAAACACCGATAGTCTTCAACAAACAAAGACTATTCATACAATGGCATATAATACCGATTTGAACAATACATCACATAGTACTAGTTGAGAATAACTCATATAACAAATAAGTGTGTGTCCATCAATGATAATCACAATTAAACACAAAACATCATCAAAATTCCAACAAAGTGATGTAATACCAACTTGGGATCTAATCCTAGCATATCTCCATAAGACCATGCAAAGTTGATGGGTCTTTGCTTGAAGAAGTGGATGAAGTTCTCTTTCTCCATAGGATTTAGAGATTTTGCTAGATGAATCTTTTTTATATTTTCTAAATTTCTAATGTTGACTTCTTTTGTTTCCTCCATAAGGAGTGATGATTGTTCTCTATCAATGGGAAGATTATCCAATCTTCCTCTAGTCATTGTTTTTGTCTCCTCTGATTCATCTGGATTCAAGGATGAGCAAGCCTCGCCAAATTATGTTATTTTATCCAATTCTATTGCAAATCCTGCCTTATGATCCCATAAGGAAACCCTTCTCTGACACCAAGGAATTCTGCAATAGCTTCATGATTCTCGAACCAATCCAGATTTGGTGAGTCTTCTTACTCCTAGTCAATTATATGTGAATGTAAAAGGGGCAAATCTTTGCTTTCGTCTGTTAGACAAGTGTTTGACACCATGCAAATTTGGTTGCTCTAAACATCTTCATAGATAGTGTCATCATCAATGGCTGGTCGATTGTCATATGTCGTGTCTGTCATCCATGGGATACTATCTTGAATTGATAGAAACTCATAGTCATGAGAATATATCACACTTTCTATATATGTTCCACTGTTTGAGTTTGTGTCACCTATTTCATCTTGTTCTTGTAATTGAATTTGTTCCCAACTTGTGGATCTCCTTTGTTTGGTGGAGACCCTTCTCAAACCTGGTATTAGACATTGCAGTCTTTCTTCATCTGACTCATTAGGTAGAGCTAAGTTTGTTTCCCTTGGTAAAAGTATTGACAAAATCCAAGGATTAGGTGCATTTGCAAGTGGTGATCCAGTTTTTGTTACCACATTTGCTTGTAAAATTGTTTCAGGTGCCATGTTGTTAGGTGATGTCTTAGTTTCTTGTAGAAGACATATGAGATCCTCACCATCTGACTCTGTACTAGGGTACGTTGTTGCTTTATCACTTTTATGAGAGGAAGGAGTAAGTACCTGTGTTGATAATTGATTTTGGAGTATATACTCTTATGCTAGTCTTGGTTTATTTAGTATGTCTAGTGTTTGTTGCCTTGCCTCTGTTATCTTTGTAACATGTTTATACCCTAACCCTTGATTCTTCGAGTTCTCCTGAGGTAAAAAAGGTTCTAATATTCCTTATTGTTGTAGTCCCAAGCCTGTGGTACCATCATACCCATGTTTCTATAGCATTTTAAAAACATTGTTATAATGATCTAAGGGTAAGTGGGCTATTGTAATATCATCTTCTTCTCTATATAACCAGTGATTGACATCTTCTTCTAGGTATTATTCCTCTAAGTCTCCTCATTTGATGAATGAGCATGAATATGAGTATCTAACTATCTCCTTTCCTTTATCTTGTTTCATCACAGTATTATGAGGTTTTCCAAAAGATCTAGGAGAAAGAGATAATTGCCTGATTTTGGATGTATTGGAGATAGAATATTCCCCACAACCAACATCCTTAATTTGTAAAGAAGATATATGGTAGGTGTATCTTTCTATTCTTTTGGGATTGTCAATGAGTCCATTTGTGTAATAAGAGGTTTTGATTGATTAATTGGAACTCGATTTTTTGTGCTTTCTCTTAAAGTATTGCAATGTTGAAAGCGGTTAGGATCTTCGTGCACAATTATTTCTACTCCATTGACTAGGAATTTGATGCATTGATCAAATGTAGAAGGCACCTTCTGCATGGAATGTATTCATGGGCATCCTAATAGAATGTCATATCCCAATTTTTTGTCCAACACTTGGAATTTGATGTTTGTAGTAACTAGTCCAATTTGTACTGGTAATGTGACCAATCCTTCGGAAGCACATTCCTCATCATCATAGGCCTTGATGTTGATTTTCTTGGTTAAGTCTATGTGAAATTGGGAATAACCTAATTCCTTGATCAACTTAAGGGTAAAAATATTTAGTCCTGCACCTCCATCTATGTGCACTCTTCTTATTCTCTTGTTATGAACATAAGCTTCTGGATGTAAAGGATCATTGTGCCTGATCCTATCTATGGGGATGTCTTTCTCTATGAAGGCCACCCTAGATGAAGTGGATATAGTACCCACCATTTCTTGCAATACACTTTCATCCATGTCTCTGGATACTATTGACTCTTGTAATGCTTTGTCTAGAATTTATCTATGAGTTGTTGAAATCATGAGTAACTCAAAGAGCGAGATTTGAGCAGGAGTCTTCTTTAGATGATCCACAACATTAAATTTGCTTTCTTGATGAGGTGCCTCTGGAGGTACTCCTTATAATGTGACTTTGGGTCTACAAGTTACCACTGCAAATCTTTGTTTCTAGGGTTGATGGAGATGGTTGCTACCATTGCCTCCCCTTCACTAATTGCATTGATTATATAATCGTATGCAACCTTTGTGTAGTTGGTCGTATTGTCATGTCCTTTTGATGTAGATGCTTGTCCTTGATTATTCTTCACAAAAGGATCTTTGTAAATGTTTTATTCTCTATTTTGTTTATCCTTTATCTATATCTACTGTTACATCACCTTTATTTTTGAGGTCCTAGATGAGGTTCTTGAGCTTGTAATATCTAGATGTTTTGTGTCCCTTGGAGCGATGATAATCACAAAAATCATTGTCATTCCACTAGACTGGTTTGAATGGGCATGGTTCATACATTTTTGATTCTGGCAAGGTGATCGTGTTTGTTTGTATCAACTTCTTTAGAGAAGCATCAATAGGTTCCCCCAAAGGTGTGAATTTTTTTTTGGTGTCATATTTCTTGGAGGTCTAACTACATTGGATTGTACTACATTAGTAATGGTCATAGTTGCCTTATTTTCTTGTGACTGTTTCACATTTTGGTTGGTCCTTGTAATGATAGTGCGGTTTGAGCTCTATTGACCACTCTTGCATCAACCACACCATCATTTGTAACATTCTTGTTCCTTGACCAAAATTTAGGTTTATCTGCATTTGTATTGTTGGGTGTTCCTGAATCTTTACTATTTTTAATGATACCTTGTTCCAACAATCCCTTCTCACATTTGAGACCTTTTTTCTATGATATCCTTGAATCTAACTAAACATTGCATTTGCAAAGGATATTTGACTAGTGGAATGATATTTTTGTTGAATATGTCCACTTGTTCTACCTCTGGTATATTGCTTGGATACCTTCTATATACTGAACTCCATCTTTGCAAGAACATAGCAAAGGTCTTTGTTTCTTTCTACTTTGTGGTGCACAAATCTATCAGGCTCATTGGACTATCTATATTATGAGGGAAGTTTGAGATTAAAAAACTCTTCTTACTCTCCCCATGAAGTAATTTTAGGAGCTAGATGTGAGAACCATTCCAATGCAGACCCTCCAAGACTTTTGGTAAATAGTCTTAGTAGATAAGTGTCTTCGTGTGCCACTTCTATGCAAGATGTGAAAAATTCTCTTATATGATCCCTTGGATCACCCTTTCCTTTGTATTTATAAAACTTAGGTGTCCCAAAGTGGGGAGGAAAAGGTGGCATGAATAGAGACTATCATAGGGATAAGGCCTGAGATCTTCCATTGTGTAGCTTTTCTTGTCTTTTCTTGCTTGCATTCTCACCATTTGCTTTTGTAAGTTTTGGATTTACTGAGTCAAAACATTTGTTTGTGTCAAGGGTATGCCTGATGTATACATGTTTGCAACATATGGTGAAGTGGTGGTGTATGATGGTGTTGTTGAAGATGTCTGACTTTGCACTGTATTGAAACCACTACTAGGTGTTGTAAAGTAAGTAAACTAAGGCACTATGTTAGCTTGAGTAAACCCAAAGGGATTGATATGTGCATGTTGTATCCCCTGGATACTAGTTATAAATCCAGTCGATCCTAATATAGTTACTTGTGGAGTACTGAAGGTTTGTGAGTTGAACATGGGAATTGATTGAAACCTTTTCAAAGTAACTCCTAACATTGGTGCAGAACTCATAGCTACTTGTGTTGTGTTTAACTGAGTTGGAGCCACTTGTGTGCTTGGAGCAACATTTTATGTAGGAGTTGTTGTAGATGCATTGGGCATCTATGTTGCATTTAGATTCAATGTCATTCCTGGTGGTGTTATTATGGAGATGTCAAAATTAGGAGGCAACTTTGCTCCATTTTGAATCAAGAGAGATAAATACTTGTCTCTATTGTTGTTGATAAGGGCATTGATTATCATTAAGACTTGAGGGTCTTGCTGAGTTGCCTCTTTTTCCTCTTATGATAATCTTGTTTGAATCTCCTCTACTATTGGTAATCTATTGGAATATGTTGGTATTAAAGCTCTATTTCTCGATTGAGAGCTTGAGCTTCTAGTTGTGTTCATGTTCCAAGTTGGGTTATAGTATGGGTCACCGTTCGGATCCATCTGATTTTTTGCCTTTTGTGACCTTGTTACTATCATGTGATATTGACACTATGTGACTCACTATGATCTCCTAAATGCAAATGGTAGATAGATTTCTAGATTGTCGAAAATGATCAGTTAGATTCATAGAGTGCATACATAGTTAAGTCATAAGTCTTGCATCCATATAAATCACCCATATAAATATACTGGTGAGGAATAGGACTATCTGCCAAAAGTTTTTCGACAAATTTTCAAAATTCTTCTTGTTCTCTTTGTTCCTTGATTTCTTTTCCTATTTTTGTATCAAGGTAGATAGATTTCTAGATTTTGTTATCTATGACAGCTTCTACTTCTTCATATTGTGGAAGATCAATTATTACTTCCCAAGCAAGATTGTCCAAACCATCAGTTATCTCTAATTGATCATTGTCAGATCCAAGATTGGGTTGTTCGAATGGAAATTCATCGTCTCCTTTTAGACCCATGCAAAGGATATTCTCTTAAGACCTCTATGATGAAAATGACTATGATGAATGTTTAATGAAGAATATGCAAAGATGATTTGGTTAATAAGATGAGATGTGCAATGTAAGGACTCTATTTATGAGGAGTGTGAATGGTGGACTCTATCCTAAGTTGAATGCAAATGATAGACTTTACTCTCCTAATTGTGAAGAATTATGCAAGATGTGAATTAAAGACTTAGACTATGCATTTCCTATATGTCTGAGAACCTATGATCACTTGAAGTATCATTTTCTTCCATGCTCTTGATTGTTGGAAAAATTTGTTGAGCTTGTTGGATGTAAACACTTGGTTATTCTCTTGAATTTTTGGCTCTTGATTGTTGAGTTGAGAAACTTTTGGTTGATGTTGGTATTTTGTTTTTTTGTTGGTGATTTTTTGAATATTAAGATTGTAGCAAAGACAAAGTAGACACAACAAAGAATAAAAATTCATAAAGCAAATGCTTGTTTAAGGAATATTTTTCAAATTCCCATTGTTGTTGGAGTCTTTTTCAAGGCTCTATTTTGTTTTCATTGTAATTGGTCAATCGATTTCACAACAAGAAGACTCTCCTAATAGTAAAAATGTCACAAATGATACCATAGCACACATCTTGATACTCTGTCAGCTCAAACAACCCTGTCACACCCTAAGGTGCACCCATTTTTTTGCCTTTGTCTAGAAATTAGACCAAAGAATATTGCTCCTCAATTGGCCAGTTATCCTGAGAGATATATGGTGAGTGTCTTGGGGGTAGATTCTTCCCTACCCTTGCACTATAATATCACTGTGTCTGGTTATTGACTCAACTAAAAGATTCTAATTCTAAGGCTTTTAGTAAAGGTTTTGTCCTGCGTGGCAAAGATAAACTCCCTCAGGAGGCTTCCCAACCTTTAGAACAAAGTATTTTCGCATCACAAGGATACTAGGGTAAGGCTATCAATGAACACTATTGTTGGAGGGGATTTTCATCAGCCTCCACATTTTATTATAGTGGGTTGGTAAACTTGGCTATAAAGTTCTTACCCACTTAGGTCGTTCCCCTCTCACTGGCCTTAATGGTGCCCTAAGGCCAATTCGGGAGGGCATACCTTCTAAAGGTTTTAATGCATGAAATTGAAAGAAAGCATAAAAGAGATGGTTTTGTCTTTTTGGTCACCCATTTAAGGGGAGAGAATATTCTTATCACCTCACAAACACAAAAGACCATGATTCTTTTTAAATCTTCATCGCAAAATTGTCTAAGCTAGATGGAGACGTTGCTCCAAGAAGACACTATTGGCAATTGACAGTCAATTGGTTGGTTTCACTATGTTGTCATTGATGGCAACATGGCATTTTGTTTTGGCTTCATGTTTTGGTTCAGTTGTGTACCGGTAGGCACTTCACAGACACTACACTGACACCGCCAGGATAGACAGATTTCTTTGGTTATTGGAAATGCAAGCTAACATGGTTTAGAATGAGGTCATCAGTATTGGAGGCCGACATCTCTTGGATCCAGTGTCAGAAAATTTTTTGATATTCATGCATTTGTGTTATCTAGCCGACATATAATTTGATATTGTAATAATTCTTGTAAGCTGACATAAGGCATGATAAGTTGTATAGGATATATAGGTCAGGTTGATTAGATCATTTTTGATATATAATAACAGATATGGTGATGGATATGCGAATGTGAAATAGTGTGAAATATATCAGAGAGATTATGTGTGTGAGGATATTTATGTAAGGGTTACTCTGGTAAAGGGTTTAGGGTTTCAGACCAGAACAAACAAAGCTTAAACCGACTTTGTATTCTGGCATAGAAGATGTTATCTTCGCAGTTCAACACTTCTCTGTATTGTAGTCTGGATTTATATGTAATCAGTGAGGCTCCATTTGTGATTGAGCAGTGTGCTCTAGGCTATAAGCCTTCCTGCAAGTGCAGGCCCCTTATATTTTGTAATATCTCTTCATATGGCCAGTGGATTGATATTGTGGGTCACAAATCCCACTGTGGTTTTTCCTCTTTGAGATTTTTGACGTATAATTTTTTTTGTTATGATTCTCATTTATGTGATTGGCTTATTAGTTGCTTTACTTCTTTCAATTATGTATATACTGGTATACCAATTGGTGTATGCATGTTTTAATAAGGCTAAAATTGTTCATTCTGGTATAACATTGATTCACCCCCCCCCCCCCCCCTCTTAGTGTTATTGGATTCCAATAATTGGTATCAGAGCCTTGTGCCTCAGAGGAATTTTAACAACTTGAGCAAGATCCTAAATCCAAAACCCATGGACATGGCTTTGGAGAAGAAACTTGAGATGACACTTGAAGATTATGATTCTGAAAGGTTGAAGAACTTAAAGCTACAAGATGAATTGAATTCTGATAAGGAAATCATTCTTGTCCTACAAGGGAGGCTATCATCTACTCAGGCTAGGAGGAAGGAACTTTTGCAAACTCGGGATGATGAACAGAAAGATGCACTTAAGGAACAATGTAATAAATTAAGTCAGGAGAACATGGTTATGAGAAATGAAATACAAGCTATAACTATGAGGATGTCTAAGGAGATTGGGGACCGAAAGAAAAAGGAAGAAAATCTTGATGTATCCTTGAAGAACAAATTTGAAGAATGTGGTAGGTTGGTTCATGAGAATGATATGTTAAGAACTGAATTAGTACAATCCCAGAGTAATGAACAAGAGCTTGAGAGATAAATGATAATTCTGAGAGAATATCTAACTACTACAAATGAGTATAAAAAAAAATTCAAGATTAGTTTAGCACAACTAGATGAGTTGTTGAAGAGACAAAGGCAGATTGGAGACTCTAGTGGACTTGGATTTGAGAAAGGACAGAGTTCCAGTACTGCTAATGAAGATCAAAACCATAAGGCATCAATAAGGCAATTTAATGCTTATAAATTCAATGGTAGATGTTTTGTTTACAATAGATTTGGTCACATGGCTAGGACAATGTAGAAAAAGAGCAAATCAAAACCTTGATCCTGCTCCGAGTAAATTTTCTAAATGCAATAAGTATGGTCATAAGACAAAACATTGGAGAATGAATGTTAAATTCTATGCATGTGGAAAGTTTGGACATATGGCTAATTAGTGCAAGTCAAGCAATTTCATCGGTTTTAGCAAAGCAATTCAAAGGAACAATGTTACATGTTATGCATGTAATGAGGTTGGACATATTGCTAAATTTTGTAGAAGAAATCCAATAGAGGATCAAATGAGAAAGGGAAACAAAAGGTTAGTGAAATCTGGCAAGATCATACTCAAAGATGGGTTAGGAAGACTGAAGAAGAATCATCAGATGGAAATGCACCAGTTACTTATCTGACAGAAGAGGTTGCTCCTGCACCGACAAGTAGCTCATTCGATAACTGAGGCAGATGCCTTAGGGGTAGGAAAAATTCATGAAGATGTTGCATATGCCCTGGGAAGAGGTTCTGGAAGATGTTCTAGACATTGGAGATGTTTATCTGGCATGGATATGTTATGTTTGAGATCTGGTATCTTTCACCGGTAGTCATTAATATCAATGAAAGATTAGGGTTTTTCATGAAGGATAAAAGGTCGAATTCACTTCATTATTGATCACCTTGCATTCAAAGCGATTTCAGAGTGATTAAGAGAAACTAACAACAATCAAAGGAATTTTAGAGCAATCAAATTTCTTCTTGAGCGATTTCACCGATGACTAGAAGAAATTGTTAACGGTTTTCATCACAACCAATCAATACATATTTATCTTTAAACATGGCAGCGAGATCATCATCTATTCCTATCTTTGTTGCAAATATGACTGTAGTAGAGGTCAAGGACTGTCCCATGCCAATTTTCAAGTGGTATCCGCATGTGGCTACCCTAGAAGATTCGATTGGAAGATTTTCCTATGTTCTAGAGGGATTTGTCTATGTTTAAGATGTTATGGCATACATACATTGTTACATTGAGGACTTGGGAACATCTAAAATAAAGGTCTTGTACATGAGCGAGCTGATGGGAGAATCTGGAAAGATCAAATTGGCATACAAGCACATTGAAGACTTAGGGTTTACCAACATTCTGGACATCCTAGAATTTGAAGATGAGATAATTAGGTATGTTTTGAGCAGAGTACATGGGGAGTTTATCTGGTTGAATAGACCTTACAAGATCACTAAGGAAGTCATTAGGGAAATCACTGGTTTACCATCGATTGGGAAAAATCCAAACAAGAAGGTTTCAAATGATTACGTAAATAAAATCACCGGCGCGACATCTAACAGGAGATCTATGAGAATCAACACTATTACGGACATGGACATCAGATTCAGTAGCATGATCATCGAATATAAGGTAACTCAGTCAAACCGACTGAATTCTATTTCCAGTTCCTGCATTTTTGTAGCATATAGAATGATGAGAGAAAATGTGAAATTGGATCTATGCAGTTGGATATTAGATGAACTGTTAATAAACCTAAGAAATATTAAGGGATAAAAGAAAGGAACCTTCTGGTATGGTAACTTAATTGTCTTCTTAATGTTATTTTTCATGAATGACACACCCAATTTTGGGAAGAGGCAATGGGCATTTGATATCCTGGTAGGGAGACAATTGAAACAATCAATTGCTACTTTAGGCAGGCAGAGAGATGATAAAGTATGGGGATATTTAAAAGCATTCCAAAAATATATGAAGTATAGGGAAAGGGTTCCTAAGCATATTGTAGAAAAATATTCAACTGACATATGCTTCATGGTGAAGAAGGATGAAATACTTATGGAAGTGGTTAAACCTCAAAAGATTTGGATTGAGGAAATGGGCTATGAAGTGGATGCATAGATTCTTGAGGCTTATACAAAAATGTTGATTGATGCACCTATCGATGAGGCAGAGAAGCCCTATGGTACTGCAAAACAAAAATCACAAGAGGTTGAAACAAAGTTCAACTAGAAGAAGAGAGAGAAGAAGGAAGGAAAGGCTAGCAAGTTTGTTGAGAAGGTATCATAGGACATCAAATAATTAATTGATGTTGTCTTGAAGAAAGGCAGGAAGAGGAAGAATCCAAAAGTACACATTGAGCCTGTTCTAGCAGAGTCTGAATCTGAGGATGACACACCCTTGGCTTTCAAGAGGGTTATAAGGAAGAAAATAGAGGAAACAAAGGTAGAAGCTAAAAAGCAATCGGTTAGGATAGTTACATTCAAAATACCGACACAAAAGCAAGCACCAAAATTAATCACTTCAGCTGCATTTGGTACTGCAAAGAGGAAGAAAAAGAATGACACTGATACAACTATTCAATCTGGTAATGTTCCACTTAAAACATGTGCAAAATTAGTAGATGAAATAACTAAGGATGGAATGTTAAAGAATGTATAGGTTTACTATGATTGTTTAGAGGATGATGAACAAAGAGAGGTAGAGGAAGCAGTATTATTAGACTTGGATATTTATAAGAAAGCCTTAATAAAAATTGAAAACCAAATACTGGCATAATTATATAATATGTTAGATGCTAGAAGACTGTCAGAAATGCAAGAAGACAAGCATATTAAAATTTAAGAGTTGTTATCTGTTTGTGTTACTATTGCTCCAGAGGAAATGGAAAGGACACTTGAGGTGGTAGATAGAAAAGTCTTTAATAGAAAACATAGAATAACTAGTCTAATGCTAGGAAGGGTAAATGAGATAATAAAGGAGACTCAAAAGGCATGGGTTAAGTTCTTTGGAGAGAATAGAGGTTTCTTTACTTCACCAGAATCAAAGACAGACACTGTAGACACTCTGGTTGAAGGAAAAGGAAAGGGGATTATGGGTACTTCACCCTCAATTTTGAAAAACATTAAGATAATGGAAATCAAGCCCCCGGTAGATAGAAATGTATAGACAGAGGTTGAGATACTGGCTAATACAGAGAGTGAAAATGTTAATGATGTACATGATACAAATATTGAGGATAACAGTCCTCTGGATACAAATGTATAGGTTGAGGTTTACAAAGACTACACCAAGTGGTGAAGCCACCGGTGTAAGTGGGGAAGTTATAAAGGATAAATCATCAAAGGAGAAGAAAGGGGAATCTGATAGGGAATCGGTAGTTGATCCATCATTGTTGTCAATTGACACCTCACAGGTTGAAAAAAAAAACATAACAAAGATGAGTCCTACTGAACTCATGATGATGGTAGCACAAATACTAATGAAGGAGGGATCTACAGATACAGGGATTATTGATCAGTCAATGATTGTTTTACATAGACTAGTCCTGAAGTGCAAGATTGACAATGAAGAAAGCCATTCTGGCAAGCTTAAGACAATTATTGAGCACATTTCAAAGGATTTTCAATCCTTACAATATATTTCAAACTGGTAAGCACTGGAGAGGTTCACTCAAGCTAATTTAAGAGCTGCATTTGATCAAGTGATTGAATCTGAAAAGAAGAAGATTGATGAAAAGCTGAAACTGGTAGATAATTCTTTGAAGCAGTGTACAAATATTTATAGGGTATGTTTTAACACATATATACTTATAGTTAATGTGGATAAGAAGATAAAAGAATTTTAGGAGAAAATTGCAAATATAGCTAATTCTTTTGATGGATTGACTTCATTAACTACATCCATTGATGGTCAAATTTAGATTTTGGAAGCCCAAATTTCTGTTCTTGAGAAGGAAAGAGACAAAATCATAAGAAGAGCTAGAAGTTTGAGAGGCTTGGTGAGTCCCCAGTTGGATTCACTCAGTGTACATAAGAAAGAATGTATGGATATAGTAGGAAATACCACACTAGCAGAGGTAAGTGAGAAAGAGTCATTTGCACATATATTAAGTGGAGTTGTATCTATTTTTGACACTTCCAAAACTGGTTGAGATACTTATCTTGAGCTATTAGAGAAGGCTTATCCAGAAATTTTGAATTTTGTTAAGCTCCGGTAATATATTTTTGGGATATTCATTATACAATTTCTTTTGGATCTTTGACATTCTTTTTGGAATTTTTTATGGCATTGATGTCAAAGGGGGAGTGATATAGATGTAAAAAATAATAGAAGGAGTTGTATATATTAGGGGGAGATATGGAGATATGGGAGTATGGAGTATTTTTCATTAATGAATATTCAGCTCAGGGGGAGTAGGCAGGATGAAACTGACAGATGAAACCTTGACCATTTTTCACATGAGTGTTGTCATCAATGCCAAAGGGGGAGATTATTGGCAATTGACACTCAATTGGTTGGTTTCACTATGTTATCATTGATGGAAATATGGAATTTTGTTCCGGCTTCATGTTTTGGTTCAGTTGTGTACCAGCATGCACTTCACAGACATTACACTGGCATCGACACTGACAGGATAGAAGGATTTATTTGGTTATCAACAATGCTGGCCAACATGGTTTAGAATAAGGTCATCGGTATTGGAGGTCGACATCTCTTGGATCTGATATCGACAACTGTTTTTGATATTCATGCATTTGTGTTATCTAGCCGAAATATAATTTGATATTGTAATAATTCTTGTAAGCCGACATAAGGCATGATAAGTTGTATAGGATATATAGGTCAGTTGGATTAGATCATTTTTGATATAGAATAACAGATATGGTGATGGATATGTGAATGTGATATAGTGGAAAATATATCAAAGAGATTATGTATGTGAGGATATTTATGTAAGGGTTACTCTGGTAAAGGGTTTAGGGTTTTAGACCAGAACAAATAGAGCTTAAATCAGAATTGTATTCTAGCATAGAAGATGTTATCTTAGTAGTTCAAGACTTCTCTAGATTGTAGTCTGGATTTATATGTAGTCAGTGAGGCTCCATTTGTGATTGAGCAGTGTGCTCTAGGCTGTAAGCCTTCCTGCAAGTGCAGGCCCCTTATATTTTTTAGTGGCTCTTCATATGGCCAGTGGATTGATATTGTGGGTCACAAATCCCACCATGGCTTTTCCTCTTTGAGGTTTTCCACATATAATTTTGTGTGTTATGATTCTCATTTATGTGATTGGCTTATTAGTTGCTTTACTTCTTTCAATTTTGTATGTACCGGTATACTTGGTGTATGCATGTTTTAATAAGGCTAAAATTGTTCATTTCGGTGTAACACTGATTCCCCCCCCCCCACCTTCTCAGTGTTATTGGATTCCAACAAACACGATGTCCTTTTTATTCAACATTGCAATGATGAGGAAAAATAAGAAAGCAAATTGTTTGTTTATTATTTTTAAAAGCACCAAAAGGAAATATTTGGTTAATCTAAGTCCAGCTTCCTATAAGAAAACATGAGAATGGTTAGCACATGGTGGTCTTTCCAGCCTAATCTTTTCTTCGATTACAATTTTGACTCCTTTGTTTTGTGAATATAGAACATATCAATGACAGAGAATTTTAAAAAACCAGAACAGTAATGCTCTGTTGACTCCTAACAATTGCACATCAACTACTACACAATTGCAAACTAATTTAACTATAATTACAAACTAATATGTATACAATTGCAAATTTTTGTCAACGCAATTGTGAATTTTGAATTGATCAATTGCGCATTACTTAAACCTGCTCACTTTTGGAAATTATTTGAAAATGGAGGAAAAAGACAGAAGAAAGAAGTCAGTCAATTCTGACATGGATCGAATTCATTATCAGGTTTCCCATGATCTCAAGTCGTCAGATATGTTGAATTTTTTGAGGTACTTATGCACAATGTGATAATACCGAGACAAGGCAGTTGTTTCTTTGAGATTTTGAAGTCTTTTTTCTACTTCCATCAACTGCTGGTGTGCTCTTTTTTGTCTCATGTGTTCCTTTTTTTGGAACTTGAAATCTTGAAAGTTACCCTTCCTACCATGGGGTTAGGAACATTTTATGCATAAAAATTAGATTTTCCAAAATTGAAAGACTTTTCTGGGTTAGTAGCGCAACTATCATAAACACAAAAATGACAAACAAAAACAAAATTTTAACTTGTCCCTACAATGTTGAATCAAAATTAACAATTGTGAATTAAAATAACTACAATTATGAACTAATGTAATAACAATTTCACATCAAAATGAACAATTGTGAATTTATGTTAACATAATTGCGCATTATATTTTCATGTTCCGTACAGGACCTACAAATCATGAGAAAAATAGATCAGAAAGTCATTTCACGTCGGGTTCACCAAATGTTTCATGCTTGAAAATCATAAAATTAAATCTGATTAGGGGGTACAGATGATCATGAATCTTTAACTAATCAAAAATAATCAAATAGAATGCAATAGAATATGAAATTGAAAAAATTGAAAGCTTTAAACTAAGTAAAACTCCCTATTTCTGATTTGTGCTTCCACTGTTCTTCTCTGAAATTGCATGGGTGGCTCTCAGGTATTGCACTGAAATTCCTGCATAAATTGGCAATTGCTTTGAAGAGTGCAATATAGTTGAGAAAATGATGTTGTTTATATAGATTTTCAACATAGATGGGGAGGGATTTTGAACTCAAGTCCTGATTGGGAGTGAACTAATTTAGATTGATCAGTCAATAGAGTTGATTGATTTGTTAACTCAGATTGATTGACTTGTTAACACATTTGATTGAGTAGTCAAGTAGATAGATTGAATGGTGAACTAAATAGATTGCTCAGTTGACTAGCTGGATTGGGAAGCTGTCTGAATTGATTGATTAGTCAGGAAAGGTGATTTGGAGTGAAAAGAGGTGATTGAAGAGTTAACTGAGTTAACCGATTAGTCAACTGATTTGATCAATTAGTTATGATTTCAAAATGTGTTGTAGGATTTTGAAATTGAATTTGATTGTCATTTTCAATTAGGATTTGAATTTGGATTTTTGAATTTTGAAATGCACATGAAATTAACTGAAATCCACATTTGGGGAATTGTGAATTTGAGAGAAATGGAATTATTTGAAATTTGAATTTGGGGAATTGGATGAATAAGTTAATTAATTTAAATGAAATTATTTAAACATTAGAAATAGAATTAATTAAATGATAAAGATTATTTAATCAAGGAAATAATCATGATTAATTAAATAATTAATATTTAGGAGAGGGTTAATTGATTAATTAATTAAAGAATAGAAATTGAATAATTAAAAATATTGAATGAGATGATTGAGTTAGTTTATAAGAATAATTAGCTTAATTAAATAATTAAATAATTACTTAATTAATTAGGACAAATAATTAGTGATGATGTAAAAGACATTTTTTAGTGTCTACGGGTTGGACCACTAGAGTGAGCACCACATATACCTTCATGAACCTCACACAATGTATTTTTAGCTTCATCACTCTCTAAGCATCTAAGAAGAGCACCATCTAGACCCTGACAATAAAGGGTATCAGCTAGGATGACATATCGGGAGGATTGGTGAATGAAGGTACGACGTT
Source organism: Cryptomeria japonica (assembly GCF_030272615.1). NCBI lineage: Eukaryota > Viridiplantae > Streptophyta > Pinopsida > Cupressales > Cupressaceae > Cryptomeria > Cryptomeria japonica. The sequence continues at coordinate 467,539,886 of NC_081414.1, forward strand.
GATTGTTGGAAAGGTTGGGTGGAAGGGTATTGTCATGGAGGTAAGTGAAAATGGCACCATACCAAGGGGAATCAAGACCAACACCACATATCATCTTGGCAGGAGTAATTTCATATGAGGGAACCAAAATATTATCCTCCGAGAACTCATAGCGCATCTCATTTTGAGGCATATGGATTAATGAAGCAATGGTAGCCATGGCATCTGCAACTCGATTGTTATCCCTTGGAATTTTCTCAAAGATTATCTATGTGAAATATTGCTTGAAATCAACCACCATTTTCTTGTAAGACATTAACTTTTCATATTTAGTCTGAGAATCATCATTTGTTTGATGAATTACAAGTTGAGAGTCCCCCAAAACATGAAGTTCCTAGATCTTCCACTGAACTTCAATTCATAGACCAGGTGTTAATGCTTCATATTATGTTGTTATTGGTGCAAGGAAATGACAATCAATATGACTTAAGAATGGAGTCCCCTTGAGGTGTGATAAAGAGGATACCGGCTCCTACGCTATGCTATGTGTATGAACTATCAAAATATAATTGCCAAGGCTTTGCATTTGTGATCATAAGAATGGATTCATCCAAGAATTCTGAGACAATAGGAGTGTCATCAATCATAGGTGTGTTTTCCAATTGATCTACAATAGTTTGTCCTTTAATTGCTTTTCTATCCACATATTCAATGTCAAACTCACTCAGAATCGTGACCCATTTAGCTAATATGCCGATGAGTGTTGCTTTATTGAGAAGATATTTTAGTGGATCTATCCTTACAATGAGATTTGTTTTATGAGTTAGCATGTAATGTCATAATTTATGGGAGGCAAAAACCACAACAAGACATGCATGCTCAATCGGTGTGTAGTTAATCTCGTAACCAACCAATGTGTGGCTAATATAATATATCGCTCTTTCCTTGCCTTCATTGTCCTGTTGCGCCAAGAGTGCCCCCAATGTTGTTTGTGTAGCTGATATGTAAAGTAGTAGGGGTTTTCCTATAATTTATGGCATCAATACTAGTGGATTCGAAAGATAGTCGTTGAGAATTTGAAAAGTCTCCTAACACTTATTATCCCATTTGAACTTGATATTCTTATGAAGGAGATGCTGAAAAGGATGACATTTATCTACAAGTTATGTGATGAATCTGCAAATCGATTGGAGCCTTCCCTGTAGAGATTGAATTTGACTAATATTCTTTGGTGGTGGCATCTCTAATATAGCTCTGTCTTTGGCTTGATCTACTTTGATTCCTCTCTGTGAGACAATGTATCTAAGGAGCTTCTCGGAGGTCACCCCGAAGACACATTTCTTAGGATTTAGCTTGACTTTGTGTTTTTCTAAACGTTCAAAAACTACTTATAGAATATCTAGATGTGTTTCTCTTGTTATTGACTTTCCCAAGAGATTATCAACATAATCTTCCACAGTGACATGCATGAGATCATGAAATATTGTTGTCATTTCTCTTTGATATGTAGCACCCGCATTCTTTAATTCGAAGGGCATAACATTCCAGTAGAAAGTACCCCAAGGACAAGTAAATGTTGTTTTGTGTTGGTATTCAGGTGATATTTTTATTTGGTTATAACCGAAGAGTCCATCCATGAATGATAATATTGCATGACTAGCTATAAGATCCATTATCAAATCAATGTTTGGCAGCAGAAAATCGTCTTTAGGACAAGGTTTTTTGATGTCTCTGAAATCTGTACATATTTGGATACTGTGATCTTGTTTATTGACAAGTACCAAGTTAGAGATCCATTTAGGGCAGTCAATTGGTCTAATGAATACCACATCAAATAATTTCTCCAGCTCTACCTTTACTAATAGTGCCACCTACGGATGCATTTTTCTCAATTTCTATTTTACAGGATTAGATCCTAGAGTAACTGTTAAATGATGCATACTAGATCAAGGTCCAATCTAGGCATATTCGCATATGATCATGCAAAATTGATTTGTCATTCTGTGAAGAATTGTATGAATTTCAGTCTTTCTTTTTTTGTCAGAGATTGTGCTAAGAATATGTTGTGTAGAACCTCCTTTGTGCCAATATTTGTCTTGATAGTCTCTTCTACCAGCATTTTTTTTTCTTTTCATATGATGTCATAGGGAGAGTGTACAACCTTCTATCCTCAGGCGCATCAGAGAGGTTTTCACCCTCAGATACGTCCTTTCTTTTTGTTTTTTAAAGGGCCAGATAGCGCCACAATGTGATTTGTTTTTATTTTTATACTTTTGTGACTAAAAGTTTTGGCATTCTCTCTAAGATAAGTCATGCTATCGAGTTCTATGATGTATCCTTCTTTGTGGTCCCTGATTGGTAGATCATTTCTTATGCCAAGATAGTCAATAAAAGCCTTATCGTTTTGAAAGTGTCTAGTTGTGGAGGCTCTTGTTGGTCCCAATAAATGAGTTGTAGATGAATGAGAGGAAGGCCATCAATATAATCAAATTCAATGGGGGTGAGGATAAAGACACAATAGTCTTCGGGTATCTCAATGTAATCATTGGGGTCATCACTAGAGCTCTCCTTATCAACCTTGATCGTGTATGAGTCCAAATTGACATCACTAGAGGGACACTCAGCAACTAGGGTCTTCATTCTTCTTGGTTTTGATCTAGAACCTTGAGATGTTGAGGGTTCAAGATCCCAAAAAAAATTTATCCACGGTTCTCCATTATCATCCTTTTCTTGTGATGTAGACTCTGATAAAGTCAATTGACCAACTCTAAATTTTCTATTAAACTCTTCTTCTTTTGTGGGTTCATCGGGTTCTCTAAATGTTTCAGTAAGATCATAATCACTAGATGACTTTGTGAGGCCCTACCTCGAGCCGTCATAGCATTTCAGTTATTTTCATGTTGGACCTATTATGGATACTATATTTTGATGCATTGTGGACCCAAATTTTATATGATCTCATGTTGTGGATAACATTGATATGATTATGTCATTTACTTTGATTTGCAGTACTTTATTTTGATGCTTGAAATTATGGATGCATGCTCTATAAATGATTTAATTCCATGTTTATGATGATGATTCCTTTTAGTAGATTGTTGTATGTGGATGTTATCAGATAATTGGATACTTGATTTTTATAATTGAAATTTTATGCGATGTCTGAATTGTATTCATTTTGATAATATTATATGTGATTTTTGTAATTACTAATGTGCAAGTGAGATGTGCAGGAAAATTATTCCATGTGACCATGAAAACTATTCAGAGAATCAAGCCTAGGCCTATGTGTGATTGTGAAGCCAAGAGTTGTCTATTTGGAGAGACAACACCCCGTTTGTAAATGTGTTTTAATTTGTAAATATTATGCTTGGATGTGTGTTTAATTTGGAAAATTCTTTAATTTATAAATTTCAAAAAGAAGGGGCATTTACCATGTGTATTTTAGTGATGTGTAATTCTTTTTGTGGTGTCACTTGACACATGTGTTGTAAGATGAGTTGGCAATGACATGTCTCTTTTTGGAGGAAATCTATTTTACCAATGCATATTATTTTTCAATTATCCTAAAATGGTCCCAAGAAAACCTTGGATAGGGAGCCATTAGAAGGGTCAACTCAGGGTTGACCCGTAGGTAAACTTTGGGTGGACTTCTAGGGTCTTAAACTAACTCCTAGGGTCAAGTTAGGGGCACTTTTAGTGGGTCATATGATGTATCTATGGATGAAGGCCAAATTTAGCCATGTGTCCACTCTCTAGGACCTATTTAACCTCCCCAAAAATTGAGTTTCCCAAGTTGGCCGAATTTCATCTTTAGAAGAGCCTTCCTAGGTTAGATAACCCTCCTCATGAGTGGCATTGCTCTTCCCCATTCCTTTTACCTTTTTTGAGGTGTCTTGGCTAGAGAGTCTGTAAGGTATTGAGAAGACCAACCAATTAAGATCCTTCACCCTTCCCAAGTGGGTTGGAAAGAGTGAGGAGTGTCTTCATAGGGAATAGTTTGGGAGGGAGAATTTTGATCACCCACTCTCTATTTTTGGAGATTTTTGAGTAATTTTTGGCAAATTTTTGGTAGAGGATTTTGGCTAAGTCTTGAAGGAGGAAGATAGGGGATTTGGGCAGCTCTTCTCCAAAGGATTCATCACCCTTTTGTTGGCAGATTTGAGGTTAGTTATTTTCTAATTCTTGTATGTTTTTGTGTTGTTGAAAGTTTTTGTTTTAAGATGATTTCAATGTTGGTTTCTTTGTGTGTGGGAAGATTGTTGAAGTTCTTCCCTATGAGTTTTCCTTCTTTTGTTATTGTGTTTCCTCGATTTTTGTTTTTGGGAGTTTACAAGGCCAAACTCACCCTAGGGAGGGTAGAGTAGCCTTGGGGTGAAGGGTTGTTTGATAGCCTACGAGTGAGAGGCTCTCTTTGGAAGAGAGTGATTCTCAAGAGATTTTGTGACCCTTGTTGCATTGTGATTTGTTTATGCAATGGGGGTCATAAGGGGATTTTTGTTGGCTTGTATGCCTTCGGGGACATAAGGGATTATAGGGACAAGTTTGGAACTTGTGGATGTGTTATATTTGCAGCCTTGATATGACATTATGTTCTCTACTTGCAGAATTCTCCTCGAGGTACTTAGTCCAACTTCACCCCACTTGAAAAGTCACATATGTGATGTTGTTTAGCCTTGGGTTGGGAGTGTCTTTTGTTGTTATGAGTTTTCTTCTTATATGTGTTTGATTGTGTGTTTCTCGTCTAGCCTTGATTCTCCTAGCTCGGGGGTGGCTTCTAGTAAGCCTAGGTTGGGAGGTGAGCCTCCATGGTCACAACCTTCAAGTTTTATTGCAGGTTTTGCTTGGGAAAAGATTAGAGAAAAAGCTTTGAGATGATCCTATGTTTTATTGCATTTTAGTTGCAGAAAAGAAAAATAATTTCCTATTGTATTTTAGTTGCAAAAAAGAAAAAGAGTTCTTATTGTATTTAAGTTGCAAAAAAAGGAAATGTAATTATTTGACTAATTGTTCAGTTGCCATGAAATATAAAGAAAAGGCATTGTATTTTAACTTGAAGTATTGATCCTTTAAATGAGATGAATGCATTTTTGGATTATTTCTGTATTGATATAGTTGTTGGAAAAAGATTGGAAAATGATATTTTATTCTGTTTTAATTATTTAAATGCAGAAAGGAATGAAATTATTTTCTATTTCTATGTGTTATTGAAAAAGGAATGCAGAGTTAAATGTTAATAAAGTAGTCACTTTAATATAGAAATGAAATATTTGTTTAAGTCAATAGTTCAAATACAAAGGAAAAAAATAAATAGATATCTTAGAGTTAATACTACACTTTATCTTACTATTTTAGTGGATTCTGAAATTATTAGTTGCAACTGTAAATAAAATAAATTTATGCTAGTCTTTCTATATAAATGCTTGTTAAGTAGGAAATAAATGAATAGACATTTTCGAAATAAATAAACAGACATTTTAGAGTTAGTATAAATTTGTTTTACATCTTGCTGCTATTGACAAAATAAAATAAAATACAGATTTAGTAAAATATGAGAAACCTGAAATTAGAGGAAATGCTAATTTATTCTAGTATTCTGAGTTTTCCATATTAAAATCCTAATAACAGTTTGCAAAAAAATATGCTCATGTACAATGTATATATATAGATAGATTTTATTTGTCACATATATTCTAGAATATGAAATACTGTCTTTTTAAATTTTATGAATTATACTGAAGTTACGCATGCCTGCACAGTCATATAAAATAAAATAAAATAAAAAAAACTGTGTTATGGCCTAGCCAAGCCACTATGGTTAACCACAGTGGGCGACACAAGACCACCACTATGGGTAACCACAATGGATGACACTGGTGAGCCACTGTGGTTAACCATAGTGGAGGGCATGATCGTGCCACTGTGGTTAACCACAGTGGACAGCACGGGGCCGCCACTATGGGTAACTACAGTGAGCGGCTCACGGCCACCACTGTGGGTATCTGCAGTGGTGCCCGAGAACCTCCTCCGCCCTGCGTCTTCGACCTCCCTTCTCCATCCTCACCGCCATGAAACCTGCAACATAAACACACACATACACCAAAGGCAACAAAATAATAATAATAATATGATATTGTAAAATAAGCAACCCTAACCCATTTTCGGGTTAAGGTTAGCATTAAAAAAAAAAAAGATGTGTTAAGATAAGCGACCCTAACCCATTTTCGGGTTAGGGTTAGCATTTGGAAAAAAATAAAAAGAATAGGTTAAGTTATAAGAATAGATCAACCCTAGTTAGGGTTTGTAATTAAATAATATTAAAATGAAATGAGGGGGAATTCGTTTTAAATTTTGAAAAATAATTCCCCCCCCCCATTTTAACTATAGTCAATATGTGGGATTAATTAACTCATAAGATTGACTAGGGTGAAATTGATTTTTAATATAGTCTTTATTATCAAGGTTTAATTAAAATTGGGGATTAATTTTTATATAGCTATATTATTCGCATAATTGATTAAATTTTATTAACAAGGGTTATTAATGAGAATTTTATATAGTTAGTTTTCATATTTAAATAAATATGGATGTTTGGGTTAAAATTCCTTGGGGGGATTTTATTAATGAAATTTATTAAATGTATAATGTAAAATTTTAGCCTATGAGGTCGTTATTGGCCGAATATTTAATAGTTGAAATTTAAATGTCTAAGGGGACTTAATATTCAACTTTAGTATAAAATGAATTTATCTGGTAAATGTTATAATTGAATTAGTTAACTTTATTAGTTATATTTAAAAGTGTAATCGCGTACATTCAATTAATTATTTAAATATGAATTATCATTCTTTTATTTAGCCTTGAGTATTTTAAATACTATTGAGATACTAAATATCTCTCAATTCTTTATTGGAGAATTTTAATTAGGGGAAATTAATTAATTTAGTTAAATTAATTAATTAAGTTGTGACGACCCTTTTAGGGAATAGTTAGTCTTCTCTAATTATTGTCGCCATATTGATTTAGTTAATTAAATCAACTTTAATAAAACACTCTTTTATCTTGAGTTAACCCTTAGTTAAGACAAAACTTATCTATTGCATTTTTAATGTAGATTATTTAATGTATTTATGTTGTTTTAAAAAAAATATTTGTTATTCCATTTTTGCCCAAAATTTTGGGCATGACAGACTTATCTAAACCTCGTTCCCATTCATTAGAGTCTATGGAGTAGTGTTTCTTTTCTTGTTGGCCGTTAGAGTATGTGATTTGCAATGTTTCCTTATAATTATGAGTGCCTAATCTGGAGCGTATGAAACCACGTGCTTTGGAGCGCCACTTTTTGAATGTTAACTCTGGTTGCAATGGTTCAATTCTTCTTTTCTTTTGTAATCCAAGAGGGCTCTTTCCACCTTAACCAATTTTTTTCAAGAACTTGAATCCTTTGCCATACTTTTCACATGGTATCTTGACGTGATCTTGTGTAGATCCCTCTTCAGGTTCTTTATAAAGCATTTTGTGGAGATCTTATTCTTCCATCTCACCCCATCTAAAGAATATAGTTGGATCCAATTTAATAGTAATAATGGATACTTTTAAATTGGATCCAACTATAGTCATCCATAATTTTTAGGAGAATTCCATTATTTGTCTTAAATACATGGTTTGATTCAAAGTGTATTCTCCCATACCATTGTCCTTGTATTATCCTTTAAGCTCACCTTGTTTTGATGTAGAAGGTTTTAATGATTCTGGGTCCACATATGTTGATGATGGAGTTGCTTCTCTATTTATTGGAATTATCATCTCTAATCTTGGTCGCAGGTTATTACAATATATGAAGGGATTCAAATCACCTTTGACTGTCACTTCAACTACATTGTGAGGGAATTTTATGCATTGATGATATGTTGATGGTACTTCTCTCATTTCATGAATCCATGGACATCCCAAAAGTATGTTGTATGTCAAATCTAAATCAAGGACTTGACAAACCATGTCCCTAGTTACAAATTTTCATTGTTTAATAGTATTCAACGTACAAAATTTTCATACCTGCTCCTCCATCTATCAAGACTTGCTTGATGCAGTTTATATGGAGAAAGGCTTCAATATGGAGTGTTAGGACCCGGAGGCAACTGAGAGGGGGGGGTGAATCAATTGTCCATTACTTTCAACCCAAATATAACTTAACCAAACTTAATGCATAATACCGGTAAACAAAACTTAATGGCGATTGATAGTTTAACAGTTAATAACAGTACCGGTAAATTTTAATGTGTGAAACAGAAAGACAAATAACATAACACATATATTTGTATGTGGAAACCCTATAAGGGGAAAAACCACGATGGGAAACCTTCCCCACAATCAGATGATACTACTGTAGAAGTATGTGTGTACAAATGGGGTCTACACATGCAGAAAGGCCAATTGCCTAGAGCTCACTACTCAATCAAAAAATGGGAGTCACACTGACTACAATTGGATGGTTAAATCCAATAATAATGTACTGCTCAAAATAGCATCTCCATATGCTAGATTCAGTACCAGTTAAGCTCTGATTGTCTTCTTCATACCTTCCTTGAATCTTCATATTATGTCTATGTGTATAGCTCTACTTATACTGAATACCATAATCTTGTAATACCTTATTACATTCCCTATCTCAATCTCACAAATGAGATCTTACATATATACCAAAACCTAAGACCAAATGTGTAGGTCGGCTCACTAAGAATATTACAATTAAATCAATTATAAATGAATCAATATGCGATGCATCATATCGTCTCAATGCATTTACAATAATAACCAATCAATAAATCATCTCCATAATGTGTCGTGCTGATTTGGAATAGATAACGTTTGTCGGTCCATAACCTGGACCTATTTATCGGTAATAGAAAATATGCAAACTTGATTAGACCAATAAACAAATCACCAAAACAAAGTGTCCAAACAATGTCTTCGACATAACCAAGTAATCTCTAGAGATAACAGATCATCCTCAATGTTGGTGAACAATATAACCTGTCGATGAACCAAATACCGGTGACTGTGCATAAGTTACTGAACATGCCGGTGAACATAACCAAATATCTTCAATGTTGATAAGTGTTCACAAGTGTTGATAAGTGTTGACATCAATGACAAAACCAATGCAACACTATCCATAATACCCACAACCTCCCCCTTTGGCATTAATGGCAACAAAAGATGGAAAAACCATCTAAGTGCCAAAGCAGAAATGTCAAAAACCAAAAACCAACAATCCCCCAAAGAGATCAATTACCAGAAATCAAAATACATAATATTTCTCCCCCTAGGAATAATCTCTCCTAAAAGATATTGTGTTTTTCCATAGATATCTCTCCCCCTTCGACATCAAATGCCAAAGCAATACAAAACCAAATACAATCAGTTCATAGAACTTATTACAAATACCAATTGTTATAACCAAATTTATCCAGCTACTCCCCCTGAGAAGTAGCTCTCCATCAAAGCTGGAAAAAGATTTCTCTATTAATTTTGTCGGTCTAATGCCATGCTCCAACTTTCTAAGTTTCTACAAGTGAGGGTATAACTCCAAGTTGCTCTTTGAGATATTCAAAAGTTTCCTTAGGCAAAGGCTTAGTAAAGATATCTGCAATCGGCTCTTTAGTATTCACATAAACCAATTTCACTTATTTTTCTTAAACATTCTCTTTCATAAAATTGAATTTGATAGAAACATGTTTAGTTTTAGAGTGAAATACCGGATTCTTAGATATATCAATTGCTACCATATTATCACAGTAAATGATTATAGGTTCTTTGTATTTTACCTTTATGTCCTTCAACATTTTCTTAATCCATAATACCTATGTACAATTAGTTGTTGCTCCAACATATTCTGATTCTGCTTTTGATAATGATGTAAAACTTTGTTTCTTTCTCAACCATGAAATCAATCTGCTACCATGAAAAAATGCTCCATTGGTGGTGATCTTTCTATCATCTACATCTCCTGCCCAATTGCATCTGTGTATGAACATAAATCAAAATTTTCATCTTTAGGATACTATAAACCAAGAGTTTTGTGCCTTGTAGATACCAGAAAATCCATTTCACTGTTGATTCATGATTTTCCTTAGGATTACTCTGAAATCTTGAAACAATACATACTGCATTCATAATATCAGGTCTTATTTGTGTCAAATACAGTAAACCTCCAATCATAGATTTATATCTTGTCGGATTAACAAGTGCTGATTCATCCTTCAATGATAGTTTATCAGTTGTAGTCATAGGAGTACTTACAGGTTTAGAGTTTTTCATACCAAATTTCTTTAGTAGTTATTTTAAGTACTTTAATTGATTTATGAATATACCTTTATCAGTTTGTGAAATATGCAATCCTTAAAAGAATTTGATCTCCCCAATCATAGACATTTCAAATTCTTCCTGCATCTTATTAGAAAAGTCTTTACACAATCCATCTTCTCCTCCAAAAATGATATCATCAACAAAAACTTCAATAACCAAGATGTCATCATTAGTCACTTTGTAACATAAGTTGCTGTCAGCATTACCTTTAGTGTAACCAAGCTTCAAAATATAGTTGTCCAATCTAGCATACCAAGCTCTAGGAGCTTGCTTCAATCCATATAAAGCTTTCCTTAACCTGCAAACCATATCTTTCTCATCTGTCAAAGAAAATCCATCACGTTGTTCAATGTAAACTTCCTCTTTAAGATCACCATTCAGAAATGCACATTTAACATCCATTTGATATATTTTATAGTTCTTATGTGCTACAAAAGCTAAAAATAGTGTGACTGCCTCAATTCTAGCTACCGGTGCAAAGGTTTCATTGTAATCAATTCCTTCTTTCTGTGAATATCTCTTACACACTAGTCTTGCTTTGTTTCTGATTACCTTACCATCTTCATTAAGTTTATTTCTGAATACCCATTTAGTTCCAATTATATTTTTGTTTTTAGGTTGGGGAACCAATGTCCATGTGTTATTCTTTTCAATTTGTTCCAATTCATCTTCCATAGCTTTAATCCAATGTTTATCTTCACATGCCTCATTAACTGATGCTGGTTCAATTTGAGAGATTAAACATACCTCTTCATTTGTCAGTCTTCCTCTTGTCATAACACCTTGATACTTATTCCTAATTATCTGACTTCCAGAGTGATTCAATCTTACATACCTAGGTGTACTCACTTGATATTGTTCTTCAGTCACTGTGGAATTCTTAGTTGATGCCGGTGTCACTGGGTCAACATTTTGTACCAGTGTGCTTAGTGTAGGTTCATTTTTTATTATCTCAACTACCGGTTCAAAGTCCATAGACCTTGAATTACCTCTAAACTATTCATCAATCTTCACATTTGCACTCTCAATGATTTTTTGCAATCTCTTATTAAAACATCTATATGTCTTGCTCTTAGATGAATAACCAAGAAATATTCCTTCATCACTTCTAGGATCAAATTTACCAATATAGTCATCTCTCCTAATGTAACATTTGCTTCCAAATATTCTAAAATATTTAAGAGTATGAGTATTACCAAACCATAGTTCATGAGGGGTCTTATCGGTTTCACCTTTGATGTGAACTCTGTTGAATGTGTAAACTGTTGTATTCACAGCTTCTCTCCAATACACATGAGGTAGGTTTTCTTTTGATATCATGCTTCTAGCTGCATCTAGAATAGTTATGTTCTTCCTTTCCACAACTCCATTTTGTTGGGTTGTCCGAGGTGCTGATAGCTATCTTCTGATTCCATTCAGTTCACAGGATGTATTAAATTATTTAGATGTGAATTCACCTCCTTGGTCTTATCTCAAACATTTGATTTTCTTACTGGTTTCATTCTCTACCATTACCTTGAATAGTTTGAATTTCCCAAAAGCTTTTGATTTCTCCCTGAGAAAAGTAACCCAACACATTCTAGAATAATCTTCAATGATTAGCATAAAACATCTATCTCCTTGAAAACTTCTAGTTCTTGCCAAACCACATAAATCAGTATGAATTAAATCAAGAACATTATTGGATTTTTCTAGAATATTCTTAAAATTTTCTCTAACTTGCTTTCCAAATTGACATTCTTTCCATACCGGATTGTGAGGTTTTACAATCTTAGGTAAATCCCTTATGCCTTAGTAAGACTGATTTTCACAATGCAATCAAAATTTTCATGACAAAGTCTCTTATGCCATAACCAACTTTCATCAATATGTGCAATCAAGCATGTTTTCTCATTGTTATTCAAATGAAAGATATTACCTCTAGTCTGATTACCGGTTGCAATTTCCAAACTAGTTCTATTCATGATTTTGCATTTACCATTCTTGAATTGTAACTGAAATCCCTTCTCAACTAATTGACCAACACTCAAAAGATTATGCTTTAAACCTTCAACATAATAAATGTTGTCAGTATTGTGCTTACCATCAAAAGATATAGTGCCTTTTCCTCTGATCAAAAAAGCTTTATCATCCCCAAATCTTACTAGACCTCCATTGTATTCCTGAAAGGTTAAGAATTTACTTTTATCACCAATCATATGACGTGAACATCCAGAATCAATGATCCATTCATTATTTTCTTCAATTTTAGATGCCAGGGCCCGCTCTATTGGTTGTATAATAGGTGTCGGTTGATCTTCTATTATTGCAACAAAAGCCCATCCATTGTCTGTCGGTTCCTCATCAAAATCATCACTAACTCCTTCATCAACATAGTAACATTATTTGTCTCTATTCTTCTTAAATTTGTATCTCTGATAGTCAGGGTTAGGCTTATATGTTCTTTTAGCTTCTTCTTTCAATCTTGCATGTCTATCAGGATACCTAGATGCCATATGACCAATTTTATTGCAGCTAAAACATTTAAATTGTGCTTTACCTTCATACTTACATCCAACTAGACCTTTAGGCATTTTCCTTGCAAATAGTGCTTCAAGATCTTCAAGTTATTCATTCTCTCTTCTGATTTCTTCAAGTTCTCTAGCATAGAGTGTTTTCCAATCAGATTTTTTAGATGATGATGATGATGATGCAGATGATGATGCTTTGAAAGCCAAATATGTCTTAATTGTAGCAACAAGACCAAATTCCTCAACTTCAAAAGCTAGAAGTTTTCCAACCAAAGTATCTCTAGATACTGATGTATTAGGCATTGTTCTCAATTCATTAATAGTAGTTACTTTCATTTTCTATGTCGGTGGCAATGCTCTTAAAAATTTAGAAACAATTTCATCTTCACTTAAGGATCCTCTACAACATTGTATACCCAAAACAATTTCATTAACTCTTTCCATAAAGTAGAAATCCTTTCATCTTCTTCCATTTTCAGATTTTCATACCTGACCCGGAAGCATTCCAGTTTTGCAATTTTGACAGTTGTATCTCCTTCATTCAATGTCTCCAATTTATCCCAAATATCTTTAGTAGTAGATCGGTCTAATAATCCCATGATTTGTTGATCTGACAATGTGCTCAAAAGTACTTCTCTTGCTTTGCAATCATTCTCCTGATCTTTGGCCAAGGTTGGTGGATTAGGTTGACTCTGTGTAGACCAACATAGCCATTCTTTGTAACATCCCATATGTCCTTTCCAATGCAATCCAAATGTGTCTCCATTCTGATCTTCCATATACCATAGTTAGTTCCATCAAGTTTCAAACTGTCCTTCCTAAAATAGTTAGTTGCCATTGAATCTCCTCAAGTTGTTAAACTTCTACAAAAAGAGGACTTGGCTCTGATACCAATTGTTAGTACTCAGAGGCAACTGAGAGGGGGGGGGGTGATGAATCAGTTGTCTATTAATTTCAACCCAAATATAACTTAACCAAACTTAATGCATAATACACGTAAACCAAACTTAATGTCAGTTGACAGTTTAACAGTTAATAACAGTATCGGTAAAGTTTAATGCATGAAATAGAAAGACAAATAACATAACACAGATATTTGTACATGGAAACCCTGTAAGGGGAAAAACCATGGTGGGAAACCTTGCCCACAATCAGATGATACTACTGCAGATAGTATGTGTGTATAAATGGGGTCTGCACATGCAGAAAGGCCAACTGCCTAGAGTTCACTGCTCAATCACAAAATGGGAGTCACACTGACTACAATTGGATGGTTAAATCCAATAATAATTTATTGCTCAAAATAGCATCTTCATATGCTGGATTCAGTACTGGTTAAGCTCTGATTATCTTCTTCATACCTTCCTTGAATCTTCAAATGATGTCTGCATGTATAGATCTGCTTATACTGAATATCATAATCTTGTAATACCTTATTACATTCCCTATCTCAATCTCAAAAATGAGATCTTACATATATACCAAAACCTAAGACCAAATGTGTAGGTCGGCCCACTAAGAATATTACAATTAAATCAATTACACATGAATCAATATGCGATGCATCATGTCATCTCAATGCATTTAAAATAATAACCAATCAATAAATCATCTCCATAACGTGTCGTGTTGATCTGGAATAGATAGTGCTTGTCGGTCCATAACCTAGACCTATTTGGCGGTAATAGCAAATATGCAAACTTGATTAGACCAATAACCAAATCACCAAAACCAAGTGTCCAAACAATATCTTCGACATAACCAAGTAATCTCCAGATGATAAAAGATCATCCTCAGTGTTGGTGAACAATATAACCTGTCGGTGAACCAGATACCGTTGACTGTGCATAAGTCACTGAACATGCCGGTGAACATAACCAAAGATCTTCAGTGCTGATAAGTGTTCACAAGTGTTGATAAGTGTTGACATCAATGACAAAACCAATGCAACACATCCATAATACCAATAGAGAGGTGCATTGTGTGGTTGGCATATGGATGCATCATCGGCTTATGTTAACGTAAGACAATGTGGATTGGAAAGGTATCCGAACATGGCTTGAAACTGGTCCACATTTAGATCAGTGGGTACAGAGGTCTATCTCAATGCTTTGTCAAGAATGGCCTTATGTGAAGGGGTTATGTGTAAAAGATCAAGGATGGAAATGAGAGCTTGTGTCTTCCCTAACTGGTCTAAAAGGTCATACTCATTTTTGGTGGATGATAAGGTTGTGGTCTTGGATGGAGCACCTTGCAAGGTGACTTTACCTCGATGGGTTGTGACATTAATTTTGGAGGTTTCATCTTTAGAGGATGAAGAGTATGGTCCAATGCCTTTTAAAACAACTTTAATCCTTTCCTTTATAATAATGGTAGAAACATAATTTTCCACTGAAATGTGGTTAACAGTCGAGTCATAATTGTAGGACATCTTAGTATAATTGGCTTGATTTTTTATTTTGGCTTTTCCTTTATCATGTTTAGGGAATGGTTCCTTAAACATCGCATGTTCCTCATTTGAGGTGTGACCATCAACTTCTATGCCACCCTTGTCAATAAGGTCTTGTACAACATCCTTCAATCTGTGACAATTTCTAGTTTTGTGTCCTTTTCTCTTGTGATATTCACAATACTCATCATCATTCCACCACGCCAGTTTCACTTTTGGTTCATACGGTGGATTATTTAGTAGTGTTATGAGATTTTTTGCAACCAATTTCTTTAATGCTATCTCAATTGGCTCTCCCAATGGAGTGTATTTTCTTTGAGGCTCTGATGGCCTTTGAGTATTCACTTGATTATTCACATTGGATGAGCTTGCATCGGGGAAAGTCATTTTTGGTTTTACAACATTTGCATCTACTACCCCATCATTGATCGTGTTCTTATTCTTGTTATAAAAGTGGGGTTTGTCTTTCCCATTTGATTCCTATTTGTTCTCTTTGAATATATTTATGATGCCTTGTTCAATAAGGACTTTTTTTTGTTGCCAATCATTTCTCAATGACCTCTTTAAAGGTAGACAAATAAGCCTTTCTTAGCTCATATCCAATGTACTTGTTGACATTTTGAGTGAGAATTTCTACCATTTGTTTTTGTGGGATATCACAAGAGCATTAACTAGAAAGACCTCTCCATTGTTGTAAGAATGAAGCAAAAGATTCCCCATTTTTATGCTTAGTGTTTCATAAGGTAGTTACTGACACATTTGTTTCAATGTTGTATGAGAAGTGTTGCATGAAAGCTTCTGCTAAATCACTCCATGACTTGATTCCAGGTGGGAGTTGGGAGAACCATTCCATAGCTTGTCCACCTAAACTTTGTGGGAACAATCTCATCAAGTAAGTTTCTTATCCTGCTACTTCAATCCAAGATGTGAAAAAATCTTCTCTTATGTGTGCCTTAGGATCCCCTTTGCCTTTATATTTGTCAAACTTTGGTGCCACAAAATGTGGAGGGAATGGAGGAATTGTAATACTTATGTCAAATGGGTAAGTATATATGTCTTTCATTGTATATTGTTGCTTTGTTTTATTCATGTCCACCATTTTCTTTTGCAAATCTTTGATTTGTTGTTACAAGTTATTCTTGGGTAGTGTCTAAACTCTTTGAGCTAGTCCCATGCCTGAGCCACCGAGTGGAGGAGGAGGGATATAATGCATGTATGGATGGTATTGATCATAAATGTGTTCATATGGAGGAGGAACATAGTTATAGTTTGGATATGGACCACTTGGTATGGTATTATAATGAGAAGCACTGGGTCTAGGATGATACATGTCATGACCATGAGGATGGGAAGTGTCATAAGAGGGATCTTGTATATTGCCCCCAAATCTGACACGGGGTCTCCTTGTTACATGATTTTGAATGTTCACTTGAGTGTAATTATATGCATTGGTATGATCTTGGGTATTATCATGGTCATCTGTAGTGGTAATTCTTCTCCATGGGAAAGGATGATTGCGGGGTTGTTCATGAGAGTTCCTAGTAAAGTTGGCATGAGTATAGGTATTGGGAACTTTTGGTTTTTGAAAAAAGGATGAAGGTGACTAAGGCACAAAATGCTCTCTCCTATTACCACCATTGTGTCCACTAAGATTTGCATTTGTGTAATTTCCTTGATTAGGGTCCTCCTCTATAATTTGTGACACATCAAAATCATGAGGTAGCTTCATTCCACTTTTGTCATGACTTGAAAGAAGTATTGTCTATCTCTTCTCATGATTTCCTCAACCATTCTGTTGAACCTTGGATCTATGAATTCTCTTCAATGTCTACAGAAGTGATAGATGCATTTTCATTATCATTGTTGTTCTCATTGTCATTGTCTGGTATATAACTGCGATTATCAAATGGGTTATAAAATTCTTCTCTATCAAACTCATAGGTACTCATGTTTAGAGATCTTAGAGCTTCTTCAACTTCTCTTCTAGACCTTTGGGAATGGGTTTCAAACATGGACTTGACCTTGGCTAAAATGAGGAAAGGAAGGAAATGTGAAGATTATGGAAGATCAAGAAAGGATATGAGATGAAAAGAATCTAGGTTTGTCTTGTAATGTCCAAAAATGTAGATTCAAGATATGTAGGATCTAAAGCAAGGTGTAGCTTCCAAAGAGATGATAGATCTCTTGATGAGGTAAGTTGACCTTGACTAAAGATGGACAAATGGGACCCTAAGATGATAGATCTAATGCGGGAGCCACTTAGTGATATGTTGTAGCAATTTTGCAAGATATGATGAGGACAACAAAGCAACCTTTTGACTCTAGTTTGAAAAATGTGTATGAGGGATTGTAAATGAAGGAAAATAATGAAAAAAATGTAAGACCAAGACTGGTCGACTAAAAATGATGAAGTCCTATAGGAAATGCCTTAGAAGCTCTTTAAATCTCAAAACTTGAGCTTCTTTTCTCTTTTCTAAGTTTTTGCAAAATATTACTTTGAAACATAGACACGATACTATTCTACGCAAATGTGATTTCAGGTCAAAAATGTAGTTTTAAATGACATGGACGCAGTTTCAACTGTTGTACTGATAATGTTTTTTTTTTGCTTTCTGACAAAAACATGATTCTGCTCTGCGTAGACGCGGTTTTTGAACACAGACGTGATTTCCAGGAACAAAGATACAGTTTTTGATCTGTTGATTGACACTATTTTGTTTTTTGACAAAGACATGATTCTACCTTGTGCAAACGTGATTTCTGAACACAGACGTGGTTTAAGTTGTCACAGATGCAATTTTTGATAAAATTTTTGATTATGTCCAAATGTAAAGTTATTGAATGTGACCAAATCTTGATGTTGAATGTTTTTGTGGCAAGAAAACACAACAAACAATGAAGACACAATGTCTAAAGGTGTGTTTGTCCAAAAAAAATTTGTGTATGTTCAAAGGATTTTCATTGGTATAGCACAAATTGAAGACACTTGAAAACATGCACAATCTAGGATGGAAAGAGAAACCATTCAATGGGCCCCCCACGACATAGAAATACCTCAAACAAGAGGACAACTAGAGATTCTAGTAGCATTGGCTCCCACACCATGGCACTCACTTCTCAGGCATGCCAAATTCTCTTACCTCAAAAGATCAAAGATCAAATGAGGGATTTCTATCTTAACATGAAAGGGTACATGAGGGGTATCTATGAGGTATAGCTCGCACTCCCTGAACCATCAAATGTAAGGATTTTTGGCCTCTACAACAAAGGTGTTTAGTGGGGGAACTTTTATGGTTCTTGGTGTCTACCCATGTGGTGACAACTCGTTTAAGAACTGACTCCTCATTCTCCACACAGGTATGTACACAAT
The DNA here is from genome assembly GCF_030272615.1 of Cryptomeria japonica. NCBI lineage: Eukaryota > Viridiplantae > Streptophyta > Pinopsida > Cupressales > Cupressaceae > Cryptomeria > Cryptomeria japonica. The sequence goes on from NC_081414.1 coordinate 467,558,562, forward strand.
GCAAATACTAGGGAGTATCATCGGTGTAGATACACATCACCAAGTTGTCGTGAATTTTGCCTAACATATTATTTTATATAGCAGACAAAAGAAAGTACCACTTGGGTCATACTCTCTCACTTACCCTTATGGGCTACCCGAGAGACAAGCCCTCCTACCTAAATAGAAGATGATAACAATTTCTCTTACACCCAAGGTCCAATGGAAGGCGAGGGGAGAGGATACTTTTGTTATCAACTCTAGGGTTATAAACATAAAATGTGCAAAGTGCACCAAACACTTCAAACAAGTTCTTTAACCCCAAATGAAAAGAGATGTGATCCTAATTAAACTAAAAATCCAAAGACACACACCTAAATTACCCATGTAACAAATGATTAATAATTTTGATAGATTATCCCCACCTGCAGGCACACTAGTTAGGTAAATTTTAAAAATTCAAATCCAAATGTGAAAGGAGGGCCTTCGACAATATGATATTTGCTCTTTTCCAAAATAGTTGCACCACTTTGTTAGTCCAATGCAAGGAGTTAGGCCAAAATCATATAAAAAACCCTAAAAATGAAAAAAGAAGATGCCAAAACTATAAACAAAAACGCGATTAGACTGAACGCGGATGCGACTTCAAAACACAACCATAGAAATGTGAAGCATAGACACAAAATTAGACATTTGAAACTTGTAAAACTAACAGAAAACATAAACATGAAAACAGGAAGCGTAGATGGGCTTTTAGGGCAAAAACACAGAAATACAAGTCACAGACATGATTGCTGATAAACCTACACCTGCAACAATAGAAAACTAGAAACGTTGAAATAACCAGCATAGATGCAATTTATGATCTCAGACGTAGAAATATGATGTGCAAACATTGTTTCAGGATCTAGAACCTGCAAAACTGATAGAAAAACAAAAACTCAAAAACAAAGAGTGCAGACATAGAGAAACTAGTCGCAGACATGAAATAAATCAGAATCATCGCAAATTCAACCTGGAGCTTCACAAAAAAGCTAGATCTGCAAATAATATGTTATAAATAAAAGGGACAAGGGTCCCACTGGGCATGCCAAAATATATACGGTGAAAATATGATGATGAAAACATATTGTAAAACTATAAAGATCCAACCACAACAATCTAATTCCTACAACCAAACATTCACCATACACCAATAGAGATACCTAAGATCATGCAAATTCACAAAATAAAGCAATATTACCATTCACATGTCAAGTAGGGTTTCAATCTCCATTGTCTCCTATCTCCATTGATCTTGTATAATATATTTTCTCTCAAATTTATGTGTACACATGAGCTCAATAAAGAACGGATTTTGGTTGAAGATGCTTGATCGCTAGAAGGCTTGATTGCATAAGATAGATGCATTCATTAGGATTGATAATGAAGAAGAGTATCCTCTTATATAGAAGACACTTTAGGAAATGGAGGGATAAGATTAAAAGGTGAAGAGCATAAATGGTCGGCTAGGATTAAAGGGTAGGTAGGAGAAATAATAAATTGATGAACGGAATAGGTAAGAGAGGATTAAGAGATAAGTGACATGTGACATAGAAGAAAAAGCTAATGAATTAATTAATTAAATAAATATTTATTTAATTAATAGGAGAAGTGGGACCAATTAAATAAATAAAAGTATTTATTTAATTTAGGGAAAAGGATAATTTAAATAAACAAAAATATTTATTTAAATAAGAAAAGGGGCAGAAGAGGATAAATGAATTAATTAAATAAATAAAGATTTATTTAATTAATAGAAGACTTAGGATAAAATAATTAAAAGTGGTTCTAATTTGGACATAAGGGTATGCAAAACACATAACTTGTTTTGTATGTATCAAAACTCATTTATTTTTTTGGTGGAACAAGGACATCAATACCTGATGCATTGATCTTTTCAATTTTTTTCACTAATTTACTATTTTTCCATGTGTCTAGAACAAAGAACTTGATGTTCAATGAAAGACCTTTTTTTAGTTAATATATATATATATATATATAAAAAACAAATTATATTAAAATTATACCAATTATCTTGTCAAGTTCATTTATTTGGAGGTCCAAACTAAGGTTTGAAACTAAAAAAATTGAAGAAAATTTGAGGCAAAAAGTGAAAGTGGCTAGCTAAGCACATTCATTCAAAGGTATGTCATGCAGGCAAAATTTTATTTTAAAAAACCTTCCAACAAACGTAATTCCCAAAAATGGAAAAAAAGGACCTTCATTATGTAATGGGGTGAACAAAATAAGGGTTTCACAAGTTATGCTTTGTAAACTATGAAATGACCTAACTTTCATATTCATTACATTACAAGGAGGACAAATACAATAGATCCAACCTAAATTCTATTTAGAAGAGGGTTGAATGTTGATTGAAACATTATTCCCCTTTAGTTTGAGTTGAAAATACAATTGAAATTGTAGTTGAATTTAGGCCAAATATTTGAGAATTTGAAGTAAATTGATGAAAAGGGAATGTTGCATATATCTAATAGAGCCATGGGTAGGGATATGGGTAGAAGAAGATATTTAAAATTTGTAATTGAAAATTAAGCCTAATTTTTTGAGACCAAATAGTAAAGATTCACCCTGGTCCTTGAAATTTCGCTCTATTGAAAGCTGAACTTGTTTGTCATCATCAACTTTATTGAAATCTCTGAGTACAACCCTTGAGTTGATTCCCTGCATATAGAAAGAGAGGAAAAAGGTTGTGGATAGGGGTTTGCTGAAATATCCCCTATGGATATTTTCTCCAAATTTTACCAAATGTTTCAAAGTAATTTAAAAAAATAATTTGCATGAAAACTAATTTCTATTCATTCAACAATTTATATTGAAAATCATACTATATCAGACTGAAATAGAGGTCTGAAACTTGTTGGTTAATAGATTTTATTCTCTTCAAAAAATGACAATATTGACTCATAGCCCAAGCATGAGAACAAACTATTAACAATAGTTGGAGAAGTTGCATTTATTTCTGCAACTTTCCTCTAAATTTGTGAGGTATATCTCCCTCTTATGATATAATTTAAGGTTTTCGGGGTGTGCTTTTAACCAAAAACTAGGAAAGAAAAACTTCACAAATTTTATTAAAAAAAGAAAGATGATATTACTCCCACATGATCTTCACAACAAAGTATGAAGAACAACTCTCATGAAATTAAAAGTAAAAATCATCTACCAGCATCCATACTAAGATCGCTACCAATATATGATCATCACATAAAAAAGAATCTGGTAACAACAACATGCACAATATCCATCTCAAATTCTACATGACACAGAAAAATACTCTTCATCATAACACAAAGTTTATGACCACAGAACAAATATTCCAACAAATGAATCATTAAGATCTAGATATAAGAGAATAAATTGAAACTCTTGTTGAAATAGCACAAAGTCTACTCCAAACAGAATTCAATCAAAACTTTTCTAAGTCTGCAATGTTACTTCTAACTAAAAAACTTGAAAGCTTATTAAAATTGAAACCCTTTCAACTGGTTCCTCATCCCTTAAATATTTTAATATCTAACTAATTTAAAATAATAATGGCTTCTTGAGGATAGCCAACTAAAGAGAGTTTTAAAGCATCACTTAAAATAGGAAAGGGTCCATCAAGACCAATAGTATTTGAGCAAGAAACCTTAAAAATTAAACAGACTAACTAAAGAACAACTAAAGAACCTCCATGTGCTTGTTTCCCTCTTCATCTTCCAGCTCTATCGTATCGTCTCTCACCTCTTGGTCTTTTGATGCTATATCAATTATAGTGCCCTAAGCTAGTTGTGCCACTTGTGGATTTACTCTTTTCCTGTATGCCCTGAAGTTGGAGAGAATTGGTGATAACTCTTTTGTTGTAGGTTTAGTTATGGCTCTGACTCTAATCTTCCACTTGGCAACCCTTTGGCTAGCTTCAACAATCTTCCCTAGAACATCTTTGACTTCTTCATTAATAGAATTCAACACCACAATTGTGTCCTTTAGGAATTCTAGAGAGTTGGGACCAACATTAGTTTCAAAAATACTATCATCCACCTTCTATCAAAATGTTCTTTTTACCACTTCTCCCCCTAACAATTCCTTTCCATCATCTCTAAATATATTTATGCCAATTTTGGGGAAATGGCTTTTCAAGTCTCGTTAGAGATTTATATTCTGAACAACAGAGGTTGTGAGATGAGATTGGAATTTTTTTGTGACATGATGCTTCCAATCTAACATTTTTGTCCAAACAATGATGTTATTCGTATCAGGATTCTCAATGATATGTTCTGATTTCAAAATGTTAGGGAGTAACTTGGCTATTTCTTGCATCTCCAAGAGGGTAGCAAATATCCTACCAGTTTCTCTTTTTGACCTTTGTAGCTCAACTCGGTGCATAGTGATCATTTCTTTAAGAGTACCATAATTCCTTAATCCATGCTCTATAAAACACACCCCTTTCAAGATTACCACACTGGCCCAATCATCGACCGCTTTGGTAATGGCATGTGATCTTTTAACAAATTCTAACTTATCTGAATTGATAATTTCTATGATAGATACTCCTAAAGATGAGCTAGTTGCAAAACTTTCAACAGACCAACAAGGATAACTTTAAGAAACCCCCCTAGGTAAAGGTGTAAAATCCTTGCGAATCTTTCATTTTTTGGGAGAAAATAATATTTATTTTGGCAATTTTTTTAATAAAGAAAAAATATTAAATTTCGTCGACGAATTTTTCTCAGTTGCATAAGAATTGTATGAAAATTAAGGTGAATTTTTCAATCTTTTTGGTAAAAAAATAATTTTGTTGGTGAATCTTTTTCTATTGCGTGAAAATTTTAGAAAAATTAAGGCTAATCTATCATTAATTTTGGGGAAAAATAATAATTACATTGGCGAGTTTTTTCATACGACGTGAAAATTGTAGAAAAATTAAAGTGAATGTTTTTTTTATCAATAATTTTGTGATTTTATTGATTTAAAATAGAAACTTTACAATTAACTGTCCAAATATTCTATCAGTCCCAAACCACCCTCCAAAAAACTACCTTTACAGACCATCATCTAAACCCCCTGAATTCCCAACCATTAGCCATCACTATATCATCAAACAAATTAACAGCTGGAGCATCCAAAAATGGCTCATAACAGTCTTAAACAGGAAATTTTAAGCAATAAAATAGTTCAAACAAGACCTACAGCTGACCAAAAAACAAGGGATTAACCCCCAAGGCATCAAAAATGGTAAAAACTCCATGAAATAGCTAACCAGATGAGGAGCAAGGGTTCTCCCACCTCCAATTTCTCACTCAATCTCCATCAACAACACTTGTACCCATGTCCTCAAGAGCTCTATCCTCCTTAATGGCATGTTGCAACTCTACATCCACCTCCATCATGTCCACAAACACCTTCAAGGCTTCCCATCCAGTTTGTGCCTCCTCTATGAAGCGAGCATACATTTGGTTGTCTCGCCACCTCAAAAAAGGAGTGTAATGCTGCTCTAATTTACAATGAAAATTCACAATGCCTTTGCACAAATTGAACCCTCTACTAGGGACCGCCCATTCAAAAATGGAGGCAAGGTTTAAACTGTAATCTTCTAGAATAATTGCACTCACCACCCTCTTTACTGGCTCCAAAGAATGCTCCAATTCCAACCCCCATGCAACAATTAGGGATTATGTATCCATATTTGTTCTGTAGTGGTAATCTGCAATCCTAATGCTCTCCCCCATTAATCTTTGGATACTTTTTGTCAACAAATCATCTCTGTGAAGAAACATCCCATTCAAGCTCCTTTCCATGAACGACCCAAGGAACAAGTAGAGCTTCTTCTTGGTCTTGAGTGTGAAGTTAGTTTCCATTTCTACCAGCACCACTGCACTCACCACCACCTCGAACTAGAGTTATTCTGCACACTGTCAACATAAAAAGAGAGGAAGAGAAGCTTTTTATTTTTTTAGAAAGCAACAACTTGTTACCACTGTTTTAAGAATGGGTTTTCCTTTCCCATAATTGGCTAGGTTTTTGAAATTTTGAGTTAGACACACTATCAACTGCTTCAAGTCTGTGTTAGGTCTTAAGGGTTTAGGGTTTCAATTTTAAATCATTCATATTTGATCAAAACCCTCTGGTTTCTATTCCTTCATTACTTTATCCACTTAAGTAATGGGTCTTGGGGTCGTAGGAGGTGTCCCCCCTTGTCATTTGCCTAGACGTTTGTTGAATTAATCATAAAATTTTACGCCTTATGTCTTTTCTTCCTAATGTTGTCGAGCCCAGTAAGTTGTGCGCAGCTCTCAGGTGGATCTATGGTTTTTGCTATTTCGTTAGGTGAAGTTGCACGTGGTTTAAGACTCATGAAATGGTGAAAGGGAAATGCGTTCTAAATGGTGCATTTGGTCCAGTTTAAAATGGCTTCATCTTGTTCAAGATCTAACGGCTAGCGTTATTTCGCAACCAAAACTTGCAAGTGAAATACCTTTCACGAAATGGAAAAAGCGTTTGGTGGGACCCTGCAGCAAAGACTTTCTAAGTGACTAAAAGGTGATCAAGTCCAATTTGATTTGATGGTTAGCGCAGCTTCGCAGGATGAAGATGCTCGACAGTTAGCTTTCGTGAAGTAGTGAAATGACGTGGCACTCCAAGCAGATGGTCCAGTTGGTCGAGAGGGTGAGTAAGATGATGGCACGTGGCAGAGGCCACAATAGTCAGCAAGGTGGGTCCTAGAGGTGAGTCATGCCGCGGGATAAGAAGTGACCTAGTAGATACAGGTGGCAAGGATAAGGTGGAACCTAGTGTTTTCTCTCAGCAAATGAAAGACTGACATGTCAGTTTGAAAGTGACTAGATGCCAAGTGGATGGAGTTGAGTCTAAGGGCCCACGTCTATCGAATTCAACAAGTTGTTAAGCATCGAGCAAGTCAAATATAATCTAATGGCCTACATGAGTTCGGAATGGTAAAGTGCTCATGTTTTATGCCCTGCGAAATGGAGAAAAGGTTTTTCGGCCCCGAAGACAGATAAAGCATGAGGCTAAAAGGGGATCAACTCCATTTTGATCCAAGGGCTCCCGTTGTTTCGCGGTTGCGAACCAACCGAAGGATATGCTTCATGAAATAATGAAAAGAAGAGAAGGTATCTAGGTGTCATGCTAGATGGTGATGTGTCCATGGACACGTGGTTTTAGAAGAAGTTGAGGGCCCACCAAGGTGTAACCGGCGGTTATAAGGGAGAGACATGTGGCTGACGTTGAACTAGGCTCGAACAATTTTCAAAAGCTAATGGTTGAGTGCCACGTGGTAGTCAGTAACCAATGAAAAGGCGGCGTAAGTAAAGCAAGCATAAAGGTCTCCCTTAAAGGATGGTCATCTTTGATCTAATCCAACACTTTAGGTTGTTTCATGGCCCTAAGTTGAGAACAGTTTAAGCTATGCGAAATAGCGAAAGACTGTTAGTAGTCAAGATAAAGGAGCGGTTAATGAAGAAGTTAATGGTCCTGGTAAGAGTTAAATGCCGAGTAGTTAAAGTTTCATCTAATGCCTAGTGCAGCTTCACAAAGGAAAAGTAATCGAGGGTTATGCTTCGCGAAATGGCGAAAAGGAGGTGGGGCCCGGTGCGAAGGCAAAGATGTTAAGTCAGTGTGAAGGCCGATTTAGTTTCTTTTGATCAGACGGTTGGCGTGATTTTGTTTAACGAAATTGCCCGAAGGTTATGCTTTGCGAAACAGCGAAACAGCGAAAGGAAAGAATGTGCAGGAATGTTGTGACCCGTTGGAGTGAAAAATTTGAATTCTCTCATGAATTCAATTCTGAAGGGACGGCCGAAGCATGCGGTATCAATGTCACAGTTAAGAGCCTGGGTACCATATATGATCTTGTATCAACCGGATGAAGGTATCATTCCAGAGAATTGTTGCAAAGGAGCGGTTGCAGAGCTATTTTCTTCAAATATAGAGCAAGTCAATTCAGTTGCAGAGCAAATTCCTTCGAGCTAGAAACAGGTTTTCTTGTACTTTTGTGTGGTAATTCCTTTGCAGTGTGTTTTAATTGGGGGTCTTGATTTGTCACAAAACCAGTTGGGGATAATAGTTTAATTGCTTACATATTTCAAAATGGCACCTAAGAGAGAATTTTCTGAGAAAGTTAATTACCAAGAAAGGGCCATTTGTGATGATTTTCTCAAACAGTTGACATTGTCAACTAATCAGGCATCAAAAGTGAAAGAATTAGTGCCAAGAGCTCCTCACTTGAAGATAGGAGAAGGGTTATATGATAAGGGCAATTGGTTGAGAGATCCATAGGTTGGGTTGTCTGGGTTGGGGTTATTCAAAGTTGGATTCAGAATGAGAAATTCTCCAGCCCCACAGAATAGCATCTAGGAGTTAGATGTAGGGAAGTTGCTAGTTCCAGGAGTATTCATGGATATGGATCTATTGAATCAAATTGCACATAACTATGATCCAGTCACAAGGAGCATTAGGGATATAAATGGGAAAGCCCTCATTGAAATCAATAATGAGGAATTCAGAAGTGCTTTTGGGCTTAATGAGTTTACCAATTTTCTAGATCCCATTAACTTCAAATCATTAGCTCAAGTATACAATGCACAGAGGAACCACCTTAGAAATGGGCCTCTTAAGGAATTTTTTGTGAAGATAGGTGGGTTGACAATTGTAGGACCCAACACTGAAGAGCCCTTTTCATTGAATCTGTTCACCCTTAGGGCTAAGGGAATGTATTGGTCACTTTGCCAGATTTTAGGAGAGGATGCTGAGGCAAATATGCCCAATCACTACTTGCTAATGATCGCTCAGATTTTGAATCCTTCTCTTGCAGTAACATTTGATTATGCTTCTTTTATTACTGATGCTATCCATGGAGGGTTGATAGGAATAAAAAATGGGAAGGTGGATAGGCCTTTCGGATGGTATTCACTCCTCATGCATCTATTTTTGTTCAAAGGTGGTGATTACTTTGCAAGTGGAATGGACCTCATAAAAGAGAAGGATGGAGAAAAGATGTCAGTGCAGCTATGGAGTACTGTGCTATCATGGGATAGAGATGATGCCAATTTCTTAAAATTTGATAAATATTTTGCATCAAAGATTAGAACTCTCCTCTGTTCAGAAAACCCAAGAATCTCCAAGGTTCTTTTGGAATTTATTAGAACAAAAGAATTTACATAAAGTATAAAGATTGTTCATAATTGGGGTGATATTTACTTATACCCTATATCCACAGTATTCAAAGTATTTGGTTTCAGATGTACTCCATTTCTATTACCCTATCAGGTCCCTCTCAAAGTGGGAATTGCAGAAGTCCTCAAATAAATTGGTAGTGTACAAGAGGTAGAGCTGACAGGCAGGGGTAAAGGGACTATTTTCCCTACGATTACCATAGCCCACCAATTTGTAATAACAATGGGAGGTTGGAATTGTTTTGAGGATTTTCGCAAACCTTATCATTTGTCAACTGCAATATCCAGGTGTGTCGATCCAAAAGATTTCTTCAATGGCATGTTTAGAAAGGGGGCAGTGTGCAAAGGTAGACCCCATCAGTTCCAGTTTCCTGAAGACCTCATTAGAAATGAGTTTGATCTAGATGAGTAGGAGATGAGGAAGTAAAAAAGGGTGGCTTATAAAAAAGCCTTAGATTTTGTACATCAGTTTGATGCTAGCTATGACCCATTGTCTAGCTTTTTCCCTTTTGAGGAGAAAATAAAGTTCCTAATTGTTTGCTTTGAGGATGTAATGCAGACTCTAAAAGAAAAGAGGGAGGCCATGATTAAAAGCAACCCTGAAAAGGCAAGAATGGTTCTAAGTAGGTCTGCCTCCACTAGAGCAATCCCTCCTGGTGACTATACATTGCACAAGAAGTCTATTTATAGTGTGTTGATGCCTACAACAGGGGAGCCCTCTACTTCCAAAGGAAAGAGGAAGCTACAAGATGTTATTGACATCCAAGAGAGCCCAAAGAAGTAGAGAGTAGGAAAAGAAGTACAATCTGATACACCCTTGTACTCTCCATCCCAATCCCCTATTCATATAGGAGATGAACAGGCAGCACCTGAGCAGCTGATATAGTTAGGAAGTCTAGGAGAAATAGCCTACACTTATGATGAAGTAGAAGAGGGAATGCCAGAAGAGCCCCTTGCTGCTGAAATGAACATCACTACCAATGAATTTAAGGGCCAGGAGTGGGATCCTGAGATGAAACAGGCTAGCGAGGACTTCTTGGCTGACAATAACTTTGTTACATCAGGAGCATTCATGCAATTTGTATGGAAGCAAAATATTGACAAATACAATGCAAGATGTGAGAAGAGAAAAGGTGAGCAACCTCACCAAGACCCAGCTCTAGTGGAGGAGGAAATAAAGAAGGAAATGATGGATGAGTTTAAAACCATCACTCCTGAACAAGGAAGAGATATGGTGGCACAAGCTGGAGTACTCATTCTCCCTGAGTGGGACATAGCAGATGCTCTAGTACTGGTGGCAGTGAGAAAAAATACCAAGCCCATGGAGGGAATCACTTTTAGCAAAGATAATGCTACACTTGTCATGTGGTCTCTCAAGAGAGATGAGAATAAGAGAAGTAAGGACACCCCAGGGTCAAGCTACCTTAGTGGAATGATAGTGAAGAGAGTCTAGAACACAGGGGTGGTGGAAGCTGCTAGCACTATGCTAGAGACTCCAAAATTTAGTGTTGCAGTAGCAAAAAGGGAAGCTAAGGAAAAAGCAGACCTCCAAGTCAAGTTGGAGACAATTTTGAAGGCTTATAATAGTGCCAAGGAAGAGGTGAGAGGTAAAGATAGCATCATTGCTAAGCTGCAAAGCCAATTGACAGGACAGTACCATCAAGGTGAGTCTTCAACACTGATGATCTCCTATTCTCTTGCAAGACCTCCACCTACCAGCCCCATCATTGAGTTCCCACCATCTCCAGCACCTTCTAGCTCCCAAATGGTTGAGATTACTCCTCAAGAATTAGAGAACTTAAAACAGGCTCAGGCCTTGTATGTGAAGAAGTATGAGGAAAGAGTAAGGGCTACCATTTCAAGTTTTGTAGATACCATGAGTGCCTCACTATTATATAACAACAGAAGCAAGATTTTGGATATGTGGAATGAGCTTAATGGAGATAAGGCCATTTTGATGCCTATTTTTGACAAGTGGAAGCCTAGAGAGCAGGACTTGGAGCTTATTTGTGTATCTTATGATGAAGCAGGGGTTGATCCTATCATCAAATCCACTTGTGACACCACCAAGGACTTAGTAAAATTGGTAGAAGGGGTGGATAATGCTAACAAGAAAATCAACTTGTACAAGAAGGAGTACACTGATCAGGTTTTTGAATTACTCCTAGGAGTTTTTGTCAGCCCAAATTAGTTGAAGGACAAACAAGTATGGCTTAAGGAATTAGAGGCCAAACTGTCAGCCAGAATAAAAGGAATTGTCAATTTAGATGATGCTTCCTTCTTTGTTGTGACAATTCAAGAGATAGAGAAAATCAAATCTCATTATGGTTTTCTCAATTCAAAAGTCAACAAGATGAGAAATTCATGGAAGAGGTTAACCAAGGCAAAGGCAAAAGTGATTAAATTCATGTGGCCAACTGATGATGTGTACAATGAGTGGACAAGAAAATATGCCATCCAGGATGTAGACAGTTAGAGGGCACTCCTGAACAGTTAGAAGAGGTTGCAACTGGACAGCAAGTAGAAGAAGTTGCAGAGGTCAAAAAGGACTTGTAATTGTTTTTGTAAAAGGCTTTGTAACTTCTTCTAGAAAAGAAATGATTGTAACAAATTCTCCTAGGAAATTCTGAAGCTATGTGCATCCATATGGTTATAAATGGATACCAGGACTAATAAAAAAGGATCGCAAAGAATTGTAAGAAAACGCTGCAGAAATTTATCTGAGCTTTTCTAAGTTTAATGGAGAATATTCAAAAGTTTTTGTAATACTTTCTTGAAGATAATATCAATATACAGACCATCGGTTTTGAGTAGAAACTTTGTGTCATCTTCAAATGTGTTTGCAATTGTTTACTATTTCATTCTGAATAATCCAAGGTTATTTTGTTTCAATAGGGTTGTAAGGCAACTTTCAGTAGATATTTTTCTTAGCTTTTCTCTTCAGGAGGGGAATTAAATATGCAAGAATTATTTCTACTAGTAAATTCTTTGTAGGATACTTTAAATCCTGATGAGCATAGTTTAATTTGGTATGCATAAATTCTTATGTGTGTCAGGCACATATAGGGATCAACAGAAGCCGAGCCAATGGGATGTGTAAAGATATTTTGTTTGGGGAGTATTGTCTAAATTTAGATGACTCTGTGACCTTAGATAAGGCACTGGTATAGATCGAGGTTGTCTATTACATGTTTTGTAGGTCAAAATACTAAATATGAGTATAATTTTCATTCCTTTGTTTTATTTAGTTTCAAGGTGATTAGATCCATTGGTTTTCTGGACTGGTTTGTTGTGGATTTATCTTTTGAAAGTGTGAATTTAGTTTACGAAGGTATACCCGCTTGGACTCTAAGTAGGTCCGAAGTGTAGAAGGTTAAATCCAACCTTGTCATATGTTGTCCTAAGAGTTTCCTTCCCTTTAATATCTATTATGCACAGAGTTTAATCATTTTATTATAAGGATGTTGAAGTGAATCATATTTTGAAGACAACACAACTGGAAAGGCCATTTAAGGAAACACTGAATGATCTCAGAGCACCACCTTTCAAACCTGATGTGATAGCATGCATGCCTCCCAATGAACTTGTTGGCAATTGACACTCATTGGATTCATTTTGTTGTCATTGATGGCAACAAGATCAGATAGAAGGCAACATGACTTGATGAAAGTCACAAACCAGCACTAGGAGGCATATACCGGCAGATAACAGCTTGCGAAGCATTCAGGGCTACATCGGCACTGGCACTGACACCGTCATCAGTACTTCAAGGAAGTCGACATCAAGAAGGATTTATTTTAGAGGTGGACATTGTATATTCTTTGTATAATTCATTGTAAGCCAACATAAGGCATATCATATGTAATAGGTATATAAGTCAATCTGCTAGGTCAATTTAAAATGATATATAGATGGTATAGAGATAGACATATAGAAGAACTGTAAGAGGCAAAATATATGTATGGAGATCATTTTTGTATGCGAACATTGTATCATGCAATGATCTATAGATAGCTAGGAAAGAACTCTTGGAGGAGAAGTAATACCGGTAATAGTTCAAGATTATGAACCAATACAGAGCAGAACCAGAACTGAAACTCGATTTGGCATAGTAGATGCATTCTTGAGTTTATTTTCAATAATTTACTTTGGCAGAAAGCTTGTAGCTAGTGAGGCTCTTTAGTGATGAGCAGTATGCTCTACGCCGTATGCCTTCCTGCAAGTGCAGGCCCCTGTTTATGTAATATCCTTTCATACAGCTAGTGAACTGCTATTGTGGGTCACAAATCCTACCGTGGTTTTTCCTCATTGAGATTTTCCACATATAAATTCTATGTGTTATGGTGTTAATTTATGTGGATGATTTATTTTCTTCTTGTTATATACTTATTTGTTTACCGATACATACATGCATGGTTTAGAAAGTTAAATATTGTTGACTTTGGCAGAACACTGATTCACCCCCCCCCTCTTAGTGTTCTCAGATCCCAACATAACTAAAAAGAGCTATCGTTAAAGTCTCATACTTCTCTAGGAGTGGGATCATTCAAATGGATGACTTTTGCACATTCCCCATTAATGCACCACCCTTGACATTAAATGACAAATTGAGACATACAACAATGATGGTACATCTCCAAATCACTAAAATTTGAATCGAAAGATCGAGCTAGGCATCCCAATGTGTCTCTTCATCTGTGGACCCCCACCACTTAGTTACAAAATGGTCCAACTCATAAGCCACATTAGACAAGTAATCTACCATCCCATTGCCAACCCGCAAAATGTGTGAAATTCAAAAGTCTTGGAAGGTTTTTTATTTTAAACAAATGATAGAAACAAACTTACTAATTTTCCAACACAGAGAGGACCCCTTAACAATTGCGTCCACAACTACTTGAGAATCTCCTTCTAAATGGACCTTTGAGGCCTTCAGATTCCTTTCTAGTTCTATCGCAAATAAAATTGCTGGTGCTTCCACTTCATTATTTGTTCCATATTGCAAATGTTGGGCACCTTTAAACAAAATTTGACCATCACCATTGTGTGCAACACATCCTGTCCCTGAAATACCTAGATTGCGTTTCGAAGCTCCATCAAAATTAATTTTGATCCACCTTTGCTCCAGTTTAGTCCAAACAAAATCCGAAACCCTCGCATCTCTAAGATTAACCTTAACCTACCCATGAACAAGCCATTGGTGAATGTTTTTCAATCGCATAAAAATTGTGGAATAATTAAGGTGAATCTTTCATTACTTATTGGAGAAAAAAACTAAATTACTAATGTAGCAAACACATCACATTTACATTGTAAGTGTCTTGCATATCTGTATGAAATCTTTTAGAAACCCGCTCTTTTGCACGTGTGAAATCTTTATCTAAGATCCTAAGCTATCCTTTTGCATAGAAAACCCTACACCTGTCAAAAGAAGAAAAATACAGAGGATAGCATAGATTTAATATTCAATGAGGAGCTGCCAATATTAATCTATATTGTGGTATGTGAATCATGTACATGCATCAGGACTATTATAATGAAATCTTTCTTGTGGTATATTTAATATCAATAAATAGAAGAAAAGTACATCTCACACAGATTAATACAGTATGTGGAATAATCCAAAGTATAGACTTGACAGTCAGTTGTCACCAATTTATAAATCAAGAAATATGGTCATTAGTCATTTCCAATTAACACTCCTTATAAAAATAGCTATATTATTCACATACTGCATTTTAGAATGTAGAACATAGACATATTTCTAGAGATAAGTTTTTAGGAAATATTATTGTGTTGATTGCAGAGGTTTTAAAATGAAGTGCATAGAAGGTGTAGCTGAATTCTGGCATAAGGAGATATGGATGAATGTTTGCAAATGCCATGAAGTAAATAAGATTGATGACTTATGTTGTATCTAGAGGGTTAATAAAATATCCAAAGATAGCCAAAGGGTTATCAAAAGGCTTGAGTGCAACTACAAGCTTCGACTGTAGTTGCAAATAATTTTGATCTCTTTGCCAACAGCCATTTCCCCCTTATAATGGGTATAATGCAGAGAGAGATTTGGGTGAGAGAAAGGAGTGGTAGTACAAATTAATCACCAATTCAATCAATAAACCAAAGGGTGGATTCCCAAAGGCAGATCTTTCTCCTGACTCACAATGACAACTTGGGAACAACCACTCATGGTCACAAGTGCATTTTTCATAAAAGACATTCCAACTCAGTGAATTCACTATTTAGATAGAATTTTTTACTCTAGGGTACCCCAAACAACTCAACAAAACACTAAACAACTACCCTTGTTGGGGATCAAATGGATTTTCTTCACAATGTAGACTTACTCCTAGTGGCCCTCAAAATTGGGTTTTTAGCACACAAATTTCTAATTTGTGATTTATGACACAAAATATGAGCATTTTGAGATACCCATTTGGAAGTTACATGACATAATTAAATTTCACCCTATGTTGTTTTGGAACACCTTGCTCAAATTTGGACTGATAACAGTTTAGGGGCTCAATTAGCCGTATTTTACAAAGCAACTACTCCAAGTATCCTCACAACTACTTATCCAACCAATCCATAAGTTATAATTCGACACCAAATGAAAAAAATTACTAGTTTTGGGTGCCCAAACACATTGGTCATCAACAGGTTTATAATCTTCTCAAAATAGTATATGTCTTGCAGCTTGTCACATGGAGATGCCAAGCTAGGATCACTTCAAACCTACCTGAAACTGGACTCCATGCTCTCCAAATGATAAAGCCATTTAAAGGAAAACTAAAACCACCATTCCACTAGGTTTTACCATTTTCCCACCGTGGAAAGGAAAATTATATACATTTTTGTACTCAAACCCTTGGCACCTAGGGTTTTAAACAATTTTTACAAAAATCCTTTAAACTCACTCGATTCTAAATAAAATTCACTCAAACCACAACCAAAATAAACTAGATTCACTTATCCTCACATTTACATATTTTTTTTTACCATAAGCATATTGTACGAGGTCATACTGCAAAGGCATGCACACGATAAAACCAAGAATTTAACAAGGAATCAAATTTAATCTTATTGATCTTCACTTCCAAATTACTCAACAACCTTTCCTTGAAGGTGTAGAGGCTTTTAAAATTGCTTACCCCTTGAATCCCAATGGTTGGAACTAACTTTCAAATCCATGACCATTAGTATTCTTCATTATGAAAGAAATGCAACATGAAAACATTGCAAAGTTGCAAGGTGGAAACTTTTGCACATTATTTGCAAAACTTCCTAAATGGGCACTACATACAATATAATCCTCATTTGAAAATTTTGTTACAATTAACCTTACTATGACAACATTAGGCCTCATAGACCCATTGATCAACCTTACTATTTACTTGACTTCAAAACATTACAAATGGTCCATAGAACCTTATTTTATGACATTGACATTAACCAAAAAATGAAAGACTCAAATTTTGCCTCATGGAGGCATTAATGTATTGGATGCCCATGCACCATACACTCGGGGTGGAAAACATCTCATGTTCCATCTAAGATCAATTTTTTCATAGAGGTCCCATGGATTTTTATGTCTTCTTCAAACATCCAAGTTGCATCCTCGGGAGGTAGACCATGCCATTTGATCAGATACTCATTGTAGACCCAATTCCTTCTCCTTTTTACCTCTCTAATGTCCAAAGTGGCTTCAAGTTAAATGGTTTAGAAGGGGGTAAATATTTCACCCAATATTGATCAACATCAGTACCTGTACTTGTATCCATTGATCCCTTGAAGGGGTACAAGTCGGCAACATTAAATATGGGTGAGATAGCCACTCCAGGAGGGAGTTCTATCTCCTAGGCATTTTGACCAAACTTGTGGACTAATTTGCAAGGTCCAACCTTCTTCATTTGTAATTTGGTATATCTTCCCTTAGGAAACCTCTCCTTCTTCAGATGGGAAAGCACCATATCCCCAACCTTAAACTAAACATTCCTCCTTTTCAAATCTGCATGCTCTTTAAACTTTTCTACACTTCTCTTAAGGTGCTCCCTTACTTGTTCATGGATGTCCTTCATGGCTATGGCAAACTTCTCTCCTTTTTCACTCCTCTTTTCCACTCCTTTCAGATCTCTAAGTTCATATATCCCTCTTGGGCTCATACCATAGTCTGCTTCAAATGGGCTCTTTCCTATGCTTTGGTTGATGGATTCATTATATGAATACTCTTCTTGAGGGAGTAACAAATCCCATTACTGACCATGCTCTTTAGTTAGACATCTTAACAAGTTGTCAAGTGATCTATTAACTACCTTTGTTTTCCCATCCATTTGGGGATGATAGGCAGAACTATATGTCAAATTGGTGCCCAACTTTCTCCACAAGTTCCTCCAAAAGTAACCTATGAGCTTGGAGTCTCTATCAGGAACAATGGTTAAAGGAAGTCCATGGATTATTACAATTCCTTTAAAGAACAAACCTACAATATTAGAGGCATCACTTGTACACTTGCAAGGAATGAAATGGGCCATCTTGTTGAACCTATCAACCACAACAAAGACACTATCATACCCCTTTTGAGTCCTTGGCAAACCTAAAACAAAGTCCATGCTCAAACTCTCCCCTGGCCTATTTGGTATAGGAAAAGGCTGATAAAGTCTGGCATTGGAGTAATTTTTGTTGGCTCTTTGACATATGGTATGATTCTCCATAAAAATCCTCACATCCACCTACATCTTGGGCCAGAAATAGAACCTTCTAACCTACTCTAATATTTGTCAATTCAAAACTATCCACCAAGACTCCCATATGTTTTTCCCTTATCAAGTTGGCTCTCATAGAGCACTTTGGCACACACAAATAAGCACCCTTGAAGAGTAAGCCATCTTATAACACAAAGGTAGAAAACTAACTATGAAAACATCTAAAAAATGATTATGAATAGAAAATGCATCCTTAAAGTCGTCATCATCTTGGTACATACCTTTTAGTGCATGTATGCCTACACTTTGGAGTTGGATCTCTTACACCATGAGGGACCTCCTACTAAGAGCATCAACAACTTTGTTTGCTTGACCCTTCTTATGCTTGATTGTGAATGTGTAGGCCTGCAAGTACTCCACCCACTTCATGTGCCTATGATTCAATTTATCTTGACTATTCAAAAGGCTTAGTGCATGATTATTAGTAAATACAATGAATTCCTTTGGCAAGAGGTAGTGTCTCCATTTCTTTAGGGCATGTACCATTGCATAGAGTTATAAGTCATATGAAAAATAATTTATTTTAGTTTCATTCAACTTCTCACTAAAAAATGCCATCGATCTTCCTTCTTGATTTAAAACTGCCCCTATGGCATAACCGCTTGTATCATATTCAATGGTGAATACCTTGTTCAAATCAGGTAATGTGAGTATGGGATATTGAGCTACCCTCCTTTTCAAGTACTCAAAGCTCTGATCTACCTCATTATTCCATTGGAATTTACTCTTCTTATCTACCTTAATGGTGTCTATTATTGGTGAGCATATGTGACTAAAATTATTTATGAGCTTTCTATAAAAAAATTTCTAAACCATGAAAGCTCCTTATCTTTGTTGCTAATCTAGGGGTTGACCAACTGAGTATGGCTCCAAATTTTGTGGTATCCATCTTCAAACTACCCTTTGATATCACAAACCCAAGGTATACCAATTCCTCTTTCACGAACTCGTACTTTTGAAGGTTGATCATCAATTTCTCTTCATGTAGCCTCCTCAAAACCATGTCAAGATGCTACAAATGCTCTTCCTTGGACCTACTAAAACAAGGATTTCATCCAAATAAACAACCACAAATTTTCCAATAAAGGGTTTTAGTACCTCATTCATCAACCTCATGTAGGTGCTAGGCATAGTGGAAAGCCCAAAAGGCGTTACCTTCCACTCATATAAGCCCTTATTTGTCTTAAAGGTAGTCTTCCATTAATCTCCTTCCCTTGTCCTGATCTGATGGTACCCACTTTTCCAGTCAATCTTTGAGAAATAGCATGCACCTCCTAGACTATCCATAAAATCTTCCATCTGGGGTATAGGGAATATATACCTAATTGTAATCTTATTTATTGCTCTTGAATTGGTATATAACCTCCAACTACCATCTTTCTTAGGGGCTAACACAGTAGGGACTACACATGGCCTTAGGCCTTTATCCAATAATTTCTCTACTTGTTTTCTTATCTCCTCATTTTATATAGGGGTCATTTTGTAAGTAGCCTTATTTGGAAAGGTAGCATCAGGGATCATATCTATATGATTATTGATATCTCTAATGGGAGGCAAAGATATTGGTAATTCATCCATTGCAATGTCCTTGTATCTATTCAATAAAGCTTTAACTTCACTAGGTATGACATCCACCTTATTTGTAGACAAAATAGGTAAGTACTTAGGTCTGATAACTGAAGAAAATCTTTGCCCCTTCATCCTTCAAATTCTTCAAAAACTTATTTTTCCCCACCACCATAACACTAGATCCAATCTACTTATCAAGCCCTTCATCTTGTAGGGGTGTCAAGGTAAAAGAGGTGCCATCCTTTTCTATCACATAAACATTTTTATAGCTATCATACTTGTCCTTTCTATCATACTACCAAGGACTCCCTAGCAGCGAGTGGCAAACATCCATAGGGATTATGCCATAAAGAATCTTGTCCTTATAACCCCCAATACTAAAATCTACCCAAACCTACTCATTCACCAAGATTTGCTGACCCTTTCTTAGCCATGACACATTGTAGCGTGTGGGGTGAGGAATTATTTTTGTTTTTAGTTTCTCAACCATTTCCAAAGATACTAAATTATCAATAGATCCTAAATCTACAATCACTTTGCATACCTTACCATGTCACTCGCAGTTGGTCCAAAATAAAGCCTTCCTTTGTGGTGGTTCTTTAATGATAGGTAATTTTAGAAAGATCCTTCTCATCATCAGATTATCCCCAACCTCAGGAGCATCATGTTGAGAGGGTGAGTTCACATTTTGGCAATCTTCTTCTTGCACAATTTGAGTCTGTCTCTCCCCACCGTGGGAACTTGATGCTTGTTTGCTCGAGCACTTGAAGGTTGGATGACCAAATTTATTGTAGTTATAACACCTTATAGAGAATTTATTGGAGCCTCTACCTTGTCCACTAAATCCCCCTCTACCATTAGGCCTTCTACCTCTGAAGCTTCCTCTTTGGCTTGTATTTTGTTCTTGGCTGCTACTAGTTTCTTCTTGTAATTTGGAGGACTATCTTCTTCCCCCAAAGGAGTCTTTGCCTCTATAATTATTCCCTCTACCCCTTCCTTGCTGCTCTTGTCTTCTCATTATCTTCTCTTCTACCTTACATACCATTTGGAAACATTATTCCACTTTCCTAGGGGTAGAGACACTCATCTCATCTTGGATATTATATCTCAATCCATTGAGGTACCTAGCCACCTTCTCAACTTCATCTTCATGATGGCCTACTCTAATACTAATTTTTTGAAACTGCTTCATGTATTCCATAACTTCTAGATCCTTTTTCTTCATATTTTATAATTTCCTAAAGGTTTGGATTGTATAGTCAGCGGGGAGGTATTGGCCCTTTATCTTTGCCACTATCCTATCCCAATAACTTATCTTATTCTTTCCTCTCTTCAATCTCTCCTTGTTTACATAGTTCCACCATGTCAGGGCAGGTCCTTTCAACTTGGTCTTGGAAAATTTAACCTTCTTGTCCTCGACAATCTCCTCATATTTTAAAATAGTTATCTAAGGCATCAACCCAACTCATCACCTCTTTACTATCCATCTTCCCATCATATGTGGGTAGTTCCATGCTCACCTTAGGATTATGATCCCGTTTCATAGCCTTCATCTATCTAGCCATTATTTCTTCCTCAAGGTCCAACCTTTCCTCATCCTCTTGGTCTCCTTCATTCTGAGGGTTTGCACTCTCACCCTCTTCCTCATCCTCTTCATCACTTTGGTCTCTAGTGACCACACCTCTCCTTCGACTTTATTATAGTGCTTCATTTCTAGAAAGGGCGTGTCTCATCTTCCTGACATGTTGTTCTTTCAATTCTTTGACCTCTCTAGCCATAGGATTGCTCTTTTGAGGCATCTTGACAACTTTGTCCTTCCAATCTTTAATCTCCTTTTATTCTTCCCAATCAGAACCTATGTTTTGATATCACTCTGATGCAAAGTAGGGAGTGGTAGTACAAATTAATCACCAATTGAATCAATAAACCAAATATTATATTCTCAAAGGGAGATCTTTCTCTCAACTCACCTTGATAACTTGGGAACAACCACCCATGATCACAAGTGCACTTTTCATGAAAGACATTCCACCTTAGTGTATTCACTTGTCTAATAGCCTTTTGTATTTTAGGTTACCCCAAACAACTCAACAAAACACTAATAAACTACCCTTGTTGGGGATCAAATGGATTTCCTTCACAACATAGACCTACTCCTAGTAGCCCTCAAAATTGGGTTTTTAGCACACAACTCTCTACTCCATTCTTTCTGACACAAAAGATGAGAATTTTGAGATACCTATTTTGAAGGTACATGACATACTTAAATTATACCCTATGTTGTTTTGGAACACCTTGCTCAAATCTGGACTGGTAACAGTTTTAGGGGCTCAATTAGCCTTATTTTACAAAGCAACTACTCTAAGTATCCTCACAACTACTCAACCAATCAATACAAAATTTATAATTCATCACAAAATGAATAAATTTACTGGTTTTGGGCACCCAAACACACTAGTCATCAACAGGTTTATAAACTTCTCAAAACAATCTATATCTTGCAGTTGGTCACATGGAGATGCTAGGCTAGGATTACTTCAAACCTGCATGAAACTGGACTCCCTACTCTCCAAATGCTAAAACCAATGAAAGTAAAACTAAAACAACCATTCCATTAGGTTTCACCATTTTCCCACAGTGGAATGGGAAATTATTCACATTTTAGTACTCAAACCCTTAGCACATAGGGTTTTAAACAGTTTTTACAAAAATTCTTCAAACTCACCCATTTTTTAATGAAATTTTCTCAAACCACAACTAAAATAAACTAGATTCAATGATCCTCACATTCACATTTTTTTTGCTATAATCATATTGTATGGGGCCGTATAGAGGCCCGCAACATGATAAAACTAGGGATTTAATAGGGATTCACCTTTAATCTTATTGATCTTCACTTCCAAATTGTTCAACAACCTTTCCTTGAAGTTGTAGAGTCTTTTAAACTTGTTTACCCCTTGAATCCCAAAAATTAGAACTAACTTTCAAATACATGACCATTGGTATTCTTCATTATGTAAGAAATGTAACATGACAACATTGCAAAGTTGCAAGGTGGCAACTTTTGCACATTATTTGCAAAACTTCCTAAATGGACCCTACGTGACTTTTAAACACCAAAAATATATCTAATGAGGTCAAATGGTTCTTGTTACATAGTTACATACAATATAATCCTCATTTGACAACTTTGTTACAATTGACCTTACTATGACAACATTAGGCCTCATAGATCCACTAATCAACCTGACTCTTTACTTGAGTTAAAAACATTACAAATGGTCTATAGGACCTTATTTTATGACATTGACATTAACAAAAACATGAAATACAAATTTTGTCTTTTGGAAGCATTAATGTATCGGGTAAACCCTGCACCAGAAGACACATGAGATGCGATTTTGGAGTCAAGCATCCCTGCTTGATCAAAACTCTCAAAGTTATCCTCTACCATGAAATGAAATGAGAATCTTGTATCATGGTATTCTCTGCATCAATAACCATAAATGTGTGATAGTGGCATGGCTCATAAGGTAGTTGGCATTCATGGAAGCTTTCTATGTCACAGCACAAAATCTTTCATGTATATTGGCATGGCGGTTTTACAACATCCTTTACATGCAATACATGTTAAACATTCTTGTAAATGGCTGGTATCTTGTTGCATTCCTTATGATTATAAAAGGAATACCAAGGTTGTAAAGAAGGATTCTATAATTTTCTCATCTCTCGGGAGAGTAGAACTAGAAACAGGGCTTTGTCTTGTCTAGTGTGTAGGGTGGTTTTTATAGTGAAAGAATGTACACTTTATCTTTGTAGTTTTTCAATTAATTCATGAATATACTAATATATTTATTCTTTCTAAGATTTTATTCATTTGTACTTTCAAATGTTACATGAATAGTGAATCATAATATTAAGGATATTTTGATTTGTCTTGGCAATTTCATTGTCAATGTTTGATTGTGTAGTGTGTATGTGGGTTTCCTTCAAGGAAGGAATTATAGTCTATTTGCAAGTTACTATAAGTCTAGAGTAATGTAATGGATCTATAAGAATAATTTGTGCAACTACATATGAATTTTTATTAACATTAGGCATTAATGCTCGAGTGGCTCACTATTTTAAAATAATATGATGCTTGGATTTGCATTCTTGATCTCAGATTCAACTTTGTGTCCTGGACATAAGTATTGGTCTATTGAAGCTATCTAGGATCTATTTCAGAAATACATCAAAATCAAAGTGCAATTTCTTTTGTTTCAAAAATACATCAAAATCAAAGTACAATTAAATGTAGAATAGTTAAGGTGCATCTTTCACTATTTTTTTGGAAAATAACCCATATAGAAAGTGTTCTACATATCCATTGGAATTAGAAACATACTTTTTAGCACATTTGAAATCTTGATCTTAAATTCTAAATGATATTTTCACATAGAAAACACTCCACTTGTCAGATAACTTTATGCTTGTTAGTTGGATGAAGAGTTGCATTCGTATGGATGCTAGCTTGTTACTAAAGAAAATATTGAATTGGTAGTTAAATGATTATAGAAAACTGGTGAGTTCTAATCCTTTCATTTGGTGGCATTAAGAGTTGCATGCCAGCATGGGTATGAATGCTAGCTTGTTCCTGAAGAAAAAATTGAAAATTGAAATGGTAGTTAAAAATGATTATGGCCGATAAGTTCTGATTCTTTGGAAAGGTGAAAAGGTTTATTTAGAACTTCTAAATATAGAGCTTTGAGGTTTTTCATAAATCGGTAGCAATTGAGTTGATCAAGGAGCATTATAAATATTTAGGTGTTCATAAGATATAGGTACATAAGATGTTTCTAAAATGGAATGCCCATATGTAGATGTTTCCTATGTGTTCATAAGATATAGGTTTAATGACACCGAGTGGAGAGTATTTTAGGAAGGTTGTGTTTATAGAAACACAATAGATTGCTTTGTAGCTAAAGGGACTTTTAAATCACAGGAAGTAGCTAAAGGGATTTTGAAAGGCCATCTGCAGCTATAGATGGCCTTTCCCTGGCTTCCTGCATTTTCCCCCTTTTTGTCTAAAGCCTAAAAGCCAAAGGGAGCGAGGAGGAGAAAAATGAGGATAGGTAATAGTCGGCTCTAGCAAAGAACCTGTTTAGTTAAAATTAATAACTAAAGACAGACCCCTGCTCTGCTTAGCAGATTGCTCTATGAATCTCCTCCTTTATTTCTTAGAGAGATGAGATGCATTTGTGAGCTCCTCCTCTAGGTTTTATAGTTAGAATCTTGCATCCGTAAAGCTTCTCCTATAGTTTTTATAGTTACAATCTTGCATTCGTAAAGTTATCAGCAATGTGATGGTGGTGCGGCTCAAGCAGTTGAATTTCCACATTATTTTGTTCTTCATTGTGGTTGTAAACAGCTTGAAGCTTGTTGCATTCCTTACTCTTATAAAAGGAATTCCAAGGTTGTAGTGTGATCACTGAAAACACTACTAGGAGGAGATATTTTTGGTTGCAACCCCAATACTAGTGTGTATCTTTAATCGTGTCTTAATATAGTGAGTGCTAGCCCTACCCAGCTATTAACTTATGAAAAAAAAATTGTTCAAATGATTTATATGAATATTATTAATGAAGTGATATGTCATATGAGATTTTATTTTAAACTTCACTCTATTTTATGTTGAATAATACGATATAATTTTAAGAAACATAATATAAATTTAATTAAAATACTATTTATTCATGCAAAATTGTAAATATAACAACTATCAAATATTCGTATGATCATCAATTTACATTGTACGTCCATTGGTGTGAGGAGTTTCAGTTGGCAAGAGTCCCCCAAGACTCAACATGACTTGCAAGTAATTCTAATTAACACAATGACTACTTGAGTCTTGCATGTGGGGATGTTAAGGGTGCTTTGATGAAACATTAATACCAATAAATATGGAGTGGTTTTTGGTGCCATACCCATAACCACTCTTAAATCATAATGAAGATGCCTCTCATTTGTAGCTCCAATATCATTGTGTTTGAATTGGGTACAATGGATATGCCTATCATCCTCAAAGCAATGAAACCATAGATGGATTTATTAAGTGAAGTCACTGACAAAAGGTTGGCTAAGGTCTTGGAGAGAAATCATGATTATATTCACCATGTTATGAAGATAATCCTAGGACAGGAATTCCTGTGGTCCCATCTGAGATACGGGGTAAGATCTGATATCCTCATTTTCTTCCTATCCATGCTTCTATATATGGGTGTTTCGAAAGAATGGCCAAAGAAGCTTACCCAAATGGTGTTCAACCACTCATTTTTGGGTGAAATTGATGTGGCATTGGATAACTTGGATGTGAATTTCCAAATTACCCTGCCACATCAATACTACTTGAGCCAATCACATAGATATCCAATCATGACCACATTGCAACCAGAGATGTTGTAGGCCCATTGGAATGAAGTGACCAGAGCATCAATTTCCTTTTGTTCATGAATAGAATAAAAAACCTTGAAGAGGTAGATTGGCACTGGGATTATTTTATCATAAAGGGGTTTCTAGATGAAGATGAATTTGTGCCTGATGATTTAGCTAAGATGGTGAGTTTACTGGTGCTTTCTCAAGGAGAAGAATGGATTTCAGATGATAATCATGATGTGGATGACATTGCTAGGACTAAGGTCCACACCAACTGCAACAAGGATTGTTGGATGGTGTAACAAGCCAAACATGGTAGGCAAATGAAACTGGAGAAGGAAAGAGAGAATGCGATTGGAGGGTGTGTGAGGACTAACAATTAGCCATGGTTAGGGGCTCTCAGAGGTTTCATGGTTACCTAAAATGGGGCCATTTTGATATTTGATTAGATAGTTACACTATGAATAGTCAATACTTAGGCATGTATGAGTCATGTTTTAAATCAGTCATAGAATTGTATCCATATAAGATGGGTTTCAATTTTGTGTTTGTTATTGGCTTTTTCCCTACTACACTATTAAACCTTTTTTTGATTTAATATAATGGGTGTTGGCCTTACCCAATGATTTACTTATCAAAAAAACAACTATCTAATTAGAGGCATGAGATTAAAATGATATATGAGTCATGTTTTAAATCAAACATAGAATTGTATCCATATAAGATGGGTTTCAATTTTGTATTTGTTATTGGCTTTTTTCCTATAGCACTATTAAATTTTTTTTGATTTAATATAATGGGTGTTGGCCTTACCCAGTGATTTACTTATTAAAAAAAAAAAAAACTATCTAATTAGAAGCATGAGATTAAAATTGATATAAAATTTTATTGTTGTCAATTATTAGAGTTAGGGTTTATATAAATAGATAAGGGTAATTGCTAGGGTTTCAAAATAAAACTTAAAATGATTCTCACTGCAACTCTGTTACTGTAGATGATCAATTAGGCTCATGAAATTGAAAGACACATAGAGAAGTAATGACTAATGTAACAAATGCAACTATAGCCCGCACAGAAAACCCTAGAGCATAAACCCTTACAATGGTAAATTTAGATTACAAAAAGCATACAGAGTATTTCAGAATCTAGAGTATGGTAAACATAAAATGGAACTGTAATGAATCTAATATAAATTTATAATAAAAATTAAAAATTTATGGGTTGCAATGAAAAATTGGAATTGGATGTATTTACTGTAGGCACGTGTACTGGTTTAATTCTTAAATTTTATTATTTTTTATTTGCCATAGTTTATAAAAATCTTTGGCACTATGGAATTAGCTTCATCAATCATTTTCGGCTAACTCCACAATCACGCAAAGATCCAAGCCATTGATATTATAGAAGACAACCGCACATTATCACACTTAGGAGATGAGAATGTTGGACCCCACATCCTAGCCATGCTACGCGGCATTCCCCATGTCATTCATTTAGTGGTCCAAGTGTATGGCATCACTGGAGGTAGGGATCAAGCGGGTATAGTTATTTTTGGTGAGAAGCTTTGATTAATCATTCAATCGCGTAATGATTTGGGTCATCGGATAAACAAGAGGTGACTGGTCAATATTGTGGCTTATGAGGAGGATAGATTGGGCCAACCCTTTCTAATGTGTCCTTTAACCTCCAGCATGCAAAATCTTATTGGTCCACTTAAGAAGAGCCTCACGTCAGCAAGGCCCATGTGTCATGTGTCCGGGTAGGGCTGCGTAGTTAAGGTGAATGGGCATCTTGATCTAACTGCGTAATCGCATGGTGATCTAGACTATTGATTTCAAAGAGAGTGCATGACGGGGTAAAAGATTGAAAAATCAGAGCAACCGGGTGTCTAACAAAAGGGTTTGGCTACGATGACAATGAAGGAGACTCAAGTCATAACTAAAAAATTGACTCCTTACTACAACCGGTCAATGACAAAATCTCTACAGATTGTGGAATAGAGACATGTGTGCGCACTGTTTAATTAACTATATTAAATTATATAATTAATTAACTATAAGTCTATACTTAATTAATTAATCAATTTAATGATTGTTGGATGATCACAAATCAATGGCATAAGCTCTATTTCGGGCCAAAAGTTCTAAAGGACACAAGCTCCTTCAAAAAGTCTCTAGAATATAGACACGTGTGAGCATTATCTAATTAACTATTATAAATTGTATATATAATTAATTTTAATAAATTTAATGACCATTGGATGATCCTAGATTAATGGCATAATCTCTAATCGGGCCGAAGTTGTCAAGGTCACAAGTTTCTTCAAAAAGTCCCCAGAATAGAGACACGTGTGAGCGCTATCAAGAATGAAAGGTTTTAATAAATAAATGAATGAAATTATGAATGTTTTTAAGAAAATAAAGAAAGAAAAAGAAATGAATTTTAACCATAGTTTTTCCCTTTGAGGAAGCTCTTGAAATTAAGGGAGATTGGGCTTTGCAGTAACCAATTAACTAGGGAGATTCGGCTATTAGAATCCAAATTCGAGGATGCAACAAAATCTATCTGCATGAGTCTATTTATTCATCGTTTCAAATTCAGATTTTTTAGTAAGTTCCTGAGATAAATACAGAACACCTACATCCCATGTTTTAATTTTTTCAATCTTGCAATTTAGATTGTAGAATTAGGGGAGTAGGTGTTGAAGGTTTACATTTTCAAGGTTGTCTACCATCACTACCATACCAGGCTACCAGCAATGGGGAAAGCCAAGGAGATACAAAAAATAGACTATGCCCAACTGGTTAAAACCCCAGGTCTCACTCATGAATTCCATGATATTTATGGTCCTAAAATCTATAGTAGGCTAACCACACAACTTAGATTTTCATGTGAGAATAAAGTCATTGGGGGCATAACTGAAAAGGTAATAAAGATTGTGTATAATTAAATATTAGGCCAAAACATAAATAAAACTACAGTGTGGGATGTTAGATTGGGACGCATGATGCTACCTAAGGTTTTCCCTTGCCAAGAAATTGTCATGGCTTGTGCCCAAAATTATGATGAAAATAAATGAGCAATTGTTAATAGAAATATTCAAAAGGAAATTTTATCTATTACCGAAGAAGAATTTAAAAGTTTGTTGGACTTAATGCTTGGAGCAGGAGATTTTGGACACTCAAACGTCCACATTGACCTAGAAAATATTACCTATGATTATGAAACAATCGATGAAGAGGGCAGAAATAATTATCTCAAAGCAATAACAATGGATGGTAAACAATTGGATCAAAATCATAAGCCTCCATATAAAGGAGATATTTTAGTGCCATGGGTTTAGGATACTATTTCCATGCTAACATTTTTCCAGGGATTGGAAAATAATATGGAAGTGGGTGCAAGCTTCCTTGAAATGGTATTTTATATCCATTGTGTTAATCAACCTATTAGATATAATTTTGTTGAGTGGGTTTTTCAATCCATGCATGAACAATTTGTAAAGATTAAAAGAGGTTCCTCTAAGAAATTTAGGTTTACAACATACCTATGCCATCTTCTTCTAGTGAAATATAGTGGAACATTCAAGTCCAACAAGCTTCAAATTCAGGTGTATAAGGATGATGAGGTGAGAACAATGCGTCCAATATATGAATGGACCACAAAGATAAGGATGCATGATAAGAGAGGGAACTACAACCATTTTGTAGACTTCTTTTTGGCTCCAATGTATCATGCAATTACAAAAACTCTAATGCCTAGATTGTCTGAGTCTTGTAGAGATTGCATTCAATTGGGACTTGAAATACAATTGGTTGACTGGTGCCTCATGGAAGAATATACAGTGTTAAGTTTTTAAGAATCGGGAGTAGAACCCTACAAACTTCCAATACATGTGATAGAGAGGATTTTTGCATTAGAATATGTATGACATATGGAGAGTAAAGATAAGCTCTACTTTTATGGTCAACAAAAGAAGAGCATATTAATTTCCTCCATTACCTTTTTCATGTGGAGGGTACACATTTGAGAGAAAAGAATACAGTGTGGTATATGAAACATTGATTTTTTTTAATTTTGATGTTAATAGTTACTGGTAGTATGATCCATGCAACATCATTAAAGAAGTGGTTGTGGCGAATAAGAAATCTACAAGTAAAATCCAACATGAAAGTAAACCCTTGTTAAAAATGTTTAAAAACAAGGATTCTTGGGATGAGGCCAAAAAAGTGATGGAGGAAACTGTTGTTGAGAAAAGTATTTCTCTAGAACAATTGTCAGCACAAATTATGGCATTACACCCATAGAGAACAACAGAGCAAGAGATCCAAACTAGGAGGTCTGAAAATTTTTACAACAGAGCTGATGTTCCATCTACTAGACAAAGTATCCCAAAATCTCTATCAAAGGCTTGTGTAGAGGCAAACTAGACATGAAACAAAATCAAAGATTTTTGGTCTATGGGAAAGAATCTAGGTGAACCAAAGACTATTGTAGATTTTGAAGATATCCCAGAGGATTTTGAGTTTAGAAAATTGTGGAATATAGATAATCCCTCTTAAGAATATAATGATAGAGATCATGATAGTGATTATGAGACACCCTCAGGTCAAACTCCAACAGTTGTTATAGAATCTGCAAAAACATCTATTTTGAGTGAGACCATGTTAGAAAAATATTCTTCAGGGGCAGCCATAATGGAAAATTTGGGTTATCAAGGTGGTGGTTTAGGGTCCAAAGGACAAGGCCCTTGAATGCCACTGGAGGTAGAGTTACCAAAAAAAGGTGCATATCATCGAGGCATTGGAGTTGAATTAACAAAGGAAAGGTGATAATTATACACCTGAACCTCATTTTGTTATAGCTTCAAATCCCGACACTCGGATTCAACCACAATGAGAATATGGTGGAGAATTAAGTGCAACTGCCACTGGTGGGGATGGTATGGGTACTAGTACTAGTTGTGGTCAACAAGTGAAAGGACAAAAAAACACTCAAAAGAGGCCAATAGTAGAAGATAATATACAGAATCCTAGTGATCAAAGCATGCTAAGAAGTAAAAGCTTTTCACAAAAATGACAAGTACAACTACAACTACATCAAGTTCCACTATGAAGGTATTGTTTCTAGCTTTAGAACAAGCCATGGCTCTCAAACAAGTCTAATAACCTCAATTACAAGTCAAAGTGCAACAAGATTAGGAATCGGTTTTGCATCTTTTACTAGACCTCATATTTAAATAGTTAGAGCCACAGGCATAGGTGGAGGTGCATACATCACTACAAGTGCTATTTCACCATTCAAACATTCAATTGTGTCAGCAACCCCAAATTTTAATTACAATAATTTTCTTGATCAATTTAGAGAGAGCAAAAAAAAATAAAGAAAAAATGAAGCTAATGATGAAGGTTGCAAGTACTACAGTTGTAGAGGAACAACCTACAATGAACATGGTATTTCCCACATATAACCCAAATAAAGATATGATGAAGTGCATGGTTGTTATACCCCCAATTCCCATTGGAATCAAGGAACACTAAGAGGGGGGTGAATCAGTGTTCTATAAATTTTAACTTTGTTAAGTTGCTCTTTTAACCATTTAACACAATGAACCAAAAGGAAGATGCAAGAACACAAAGCAATTAACCATAGCACCATAACAAAAGGATTTTATACGTGGAAAACCTGGTCAAGGGAAAAACCACATTGGGGATGAGACCCATAAAATGAGTATACTCAAATGTAAAGTTTTCAAGGGAATGCACATGCATTTAGGCACACTGCCAAGAGCTCACTGCTCAAATAAAGAAGGGCTCCAACCCTAGGAAGGCTCACTGCCTTACAAATGAATTAAAAATGATCACAAGAGAATTTGAATTATTTAACATCTAAAAATTCCTGGGTATAGTTCTGGTTAAGCACTTTGTCCACTGATTTCACACTCTACCTTATACTACTCTATTCCATAATTCTACAATATTCTAGAGCATAAATCTTCAACTTGCGCACATGCAACTGCACACAATCAATCATGAACACCTCTCGCATAACCAATGATATCCAAAATGATCATAACAATTGATC
Source organism: Cryptomeria japonica (assembly GCF_030272615.1). Lineage (NCBI taxonomy): Eukaryota > Viridiplantae > Streptophyta > Pinopsida > Cupressales > Cupressaceae > Cryptomeria > Cryptomeria japonica. Next base: position 467,590,603 of record NC_081414.1, read on the forward strand.
TTATATATTTGCAACAATAAATTAGGTTAGTTACATGTCGACTTCAAGAACACTTTACAAATAATGGAACGTATACACACTGTCGGCTAAATCTGAACCAAAATACCAAATTGTTGGCATTTGCATGAAGATTGTATTAATGAAATGTTATGTTGTCATTGATGTCAATTAACCGGTAATGATATTTTTATAATGTTGTTTTGTAACAAGTAGGAAGAGCTAGTGAAAGGAACTGTAACTGGTAGGTAAGTTTGTGGAGTAAACCGGTATTGCTAAGTTTTGGAGAGTTGAATCGGTAAACCCTACCTATTGATTTGATAAACCCTAACCGATTAAGTTTGGTGAATTGGTTATATTGGTTTATGATCTGATGATGAGCGGTAATGATTATGACATGTATGCATATTGTATGAAGATATTTTCAAAGTGTTTTTGGCACATTGAGATAACATTTTTTGTCTAGGGAATGAGCAAGTATATTGCATGTAATGCAAAGTGCATGATGAGTTACTGAGTTCGATGAAGCCATATTCAAGGAGCGGTCACGGCTTTCTTGAATGACGTGCAGAGATTGTTATGTAATCCAATGGTCATACTTGAACCGACTTGTTTGTAATCTCTATGAGAGAATTATGTTTTTGTTGTGTTACGGACCTAATTGATTTGTTTATAAGGTCGATGAATTGTGTTGTTTCAGAGTTGGAAAGTTTCAGTTGAGTGTGTGGTTACCGAACTGAATGATGTGTTTGTAGTTTGAGTAAAGGCAGATAAGAGCATGAAAAGGATATGAACAAGCAAGTGTAGTGCTATTCAAACAAATCAACAAATACTTGTTGTCTTCTAACAATTATAGCAATTTTGAAATCCCCTAACCGGGTAAGCTCTAACAAGCTTGGTATTATTGAGCATCCTTTGTAAATTTGTCTCTACTTCTAGTCATCTTATCAATTGGGCTAAAAGTGAAGTTTTTTTCATTAATACTCCTGAGAGAAGACAACATAGGATCAACAAAATCCTGGAGTGTAGGATTACTGATCTTCCTGCTACCTACCTTGGTCTCCCCATGGGCATTGCACCTCCTGATCCCTTCTGGAGTTCTCTTGTGGACAAATTTCATAAAAAACTTGCAAGTTGGAGAGGAGCCCTCTTCAGTCAAGCTAGAAAGCTCCAACTCCTTAAGGCTACTCTTCAAAGTATTCTAATTTATGCTCTAAGTCTTTTCAGAATTCCAGTTAAGTATGTTGATGCAATCGAGAAAATTCAAAGAAGATTCCTATGGTCTGGGGTTGAGGATAAGCAAATAATGTCTTTGGTGGCTTGGGACTAGGTCTATAGGTCGAAAAGCAAAGGTGGGATGGGCCTCAGAAGGATTCATACCCTAAATGAAGCTCTCCTATCCAAACAAGTTTGGAGAATGTTTCATTCAGACTCTGAATGGTGTAAATTTGGTGAAGTAAGTACTCTCTTCTATCCTCCTCTCTCTCCTCTTTTATCCATTCGGACCTTAGTATTAATGGATCCCACATATGGAATCATGCCTCTAAATGTAAAGAAGATATAGCCAAAGGAGTGATCTGGAAACTAGGAAATGGTAGGAAAGTTAAATTCTGGGAGGATCCTTGGCTTTTTGATAAACCCTTGAATGATATCAATGAATGGGCCCCCTATGCTCCCTCTTGTATTAGAACTTTTGGCTCCTTAGTTGCTGAGTACTGGGTTGGTAATGAATGGTAGAACATTGAAAGCATCCACCCTAGCCTTTCTAAGCTCAAGATCCATCTGTTTGTGGTATGGCTGAATAAAGAAGAAGACTCCTTGATTTGGAAACATGATCCTAAAGGTACTTTTTACTGGTCTAAAGCCTGGATTAAGGGTCTCACCCCCAAAATCAATCTTTTCTTCTGGACCAACCTCCAAAATAAGATTTTGACCCTTGACAACCTCAAAGGTAGAGGCTTTGCCCTCCCTAATAGATGTGTGTTGTGCCTTCAAGAGGAAGAGTCTGTGGACCACCTTTCTCTCCACTATTCCTTCTCAGCCTCTGTTTGGGAAAGTTTTCTCAAGAGTTTTAGTATGGCCTGGGTGTTTCCGAATAACATCAGTGACCTGTTCTCCTCCTGGAATATTAAATGGACTAACTCTTTTTTGAGATGTTTGTGGCAGCTCTCTCTTCCTCACATCTTGTGGGGACTATGGAAAGAAAGAAATAACCGAATCTTCAAGGATGTCTCCCTTAATCAGGATATTGTGTTCCAGAAAAATCAATTGTCGATTCAGGAAAATATAAGGATCATTGAGGGTCCTTGTTACTCAAACAACTCACTTGAATCAAACATCTTGAGGGTATGGAATATGAAGATTACTGATGGTCCTAACAACCACAATAAAAGGCTTGAAGCTAAATGGCAAACCCCTCCTCAAGGTTGGTTAAAAGTTAAATTTGACAGTGTTGCCAAAGGTATCCCTGGTCCTTCAAGTTGTGGAGCTATACTGAGAGATGACAGAGGAATTTGCAAGGAAATGGTTGCTATCCCTATTGGAACCCAAACCAACCATAAAGCTGAAGCAATGGTAGCTCTTCAAGGCATCCTCTTAGCTAAAAAGTCGAATTGCCCCTATCTATGGATTGAAGGGGATTCAAATAATATTATAAAGTGTCTTAAGGGGACTTCAAAACCTTCATGGTCGATTCACAATATAATCACCTCCGCTATTGATCTTATTAGCACCTTTAAAAATTGCCATATATCCCACATCTACCAGGAGGCTAATGGCTCCGTTGATTGGGCTGCCAATGCGGCGGTTAAAAGTGAGGAAATTACCATGTGGATGGGTGAACGTGGACTCCCCAAAGACATCAGACAAATCATTAGTAATGAGAGATATAGAAGCACTCCAAAGATTCTTGATGGATAGGATAATTATGAAAAGTACTAATGTGAGTACTTCAAGTTACTATAATAATGAGAATATCACTCATTCTAACATCAATGCCATTAACTCTCATGCTTTCTGGGTAACTATTATAGTTCCAAAAAGCTCTCTGGTTTATCTGCTCTGCAAGCTTCAAAATTTGACCATGGGCAGTGACAATATGGGTGGAAACAGGAGGATATATGAACCAAGTAGTTGTAAAGAATGGAAATAGAAGGAAGAGGTTTGGGGTATACTGCAGTAGGGTGGTCTCTCAAACTTCATGGAGAGACTCCATGTTCAAGATGGTATGGTTACCAGTCTTTTTTGCAAGAACTGGAAGAAGGGCATGTTAAAAATGGGTGATCAAATAGTTGAAATTGATGAAGACTTAATTGCTCAAGCTACGGGCCTCACAAGGGAAGGCTGCAACTTCTACAGAGATAGGAAGGTTAGTAGGAAAGCTATTGAAAGATACCCGAAAATGGAGAAAGAGAAAAAATGACTGGTAAAGTTGAGCAAAACCTACTACCTGCCCAAGGCTTTTGCCAGACCCTAGAGGGAAATCCTCTTTGTTTTAATGCATTATATCACTCTAGATGGTAGGTTTACGATAGTTTATGGTTATCACTTTGTTCTGTTAAACCACTTTAGGCACAATGATAAGGTTAATTTCCCTCATTTCTTGCTTTGCTCAATGAATGCATCCCTCAAGGCCTATAAGGAGAATCCTTTGGGTGATTCTTCTATGCACCAAGGCCTAATGGTCCTAATTTATGACCATTTAAAAGCCAACCAAATAGCTTGGATGCAGCCCTCCGTGGACTCTGAGGAAGAGATGTTTGATTCTACCTTTTCTAAGGAGGAGGAATCCGATAGTGACTCTTCAATTGACATAGAGGATAGCACTGATGTCTCAAAGTATGAAAGTGGGAAGAAGAGGAAATACAGTAAAACAAGACCCTCTTCCTCTAAGGGCAAAAAGCCAAAAAGTAGACCCCTAATTAGCATCTCTTTGGAAGAGGAGTACTCAGATGACTCTGAAAAGGAGAACCCTAAAGGGTTGTCAAAGAAGAAAGCAAAAGACCATACCCAAACTAGGAAAAAGCTCAAGAAGAAAGAGGAGACTGGTAAGGACCCGGCAGTCGACAAGCAAGCTAAGGCCCTGGAAGTTGATCAGAGTCTGGAAAAGGAGACCATGGAAGAGACTCTTAGGGCTATTGATTCAATTTCTTCCCTCCACATCCCTAAAGAGGAATAGATTACCCCTAGAAAATCTTCCCCCCCCATCTGGTCCTCCTCCTAAGGGTTTCCATGGTTTCATGGAAACTATGGAGTGGCTCATTAATGGCTACAAGAAAGCTGAGGATGAAAACAAAAAACTCTACAACAGATTCTTAATCTTGGAAACCATTAATACTGGGGAAGGGAACACTATGGCCGACTATATTGAGGACCTGAAAAACACCATTGCCAAAGCTGAAGACATCAGAGATGATTTTAACCCCAGTTTTGAGAAGATTGAGAAGGATTTGCTAGAAAGGAAGAGCCTTGCTGACACTAGCAATAAAACCCTCTCGGATACCGTTACCAAAATTGGTAAAATTGAGGAGTGTCTGAAGAACATTGTTGAACAAAGCCTAAGTATCCTGAAGATCTCAGCTAACAACACCCACACCCTCATCAGCAAACTGGATGAAGAAAAGGAAATCCAGGACATAGACCTGAAAGCTGAAGGAACAGTGGAAGCTCAAGGTCCCAAAACCCACACTAGAGGCAAGAGGAAGGAAAAGAAACCGAACAAGGATCTAGAAGACCTGAAAGTTGTTGGGGCCACCTATGACGAGCTGGTGATTAAGGCAGAGGATTTGCTGAAGAAAATTACTGTGTAGTGCCTTCTCTGTTTCTTTGCTATTTTTTTGTTGTTAAGCTATTCTTTCTATCTGTTGGTCTTTTGGCCAGTCTTTTTGTATGCGGACTTTAAAGCACTGTTCTTCTTAGTGCTTATTCTCTATCTATGTTGTAAATGTTTCGGGTCCTGAAAACCTATTTTTTAATTAATCAGAACAAGCTTGGTATTATTCAAATCCTATAACCAGGTAGTCCATTAGCTTGGATTTCAAATCCTCTATCGAGGTTACTCCTCACAGGGTATTGCTTCTAACAAGACATTATAGTCAATCCCTTAACCAGGTGGTCCCTAACAGGATTTTTTCTTAAAAGGACTTTTTGTAAAGCTTTAACAGGCTTGGCTCCTAACAGGATGAACTTCAGAAGAGTTCAGATAGTTATCTTGTGAGTCTCATATCACTGTGGTTTTTCCCATTTGGGTTTCCATGTCAAAAATATTGTGTCAAGTGGTGAATGTTTTTGTGGTTATGTTTATTATGGTTGATTTGCTTCACTACTTAATCCACTTTGATAAGTCATGATAAATAAAAGCAATATGAAATAAAGGTTTTACTTATGTCAATAAAGTATTTGGATGTTTGTGAAGTTTTAAGTTGTTTATTGTTAATCTGTTGTAACAATCAGCCGGTTTAACTTGACAGTGGTATTGCATATATAGTTTTAAGTTTTCTTTGAGAGGTTGATTTTGAGATTGGTGAAAGTTAATACCAATTTTTCTATCTACTAATTCACCCCCCCTCTCAGTATCTGACCGGATCCTTATTCTTTCATCATACCATCATGCAGACCAAAATAATTGTCCACACACTACCAAAACCATCAAAAATAAAATATGGATCTCAAAAGTAATCACCAAAATTGATCCTAATAATCCACATAAGGATTATACATACGAGATTGTTGATGTGCACTGTTGAGCTAAAGACCGATATACCAGAGCACCTAACTTACAATGCAATCAACACCAGAGGCTAAAACTCTGGAATAAGACTACCTAGACATCCATCAACCTTTCTTGATATCCACAACACAAAATTTTAACCTGAAATGAAATGCTACCCAAAATACTAAACTCTGTCAGAAAATATGTTCTAGCTTACTAGAGTTGAACCAATTTACATTATGACTTCTAATAGGATCAAATCACATACTATAGATGGGATAGCTAACTTCAGTAACCATCAATGACAACACTAAATGATCTGTGTAGTGTCTCTTACCAATAATCTCCCCCTTTGGCATTGATGGTGACACTTAGTGAAAAATGACTGTGTTGAACCAAATATGAACATAATACTACAAGACTCCAAATATTCAAAATTCCAAAATCCCCAAAATCTCCCCCTGAGATGATTACCCATTTTTCACTACCCTACAGTACCCCTTTGACATCAATGGCAAGGTTGGGATCCACATACCAAAAAGATCACACAAAATGGCTATGAACAAACTACATGTTCAAACTGACTCCAAACTAACTCCTCAAACTTACACAAACTTGATTACATCTGCAAAAGTGATTTTTAATGAGCTCAAATTATTGTCACATCTTTTCTTGAGACTCCCCAAAATAGAAATGTGACCGCTAAAAAGATAAGTCTACATCTCTGTTGTCCAAACTTTTGTTGAATCACTTACAACCATAGCATCATGTCATTTTTCTGGAACAACTTCAAATTGATTTCTGTGCAAAAACAACCTCAAGATTTTCTTAGTATCTTTGATTACTTCCTCAGATTGCCCGATCATAAGCTTATTGATTCTTTTTTTTCATCTAAACTTGTTTTTGGATTCTTTTAGTATTATATCTATTTCCTCTATGGCTATCACAGGGCATGGATTGACTGGGACAAATTCCCTTAGTTTGTCATCTTCTACTTTTGCACTATCTCTCCTCATCTCTAAAATATTATAAAGACTTTTGGGAATTTTTGAAATTATCTCTATAAGTGCCCTATTCATTTTGTTCAAGTACTTTATAGTGCCTTCTTCTAGATTCCTCTCACCGGAATCATCAAATTTATCATAGAATTCAGAGAGTGGTTTAAGATTATATTATACAATGATATCTTCTTCCACTTCTCTCACTGACATACCAGATTTGTCAGATTCAGTCTTCATCTCCTTGCTTGGTTTTTCTCCACTGGAGGGCTTGTCCTTAGTGAATTTTATAGCTTTGGTACCCTTTGACTTCATCTCCTTTTCTACTTCATCAAATTATGTCTCCTCATTTTCAAGATTAGAAACATAAATTCTTGTTCACTTACCTTTCTTTCTCTTCCCTTCTCCACTAGACGTTTTAGCTTTAGATTTAAGTGAGCTAGTTGGCTTCTGAGAACCATACAAGGGTGCAGAGCTCCTAGTTGATCTTGCAAATGACACTGCTAGAGTGGCTTTATCAACCTTGGCTATCTCAACTTGCTCTCTTCTTTGTCTAGCTTCCCTGAGTGCTTTTGCAGTTATCCCAATTCTCTGTCTAGCTTCCTTGACTGTTTCTACTCTACTACCAATTGTTGGAATCAAGGAACACTGACAGGGGGGGTGAATCAGTGTTTTGCAAATTTTAACTTTGTTAAGTTTCTCTTTTAACCATTTAATGCAATGAACCAAAAGGAAGATGCAAGAACACAAAGCAATTAACCATAGCACCATAATACAAGGATTTTATATGTGGAAAACCTAGTCAAGGAAAAAACTATGGTGGGGATGAGACCCACAAAATGATTATACTCAAATATAAAGTTTACAAGGGAATTCCCATGCATTCAGGCACACTACCTAGCTCAAATAAAGAAGGGTTGCAACCCTAGAAAGTCTCACTACCTTACAAATGAATTACAAATGATCATGAGAGAATTTGAACTATTGAACATCTACAAATGCCTAGATATAGTTTTGGCTAACCACTTTGTCCACTGATTTCACACTCTGCCTTATATTGCTTTGTTCCATAGTTCTACAATATTCTAAAGCATAAATCTCCAACTTGCACATGTGCAACTACTCACAATTGATCATGAACACCTCTCGCATAACCATATATATCCAAAATGATCATAACAATCGATCTTATATATCTGCAACAAGAAATTAGGTTAGTTACATGCCGGCTTCAAGAACACTTTACAAATAATGAAATGTATACATACTGTCGGTTGAATCTGAACCAAAACACCAATGTGGACCAAAAAAATTGTCCACACACTACCAAAACCATTGAAAAAAACATTTGGATCTCAAAATTATTCACCAAAATCAGTCCACATAATCCATATAAGGATTATCCACATGAGACTATCGATGTGCATTGTTGAAATAAAGACCGATATACCGGAGCACCTAGCTTACAATCCAATCAACACCAGAGACTAAAACTCTGGAATAAGAATACCCATACATCCATCAACCTTTCCTAAATTTTGTAACACATTGTTAACCTGAAATGAAATGCCACCCAAAATACTGAACTCTATCAGATACTCTGTTCTAGCTTACCAAACTTAAAACAATTTGCATTCTGACTTTCAGTATGATCAAATCACATACTGCAGATGGTATAACTGACTTTAGTTTCCATCAATGAAAACACTAGATGATCTATTCAATGTCTCTTGCCAACAATTCCAAATCAAAATAAACCAGAGAATCAGATTGATCCCTCACAATTTCACATTAGCACCATCCAAATGGATTTCTTGAGAGTTAAAAATGTGGACAAAATTAACGTGTCAAGGAAACCCAATGAAGTGGTGTAAACATCATTGCTCAAGAGAGAGAGAGAGAGAGAGAGAGAGGGGGAGGGAGAAATACAAAAGTTACAAAGAGACCTAGAAAATGAGAAAGCAAAGAGGAAAGTTGCAAAGAACAATAGTAGTGAATTACAGAAAAAGGATAAAAAATCTGCCTATACATATACAAGTGCAGAGAATGAATAGATAGAGGTGGAACTGAATGAACTAAATAAAATCTAAAAGCATGAAAAAAATTGAAAGTGAAAGAGCCTCTTCAATACAATTATACAAAAATCTAGAGAATGTCACTACCTCAACAAAAAATTTACAAGACCAACTGAACAAAGATAAGGAAAGAGAAAATCGGTGGGAAGAAAAAGTAGAGGAAGAAAGAAAACAAAATGAAAGACTAACACAAGAGATACAAAAGGCATATGATGATATTAACTCTCTCAAAGGCAAATTGAGCAGATCTTGGAAACAAACAATGAGGTTTAGAGAACAAAAGATTTGGGAGCATATAATGTAGAAGGCTGACCAATTGTGTTAGTGTTTGAATTAATTGGAAATCTCAGTGTACATTATGTGAAGCTGACTGAATACATTGCTCTGAACAAAAAGTTGAATTCAAGAAAGAAAATTGCAAATAAAATTTTGCAAACAGTCTACAAATCCAATGATAAATATTTGGCATCCAAGGGAATTCACGACCGCATTCATGCCTTAGAAAAGGCTTCATCTATCATTCAAAAATGTAAGAAACTACAAGAATCATAGGAATGTTTGGATAAGGCTACAAAAAAGATGAGGAAGTTGCATAGAAAGGTACAAAGATTGACAAAACTTAGTTTTCTGATGAGTTTTGATACAACACATGGTCAATGCATTGGAGATGTTGCTTTCAAAAATAATATGGAGGAGAAAATGAAACTTGATTTGGACTTGTTTCTTAAGAACAAAAATGAGGCTAACTTTCTGGCCATAACCAAACCATTGATAACCTTGAATGCAATTTTGGATGAAACATTGATGTCAACTTCCACTTCCAATTATGAATTGCTGACAAATTTGCAAGTCACTTACTATATGTTAAAACAATTTGGAGTTCCATTAGATTGAGAGTGGATCATGCTACAGAAGCTCATACAATGATTTCATAATATGTATTATATAATTTGTATTCCCAAATATATTCAAGCTTTCTAATTTACTTTGTTTGTAATACCAAGAATATTGTAATTTGTTATGGCTTGAATTAACTCTATTTTATGATTCTATGAATGTTTTGTTATGGATTGAATTAACTCTATTTTATGATTCTATGAATGTTTTGTCATGGCTTGAATTAACTTTGTTCTATCTCTATTTTATGATTCTATGAATATTTTTTCATGGCTTCAATTAACTCTGCTATATTATTGTTTTACCTTTGGAAAGATCAATGGCTCATATCATCATGTGATTGCATGATTGACTGAAGTTGCTTGCTTGTATTAACTTTGCAACCCCACTGCTTATATGATAGGTGGGACCTACTCACAATGATTGTATATGTCTAGACAAGTAAGCAAGTGACAGATGGAAGATAGGATGACATGGTGGAAGTGTGGGTCTAGTCTTCTTACACCTTATGCATTATATTGACCATAAAACTTGTATGATATCAATAAATAGGATGCTCGGGCGATTGCACAATTGATGGAAGTTATGCCCAAAGGTTAATTATGTAACTCCACTGTGGATGTGCCCCACATAGATGATGATAGCGAATGCCTGGACCAATAAAGTTATGGACACTTGGATGTTTATGCCAAGAAAAAAGGATGAGGGTCCCACTTTCTCAGTGTCTAGGAGAATTAAGAGGCAGTATCTTCAAATAAAATGAATAGTTGGGATGCTCACACGATTGTCTAAATGAATAAAGTTGCACGACCAGGATAATATTGCAATGCCGAGGAGATTTATAAAGGGATTAAAAATAAAAAATAATAAGGCCATCACACTAGTCTATGTGCCTATAGTTAATGAGAAGGTTATATCCTCCCATCACACTAGTTTGTGTGCCTGTAGTTAATGAGCTCAATTGCCCGTTATGATCTAGACTTCCCTGGCTATATCAGCACCATCTTTTGGTCAATTTTACATTAATAATGATGTGGATATGTTTTGAATCTCTTTGTAATTTCTTGCTATCACAATTAGGGTTTATGTGATAATGTTAGGATTCCCAAAGATACTGAGAGGGGGGGTAGGGGTGAATCAGTATCTACCTGGTATATCAAATTACTTGATTCAAAACATGAAAAGCATATTGAAACTGAGTACCAATAAACCAAAAATAATATAGTAAATAAGAATAATAACAACAACATGAGAAGCACACCATAACACGGTATTTTAACGAGGAAACCCAGTGTGGGAAAAACCTCGGTGGGAATTGTGACCCACAATATTCGCTTACTGACCAATAAGGGAATATTACTCTTACAATAGGGGCCTGCACATGCAAGAAGGCCAAGTGCCTAGAGCTCACTGCTCAATTACAAAAGAAGTCTCACTGACTTACAAAAATGGATTATACTAATCCAATGTCTTGTACTGCTTTAGATCAGCATCTGATATGCCAGATTCAGTACTGGTTTAAGCTCTGCTACAACATAAACCCTTAACCAATAATTCGCATATTAGGTTTGCTATTATCTTCCTTTTTCCACCTATATTCTATTACAAAATGATCTACAATGATCTCATACATATATGAGTCATATTACAACTCGCCATGTTGTCTTACAATAATTTTACAATTAATTACAAAATACATTTTAAACAAAATTGAAGTCGGTCAAGGTGTCGGTTTCCTTCCTTTCACTGTCAGTGTTATGTATGCTAGTGTAGAGTTTGTCGGTGTCGGTGCCGGTATCTTTGTCTTGCCGGTGTCATATGATTGTAAGGTTGCCATCAATGACAAAACCTTCAATCACCTATAATTTCTCATTGGAGTGTGCATTTGCCAACAATCTCCCCCTTTGGCATTGATGGCAACACTCATGAGAAAAATCAAAAGTGTCCAAAATGATATCCAAAAATAGTCTACCAAAATTGTCTTACCAAAACTGTGTACCAAAAAATGTATGCTCCCCCTGAGTAGATTATGTCTTTTCTTCTGACCATTTTTCTCATCCCACTACTCCCTCTTTGACATCAATGACAAAGGTTGTCATTCGGTGTCAGTGGAGTCCTACCTAGATTCTTGTAACCGATGGGTTACAATCTGAAAAATATCTGTCAATATTAAATATATACCATTACTGAATGTTTTGTTGTCTTTTATTGCCTCTTGAGTTCTCTGCACTGTACCGGTGAGTATGTGCATTTGCCCTTCCAGTGTCTTCAGTCTGGGAACCAGAGCCTTAGATATTTCTTTTCTCAAAGAAATAAGGTATTCTAGTCTTGGACCAAGTCTGCATTTCAAGTCCTTTGCTTTATCCTTTATTTCCTGTTTGTCATTTTCTAGTTTCTTGATTTTCTGCCTAGATTCTTGTAACCGGTGGGTTACAATCTGAAAAATATCTGTCAATATTAAATTTATACCATTACTGAATGTTTTGTTGTCTTTTATTGCCTCTTGAGTTCTCTACACTGTACCGGTGAGTATGTGCATTTTCTCTTCCAGTGTCTTCAGTCCGGGAACCAGAGCCTCAGATATTTCTTTTCTCAAAGAAATAAGGTATTCTAGTCTTGGACCAAGTCTGCATTTCAAGTCCTTTGCTTTATCCTTTATTTCCTGTTTGTCATTTTCTGTTTCTTGATTTTCTCTTCTTGCTCTGCAATCTTCTTCTCTAACTCCAAAAATGAATCTGATGCACCTATCAGATTGTCAGCAATATTGTTTATCTTATCTTGTGCTTTGTTGATCTCCTTGTCAAGATCCTCTGTCAAAATATTTGTTTTACAAGTGTCCATGTATAGTTTCTTGAAGTCAAGAATTATTTCTCCAAGTTTTGGTAAAAGGGTATCCATTTTCTCCTTGTTCTTATTTACAATATCCTCAAAGAATTTCTCTTTTTTCTTTATCATCTTTTCCTCAAATATATCCTCATTTATTTGATCAATAGTCAATAAGTTACTGGTGATGAACTTAGACAATGTGTCTAGTTTTCCTAAAGAATCCTTACTATCAACTATGCACTTTGGTGCAATCAATTTAAGAATTGGAATTGTACCATCAATAGCCTTATAGGCTTGTGCATTGCATTCGGTGATCTTCTTTATAGAATCTAACAAGACCTCTGTTATATTTATAGGTCTGAATTCTGCCATAGATGTACCAGATGTTTGCCCAACAGTCTTTATAATAGCCATGCTACCGGTTGTGGTAATTACCTTACTTGATTCGACCTCTGGTAGGTCAGTCTATGTTTGCATTTCTGCAAACAAAGGTTTTTGCTTTTCAGTTTGGGCTGGTGGCACTGTCTTTGTCTAAACCTATGCTTCAACCTGTACCTATTTTTATTTCTCTATTTGTGTCTCAGAGGGTTTCTCTGAGCTTTTAACTACCGGTTTCTCAGATGTAATTTCAGTTTGTACCTCTGAACTCTCTTTTGCTGGTTCTTCATATGGTTTTTCTATTGTATCTACCGGTTTCTCAGTGGTATCCTTTGCCGGTTGCTCTGCCTGTGTAGGTTTTTCTATGTTCATCTCAACCTCTGTAGATGGTGACTCAGTAGTCACATTTTTCTCCTTATCCTTAGTGGTTTCTCTATCAACCACAACATTAACTTCCTATGTGTCTACATTTACCATATACAAAATTTCAGAATCAGGATTTGTATCCTCTACTGGAGTTTCCATACTCTTTGTGGCCGGTTGTCTATCAGTAGTGTCTACTGGTGGAGTATCTAAAAGAGGTGGGGGCACATTATCAGTTATTTTTTCAGGCTTGGTGGTCCACCTACCTTACCTTTCCCCTTATCTCTGTCCTTTTGGTATACTTTAATAGTTTTTGGCCTAAGTAATTCTTCCTCTTTTTCTTTTTCCACAAAGAATATATCCCACACATCTAATGTTTCCTTAGATACTTCATTTACTCTACCAACCATTAGTGCTACATGTCGGTGAGCAGTGGAGAATACTGTCCAGTTTGCTTCACTAATTAATTTGTCTATTTCATCAGGTGAGTTAACTGGATGCACTACAAGTAATTTTTCAATCTTAATTTGCTTATCCAGCTCAACAATGGCTAATCTTCTAGCTTCAAGTCTCCTATACAGATCATTTGGAATTTCATCAACAATATGCATCAAAAATTTCTTGTATATATCTAAGTGTAAAATTACATTGTTCTCTATGCTTTCCTTATCATCAGCTAAGTGTATTGTATATTTTGTTTATGTTCTTCAGCTTACCATCCTCTGTAATTTTGCTAAGAATTTTGTCTATTGGAGCAATATCTTGTTTCACCTTCTTCTTCTTAGGAGTCATTTTCTTTGCAGGAGGCCTTACTGCCTATTGTTTTTGTCTAGTTCTTTTTGGTGTAGGAGAGGATACTGGTGTGGGTTTTCTTTTCCTTTCTGCCCTTTTAAATATTGTCGGTATATCACTCTTAGAAGAAGTTCCAACCGGTGAAAGATGAGTTTCTGGTTGAGGTGCTTCCAACTCACTTTCACTTATACCAGTTTGTCTCAAAACATCTTCCTTGATTGCCTTTGCCTGTCAAGTTCCTTTTCTTACAGTTGCTTTGACTTTCTTAACCCTTTTCCTAGATTGAATAGTACTTTCTATTGTTTCAGCACTACCAAACACTTTCTCTTCCGGTTCCTTTGGAGCTTCAAGGAGGGCTTTTGCATAATTTTCTATGATGTTGTCATCTGTTTCATAGCCCATTTCAGTTACCCAAATAGTTCTAGGGATAACTACCTCCATCCAGATTTCATCTTTCTTGATCACAAAATAGATTTATTTATGATACTTATCCACAATAGCTTGTGACAATCTTACTCTAGTTTTCATTTGAGCCTTTAATGCTTGAAAATACTCATTTAGGTTTTTCTCCCATTTCTCTCCCATATTGTTTAGTAAATCTAACAATTGTTTTCCTACTGGGATGTCAAAGCCAAACTTTCTAGTACCAATACCGGGTACTTGTTTGGTTATGTACAATATCAAACAAACAAGAAAGTTCCCAAATCTGAATGTTCCTTTCTTATCTCTTTTAATCTTTCCCAAATTGTTTATCAACTCATCTTTAAGCCATTCACATATATCTATTCTTGCATTATCATTGACCATATCATAGGCACTTTTGATACATAGGCTAGAAACTGAATTTAACCTATTTGCATGTGTAGCCTTATAACCTAAGATCATACTGATAAATCTAACATTAATGTCTTTTACATCATTTACCCTTAGAGATCTTTTATCAAATGTTGCACTGGTTAGGTTTATTACTATGTCATTTAGGACCTTCTTTGTTTTGTCAGGTCTTTACCGATGGAGGGTAACCCTGTTACAGCTTTTACCACTTCTTTTGTGATTTAATGGATTGAATCCAACTAGGAAAATTCACCATGTACTCTGCTTAACACAATCCTTATGATATCCTTGGGAAAATCTAGGATACTAAGAATTTCAGTAAAACCTAGGGTTTCCACTATTTTGTGTTATGGCTTGACATTTCCAGACTCATCACAAATCACAGACTTATACATATTATTAATCTCATCATCACCTAGTTCCTCAATATGACAATGTATATACATCCTAGGGTCTTCAGCATATACTACTCCCTTAGGAATTTGAGAAAATGCACCTATGCTATCATCTTTCTTTGCAATTTTGGGAACCAGTTTGAAAACAGGTCTAGGGTGCTTAATAACCTCAACAACAGTAGGGTTTGCAATAAATTCAGGAGTGGATGAAGATTCTATAGCTATAAATACCTCAATCTACCTTAGAGAAGAATGCTTTGATGGATTTCTTCAGTTCTTCACTTAGAATGCCTTCACTCGGGAATTTTCACACTCTCGAAGATTTGAATGCTCGATGAATGAAAAAAAGAGCCAAAACACTTTCTTTATTATTTTATTTTCTCCAACTACCATATTTAATGCTTGTCAGTTAAGTCGCAACTTAACTTGTCTGTCGGTATAGAAGTAATTTCAACTTCTCACCATCAACCGAGGGAATAATAGCAAGTTTTTCATTTTGTTGCTAAACCCCCAAAGGATTTTTCTTCAGTTAGATGAAGAGTCTCCTGTCGATGGAGTGTCACTCTGTTCTATCGGTGGAGGAGTATTCCCATCAACATTCAGATCTGACTTTCTGATCCATTGTTTTGAGAATTCTTGCTTTACCTCTTCAACCTTTTCTTCACCTTTCAAACTAGGACCTTTGTTATTTGCCGGTGAGGACTTGCTTCTACAAAATTTTGCAATATGTCCAATTTTGTTACAGGCATAACAAGTCACATTGTTCTTCTGAATAGCTTTCCCATATCCTATGCTAGTATGTGTTCTACATTGATTAGATAAGTGTCCAAATCTTCCATAAATATAACATCTTGCATTCATTCTATAATTCTCTGAATTATGACCAACTTTGTTGCATTTAGAAAATTGACCGATGGGTGTATTAGTATTCTGATGATTTCTAGATCTACACTAATTTTCTCTATGATCATACTTGTTATAGTTAAAGCATTTTCCATTAAATTTGTAAGCAGTAGGTTGTCTTACCGATTTGTTATGATCATGATTGTTTGCAGTACCAAATCTTTCACCAACTTCAAAGCCAAGGCCATTTGTAACACAATTAGGTTTCTGATTCTTCAGCATGTCACCAAGTTCTTCTGAACTTTTCTTGAATTTCCCCTTGCATTGATTTGCAGCAGTCAGTTCATTCTCCAAGATTCCTTTCTGTCTCATGAGTTCAGCTCTGTCATTTTGTGTGTGCATAAGATCTATCTTCAACATATCATTTTCATGACTGAGTCTTGTGTTTTCATTTCCATCATCATTTAGTCTTCTAACCAGGTCTTCTTCATTCTTCTTTTTGTCTTCAATTTCTTTACAGAATCTCATAGTCATATCCTGCATCTCATTCTTTGTTGTACTGATTTCTTTTCTTAGCTTGTTTACCAAATAATTAAGAGTTTCCTTTTCATTTTCCTCATTCTACATCTTTTCACAAATTTCTCTCCTCTTGTTCCTTGCAATAGTGAAATTCTCTTGAAGTGCTTGAATAATATCCTGAGCAGCCTTCAGATCATCCTCAAGTTTGATATTCTTCACTTTTTCTGCATCATAGTCTGTAAGAGTTGTTTCCAATTGCTTTCCCAAGTTTTCCATCTCTACCGGT
Organism: Cryptomeria japonica; assembly: GCF_030272615.1. Lineage (NCBI taxonomy): Eukaryota > Viridiplantae > Streptophyta > Pinopsida > Cupressales > Cupressaceae > Cryptomeria > Cryptomeria japonica. Next base: position 467,607,516 of record NC_081414.1, read on the forward strand.
GACAAGATCTTCCTCAAGTTGTTAGGCTTCTGAAAATAGAGGACGAGGCTCTGATACCAATTGTTAGGATTCCCAAAGATACTGAGAGAGGAGGAGGCTAATCAGTATCTAATCGGTATATCAAATTACTTGATTTAAAACATGAAAAGCATATTAAAACTGAGTACCGGTAAACCAGAAATAATGCAGTAAATAAGAACAATAACAACAACATGAGAAGCACACCATAACACAGTATTTTAACGAGGAAACCCAATGTGGGAAAAACCTCGGTGGGATTTGTGACCCATAATATTCGCTTACTGGCCAATAAGGGAATATTACTCTTACAATAGGGGCCTGCACATGCAGGAAGGCCAAGTTCCTAGAGCTCACTGCTCAATTACAAAAGAAGTCTCACTAACTTACAAAAATGGATTATACTAATCCAATGTCTTGTACTACTTTAGATCAGCATCTGTTATGCCAGATTCAATACTGGTTTAAGCTCTGCTATAACATAAACCCTTAACTAGTAATTAGCATATTGGGTCTGCTATTATCTTCCTTTTTCCACCTATATTCTATTACAAAATGATCTACAATAATCTCATACATATATGAGTCATATTGCAACTCACCATGTCGGCTTACAATGATTTTACAATTAATTACAAAATACATTTTAAACAAAATTGAAGTCGGCCAAGGTGTCGGTATCCTTCCTTTCACTGTCAATGTTCTATATGGCGGTGTAGAGTCTGTCGGTGCTGGTGCTGGTATCTTTGTCTTGCCAGTGTCATATGATTGCAAGGTTTCCATCAATGACAAAACCTTCAATCACCTACACTTTCTCATTGGAGTGTGCATTTTCCAACAGATAAGGGTTGTCATGATATTCTCCCTACATTTTCTATACCATACCCATTGCCTTCTATGTATTCCCTTGATTGTGTATAAGTCCTTGAGAATTCAGGTTGAAATCTGATCTTGAATTCTGAAGTTTTAAGTTATTGTCTCCACAAGCTTAGGCAAACCCTAACCCCGACAATGGTAGAATCTTCCAACCTGGGAAAAAGAAAGTTTTCAAAAGAGATAATTTCTCATCTCCCTAGCTCAACTAAAACACAAAAGAGATCAAATTTGGGGACTAGGCCACATGAATTTATCATTGATCACTCAGCAAGAATTAGCAATGCACTAATTCTACCATGGGGTTTTAGCCTATGGAGAAAATGTTATAACAAGAAGAAGGAAAAGTTTCCAGTTTCAAACATATGGAATTACAGTTTGGGCAGACTGGTGGTCCCAAATATATATGCAAACATTGAATTGATCATTGTCATTGCTGCAAACTACAAGCTCGACACTAGAGCGATTGTGGCAAGTGAGGGTGGCGGGCTCACTAAACTCACAAGGGATGTTATCAATGAGGTTTTCATGCTTAATCCCAATACGGATTGGGTCATTGATCCAAAGGAGTTAGATGTAGAATATAAGAGAAATGAAAACTTGTATAGGAGGTTGGCTTCATTTAGGCCTCCAAGGATAAAGGAGGATGATAGAAGGTTGACTCCATAGAAAACTACCCCTATAATGTTGATTTATTTCCTATTTATTTCACAGACACTTACCATTCTCTTTGCCAAGTATGTGGTGTAGATGCAAGAGACCTAATTCCTAATTTGATTCTTGTGATATGTATGGATATCCAAAGTAGGGATATCAACAGACCATTTGACTTTGCTTTCATGGTGGATAAGGGCCTTCATAATTCCCTTTGTGACTTCAAGACTAGAAAATCATCAATTTTTAGGTACTACTCTTTGCTAATGCATATATTTCTATACAAGGGCCTCAAGGTTTGGCATCCAAACTTGTAGATTACAACTGTAATTGGAGGAGAACGACTCTGAATCCAATAATGGACTTACATTTGGGACTCTCATATAAGTGAGTCTAATTACTTAGTTTTTCAAAATCTTTTTGTTAGAAAACTCTTGAGTATTTTGCAAAAGGAGGTTAGGTGGGGTCTAAGCCAGAGAGCCAAAGAATTTTTAAGACCCAAGGACCTTAAGCCTGAATTAGATATCCCTCACAATTGGGGATCATAGTTCTACTTCAAAGACCACACAGTCATTAGGGTATTTGGTATCCTTTTTACTCCTCTAAGGCTACCTATTATTGTTCAAGATAGGGTTTCCTTTCTAGAGATTATGCATCAACTAGTTGAAGCTGACAAGTCTCCAGTTGGTGGATGTCACAAGAAGGGATAAATGATCCCATCATAGGTTGTGATTGGGTTGTATCATTCCCTGAATAGGAAATCATATGAAATTCTTGATTCCATATTGAATAAGTATAGATCACCTTGAGTCAAGTATAGTTTTATGACTCTGAGTGGCTTGTCAAGAAGCTTGGGAAATAAAAGGTACCCGGACATGAATAGGATGATGAAGAAGATATCATTAGAAATGTTGAGGACTAAAATGTTGTTTTAAAGATGAATGAAAGGTGGTACAAAATTCAATGGATGGAACACAAAAAGAAAAGGGAGGATAGTACATATTCTTCATCATGTCAAATACTAACAGTTCCCGAAGTCAGAGTAAAGCCCATCTTTGGTGCTTATCCGGATGTTGATAGAATTCCTTTGCCTCATAAGAGGCCTCAATTAGAAGTTATGCCACCAGTTCAGAGAGTAGAGGGCGAAAGTGGTGTAGGAGCACCCAAGAACATGAGGTCACCAGGACAAAAGTGATGTTTTAAGTCATTTTGATCATTTTTATGATGTATTGATTCATGATGAATCCATTTGTAAAGACAAGATCAATTATTGTAATTATTTGCATAAAGTTGTTAAAAGTTGTTCTTTAGGTCCCAGTTTGGTCTATAAGGTCAAGATTGTTGAAATAACCCATGGAAGGGTAAAATCAACGTAAAATATCTCAAATATTCTATAAGAGTTTTTACAATTTGGGGAGTCATTAGGATAAAGTGTCAAAGTTGCAAGAAAATTACAAAAGTGCAACATTTGCAAAAATGTAAAAGTGCAAAAATTGCACATAAAGTTGTAAAAGGGAAGATGAAGGGTCATAAAGGCAGTTGGATGGTTTATAACTACCAAAGAGTCTATAAATATGTTGTATTGGTTGAACTAAATCATTATTGGAAGAATAGAGAAGGAGGATAAAGTTTTGGAACAAATTGGTCTGTTTAAAACATGCATTTTGATTGGTGTTTTTGTGTTAAGTTGTTGTTTCCAGGCCTTGTACGACCATGTATGGCCTAGAAACCTTGTATATTTATAATGGTTAGATAGTGGAATGAATCCTCTTTATAATTCTTTTGGTTTGGTGCAGTTTAATGAATAAATGAATTATGAAAGTTTTGGTGAAAGTGGTTGTTTGCAGATTTGAGTTTTCCTGAGAGCAGTCATGTTGTAGCATTTGGTATGGACTCATTGGGAATAATTATGACCTCAAAATAGATTAATTGGAAATATATATGAATCACCTTTCATTTCATTTTGGTTTGAGTCATTTTTATGCACATTTGTGTAAGCTATGACGATTTTGGAGAAAACTGTTTTAAACTATCTTCGATGGAGTTGCAAACAAGGGTTTGTGATTATCTAATAATTTAACCATTTGAAAATTTAATGGCTTAAATATTATGAAACTAGATCCAAAAATATTTCATGTTATATTAGTTTTGAATCATTTGGTTTTGTTTTGTGAAAGACATTTGATGCCCTAGACGGACTGGGCATGCACATGTCTTATTTGGGGACAGCAAAAATGGGTCTTGGTGAAAAGACCATAACTTTTAATCTAACTGTTGGATTTGGCTAAATTTGGGATATGTTGTTTGTAAGAAATCTATTCAAGTTCTGACTGAAGGGATTGAGTTTTTTATATCTGCTTAGATATTTATATACCTCTTTGTATAGGTCTATCCAAAGGGACAGCAAGTTGGCAAATGTGATACCTGGATCAAGTGTGTGTTTTCTTGATTGATTGATTGTTGAAGTATGATGGAATATGCCTCTAATGAATTTTTATAATGGGAAAAATATAGATGGATCAACATGATCCTATAGTTGTGATTGGTTTTCTACGATGCTCTGCATCAGGAAGCCATAATCTACTTAGTCAATTGTTTCCCCTATTAGTCATGCCTCCCCTCCACCAAGTTATGACGATCCCCCTCTAACCTCTACTACTATTCCTATGTCTTCTGACCCCTCCCTTGTTGGATATTGGTGTTGCTAGGATATGATGTTGTCATTGATGTCAATATATTCCAATGTTGCAGATGAGTTGTTTGGTGTTCCGATGATTGCATTGAGCTGTTATGGATAGTTTATCTCTTTGGGATATTCAAATACTTTATTCCTTATTAGTTTCAGTGATCCAGGAGATTTCTTGATCATATTATTTGATCTGGTTTGTAGTTCAATCTTTATGTGTAATGGTTGGTAGAGTTTGGTATTTTCTCCGGTGATCTCTGGTATGATCATATCTTTGGTTTTCGTTTTGGGAGAATGTTTTGGATGTTAATGTGTATTTTTTTAGTTCAGATGGTTTGTGATTTGGTGCTCTAAAATCTATATTTCTAGTTTGAATTATTGTTGTTGATTATTATTATGAGCTAGCGAGTTGATCAATGAAGATTTCTATAAGTGGTGTTTATGTAGCTTCTAACATGCTTTTTGGTGTTTCTTGATCATGTCCTATTTGTCTTGGTGGTCCACATTGATTCTTATGTGTGTTCTTATTGATATTTCTAATCTGGTGATATTTTTTGTGTTATGCGATATTCTTGGTGGTGTAGCATGTTACGGTTGAGCTTGGTGAGATTTTCGATGGTGATGCATGTTTGGAGATTTGATTTAGGTCTATGTTATGTCATGTATATAAATATATTGCTCTCGTGGTTCTCATATATATCGTGTAATGTAATTTTGTAATTGTGAGTTGAGGGTTTATCCGACCTTGTAGTCAAGGTTGATGATTTGTATAAATAGGTGGTTTAGTAATGTAATTTGGGTATGGGTGTTATGTCTAATGAATACTAAGAGGGGGGGGTGAATTAGTATACCAAAAATTACTGAACTCAAACACTTAAATAGTTTAGCAGTTAACCGGTATAGCAGATTTACTAACAAACCAGTTAAGACAAATACAAACCAAACAGCAAATAAAGAATTCACCCATAAGAGAACAATCACCATAACACAAGATATTTTGATGTGGAAACCCAAATGGGAAAAACCACAGTGAGATGAAACTATTTGCAGAATAGTAACCAGACTGGTTAAGGTCATACAATGTTCTTCACCAAAACAAATCCTTTTAGAAATCTTGATCTCTGTTAGGAGATAAGTTCGATTAAAGACTACCTTGTGAGAGGATTTCAGATCCACAATTGTGAACCACCTTGTTAGAGAATTTACAAAGGCTTTGCCAGGCCTCCCTGGTTAAGGGTTTCAGACTTGTCGAAGATGTGAGTAATCAGCAAGTGAGTGATCTAAATACTAGCACAGTATGCTTGGTTACATCCTTGATAGCTCATTGTTAATGCATTTCAGCATTAATTCAATCTTCAATATCTCCACACTCTGTTTCTTCACACAGACCTAATCTTCTTCTATGATCGCACATACAAAAACCTCATCAATCACCTTGAACCCTAACAACACCTAAAACCCTAGACATGATGTCCTTTTAAAGGAACCTGATTTTATGTCGGTCCAATAGGATTACATTGCAAGTTCCTAGGTTTAGTGCATCTGGACACATTTGGTAACACGGCACAAAACCACCAAAGTGTCGATGGATGATAACTCATTACAAAAATACCAGTTGGTAACTCATCACAGAGTAATACTGGTTCATACATTTAAACGATTACCGGTTCACACATTTTACCAATTATCGGTTTTGTCAAAATGAAGACTTGGAAAAATGATAACAACCGCTTTGTTCCTTCATACCACTTTGGTGTAATGCCCCTACCCTAGTCGGCCTTGTAAAACCCATTTGACCTTAGTTGACTTCCTATGTGGCATTCTTGAATGGTTGATTTACCATGATGTAATGTTGTAGGTTAGATAATATAAATAATTGTGCATACCTATTATTGTGCTTTTGCATCGATTCTTGTGTAAATGTAATTATTCCCTAATTCTTGTTATAAATCTTGAGCTAACGCCTTCATTGGATATGTATATATATGTATGCTTGCGTGACTCATGGTTGCAGGAGATTGCAGGTACTATATCGCCTAGGGCGAGGTTCAACTCCACTAGGATTCGCAGGGTTGAGTATACCTCCTTCATCCTTAGAATTCGGATTAGGTGGTCATAAAACTCTCATCTTGCCTAAGCCATGATCAGGTGAGCATCGTGTATGGTCTATAGGGTTCCTTTGTTGTTTGGGTTGCGTGTCTTGTGATTGGTGGACTTTCTCGGTTTGCGTGTCTTGCATGTGGCAAATGAAGTATTTTATCCTAAGTATTTAATTCAATTTAATGTGTTGATTTACGCATTAGAAATTGAGAAATTTAAAATAAATAGGTTTCTTTTAGGTGATTAATCATTAATTAAAAAGATCGCTTTATTTATGTTGTAGCGAATTTAATTTAATGGTTAGTTTTAAAAATAATGAATTTAATCTAGTTTATGCATTTTGAAAAAAAGAAATATTTAAAGTTATTTGAAATATAATTAATTTAATCTCTTTTGCATTTTAGAAAAAGAAGGTTAATTTTACTTATTTAAGAAAATCATATTTTATTAGAAAAGCAAGTTTAATTTATAAGTAAATTTGATATAGTGTGAAAGATTGATTTTGAGAATTAATTTAATTAAATATTTACCCTTGACAATATTGCGAAAATATAAATGTTGGCTTAATTAATATTGAGAAATTAAAACTTAATAAGAGAGAAGCATTTTAATTAGAAAATCAAGTTAAATTAATTAAATAGTTTGAAAAGAATTATTATTTCCTTTTTATTTAAAAAATGCTTAAATTCGAAATTAAAAATTACATGAGGGAGAGAAAAGCATTTTTGATTTAGTTAAAACAAAATAAAACAAAATGCTCTTTTATTAAATATTTAATTATTGGAGAATATTTTTGGGGAGAAAACCTAAAAAAGTTTAGGTTTCATATATATATTTTTTTTAAATTATTTTATTTGGGAGGAGTTCACGGGAAAGAGGCAACAGCCTGTGGAAAAGAGGAAAATCTTCATTTTTTTTTTATGCAGGAAGGTGGGTGTGGATTTCTGGTTGCATGAGCTCTTCCTCAAGATCTTTCAGGAAAGCTTCCAAGGTTGGATAGCTTCTGCCTATATTTATTTTTTGGTTATTTATTAGCTTAATAAATTTATTCTTCTCTGCAGTTTTGTGTCTTTCAAAATGAATAAATGAAAATTGGTTGTGTCTTCCATTTCTGGTTGTGCTTTGCTTTGTGTAGGAACAAATGTTTTGGTTTTCTAGTTTGAATTCACAGGGGTTATGCTGGCAAAATTTAATTCACAGGGGTTATGCTGGCAAAATTTTGCCAGGATTTCCCTCTTGTGCTTACAGCCTTTGCATTCCTTTGATAGATTTGTTAAAATAAAATAATTATATTCCTCTTTCCCATTCTTGTGTTGCCTAATTTCTGGGTATATTATTTTGTTAGTATTTATTTTATGAGTTATTGTTTTGATTTTATTTTATTTTTTTTAAAATGGTGTAAATTTAAGAAAACTTATAGTTTTCTGGAAAAAGAATTATTTTTTTTAGTCTCTGTGAGATTGGTTTTCCTTTTGGCTGTGTAAGTCACAGTAAATAAAATTAAAAAATAAAAATAAAAATAAATAAATAAATAATAATATAAAATAAATGGGGGTGCAACATGCTACCCTATGGTAACAAAGCTACTAGGCAATATTTTACATGTCTCCAGCATGTGGTGTTTTGTATTTTTAATTTATGTAATATATATATATATATATATATATATATATATATATATATATATATATATAGTTTGTTATTTATTTCATTATGTGGGGAAAGGATAAAGAAATATTTTATTTGGAAGATCTTGGAAATAAAAGGATAAAGTAATATTTTATTTGGAAGATCTTGGAAATAAAAGGATAAAGTAATATTTTATTTGGAAGATCTTGGAAATAAAAGGATAAAGAAATATTTTATTTGGAAGATCTTGGAAATAAAAGGATAAAGTAATATTTAATTTGGAAATTTGGAAATAAAAGGATAAAGTAATATTTTATTTGGAAGATTTTGGAAATAAAAGGATAAAGTACTTTTTGGTTTAAAAAGTCCATTTTATTTTAGTGTTAAATATTATTATTATATAGCTATTAACAAGGGTTAATAAACATATACTATATAATATTAAGTTTGAAATCTATGATTTATTCAATTCGTTTATTAATATATATATTTTTTAAATGATATTAATATATATATTTTTATAATAATTAAGTGAAAATTGTGTATTATTAAATTATTAATTGATTATATTTTATTATCCAGGGGCTAATAATTATATAATGATTAATATTGAAGTTGGGAACCTGTTTTAATGAGGAAATACTCCTTTGGGTATAGATAGAATAACTCTCTTTCATTGGAAATGTATGAAATAAATCATATTTATTATCCGGAGATGTTTAAATTTACATATTATCCAAATGCATATTATTTTTGAATTTAAATGTTATAGGACATATGGGAAATTGTCATAGTTGGTCAAGTCCCTAGTTAGAGTATCGTTTGATAAGAAACCCCTTGTAATTGATTTAGATGTGTTTAGATGGATCCGCTTCTATGAAGGGATCATTTATGTATTTATTGGCCGAAGTGGTTGTTGTATAGTGGTTGTGTTCACCTATAAGGCTGAGATGTAAATGACATGAACCTTATGTAATCTTAACTTAAATAATTGCCAAAGGGGTCTTGCAGTTGAGCAGACCCGGAGATGTAGCCCTCTAGGGGTGAACTCCGAGATCATATCTGTGTTATGTGATGCTTTTGTCTCTCATGTTTCTTACTTAGAGCTAGCATGTATGGTTGCATTTTGTAAGTGTATAATGGGGATTTAATGAAGTTAATTCTTGAACGCATGAATATAGTCATCTTGTTAAATGTAGTAATTAGGGTCATAAAAGATTGTAAATATGATTATGGAAAGTATTTTGTTAATATTAATGAAAAGAAGTAAGCATGGAAAGAAACTTTCTAGGTTACCATTATTGGATTAACTGGTTATAAAGCTTGTAAATTGAATGTATTGAATGGGTAACTAATATTGGATTAACTATCATAATATCTAAATTGAAATCTAATGGATGAACCTCATTCGGCTACTTACCGTATTATCTTAATAAATGAACATCGTCATGTTAGCTATATTTCACTAGATTGGATGAATTTATTTAGTTGTTTACGTTTTATTCTAAACAAATAATCCTCACCAAATTAGTTTTATAATTGGATGAACTCAATTGGTTACCCACATTTTAACCTCTATAAATGAACTTCATCATAATAGCTATAATTGAACTAAAATGGGAGAACTCATTTAGTTGTTTATATCTTAATCTTAGCAAATGTATTTCTTCATACTAACTTTATTTTAACTAAAGTGAGTGAACTCATTAAGTTAGTTATATTTTAACCCTAATGAATGATCGTTACTATGTTACTTACATTTTTAATCCTTAATGAATGAATATCACCTTACTAATTATATTTTAATTAAAGGGATGAACTCATGTGGCTATATTACATTTTCACCTTAATGAATGAACTCCATCTCTTAGCATTATTTTAACTTCAATGGATGAACTCTTTTGGCTATTTACATTTTAACCATCTATAAAAATAAACTTCGATAAATTAGTTATATTGTATCTAAAATGGATGGTCTCGCCAAGTTAACCATATTTAAACCTTAATGGGAGAATTCTTAAGATGCCTACGTTTAAAATACATTGAGTAAATATCCTCATGTTAGCCTCATCTCCAATCATAATAGATGAACGCTTCCTAAATTATAAAATGTCAATTCTTCAAACATATTTTATCCATGTCTAAAGCATTAACTCGTAATTAAGATATCCAGCTTAATTGGATCAAATGTCGCGAGTTGAGTTAGGTGTAAGGTTACGTAATCATGTTGGGAAACTCCTTAGGTTCGTTTAGTCCTCCGCTGTGTTATCTAAGCATTAGATAACTCCAATGTATCTTGATGTTGTGTCTTATTATTAACACTCTTATTAGTATTAATATATTATTTAAAAAAATATATATTTACACTCCATTGAGTGTTTTAGCTTAAACCCTTCGGGGTTTCCTGGCGGGGCATTACATTTGGGATCCTCGAACCGCTTGAGGTCTTCATACCGCTTGGGTCTTCATACTGCTTGAGATCAGTAAACACTTTGTGCAAAACACCGATAGTCTAAAGACTATAATACATAATATCGGTTGGAACAAACACCGGTTGAGCATAACTCATACATACAAAAAGTAATCTCAAAGCAAGTATGTGTCCATCAATGATAATCACAATATCATCATAAAAAATGCCAACAATCTCTCCCTTTGGCATTGATGGCAATGCTTAGGAAAAATTTTGACATCTAAGTGTTTTACAAAAAAATGCCATAATCAAAATTACTCCCCCTAAGCATATACACTATCCCTTCTGCAAAAAATACAATGCATACTACTCCCTTAAAGAGATAACATGAAAGTATACATAGCATTCACCAAATTTTTAAATACAAAATACTACTCCCCCTTTGCCAACAATGACAAAGTATTGCAGAATAACCCTTGTTTCTCATTATCATTAATATAATAAATGTTTATGACAATAATGAGTGAAACTTATCAAAAACCGATTTAAAATCCTACATAAAGGTCTTAATAGATAAAGACCATGATTCAAGTAATGAGGTAGCCACCTCACTTTTTGTTTACATCTGGGATACCTGTTCTTTCATGGCATCAATTGTGCTCATCTCTTGAATGACCGTTAAGGCATCCAGATTGAGATAGCATTTCTGAAGTATTTGCAGTCTAGGTAGTAGAACCAGTTGAAGTTCCTGCAAATCTCTCATCCGATTACAAATCTCTACTTCAATTCTGGCAGACTAGAGTTGAAACCGGTGACCACTTTGCCCATATGTAGTGAAGGAATCATAGGGTGTCTTAAAGGTTCTTATATATGCCTGCAAATCACATTGTAGTTTTTCCTTTTGTGCAAGCACATCATCACAAAATAGATGGGGTTGGCTTATCTTACTGAGCAACAGTTTTCCCTCATCCATAGCATCTCTTATGTCCTTTTGTTCTTTCTGAAGTTCAGATCGGAGCTCATTTAGTTTCTTCACTAAGGCATTTTTTAGTGCCTTTTGATGCTTCTTCTGTGCGTTAGCTTCAGCAACCTCTTCCAAGCATTGTACTTGGTCTTCCACAACTGTGCATAGAAGTTTTAGTTGGGCCAAAGAGGAATCGGTACCGGGGAGGTTAGTACCAGGAATCAAACTGGTAAGAGTTTCAACCATAGTTTGAATAACATCTTGCTCCTTTTTCCTCCTTAATGCTTCCAGTCACTCTTGTGCAAGCTTAATGCTTTGGAGTAGCTCTGATTAATTTGCAGATTGGAGGTCAATAGGACTAGTAATGTCAGCTGGTTTGGCATGACTACCAGTTGCCTTTGGTGTCTCCACATGTGTTCTCTTTGTCACTTCCTTCTTCACTTCAGCTCTTTTCTTTTCCTCTTCTGCCTTCTTTTGTTCCTCTACTTCTTTATTTTTCTTCTCTTCATCCTTCTTCCTTTCTTCTTCCTTCTACTTCTCTTCTTCTTTCTTCTTCTCCTCTTCCTGTTTCCTCTTCTCCTCTTCCTTTTTCTTCTTCTCCTCTTCTTGTTTCCTCTTCTCCTCTTCATGTTTCCTTTTCTCCTCTTCCTTTTTCTTCTTCTCCTCTTCCGGTTTCCTCTTCTCCTCTTCCTTTTTCTTCGTCTCCTCTTCCTATTTCCTCTTCTCCTCTTCATGTTTCCTTTTTTCATCTTCTTTTCTCTTCTCCTCTTCTCATTTCTTTTTCTCCTCTTCTCATTTCTTTTTCTCCTCTTCTTCTTGTTTCCTCTTCTCTTCCTCTTGATTCTTTTTCTCTTTCTCCGCTTGCACTTTATTAGCCTTTTCTTTTTCATGTTTCTCCTTGTCCACTTTCTCTTTATCAACCTTTTCCTTTGTTGCATCTGGAGTGACATTTTCACCATCCAAAGCATCAACGTCAATTGTGTCCATCTGTTCAGTAACCGGTTCTCCTTCACTAACATATACCTCATATGGTTTTCTAGTTTCCGGTTCTTGTTCAGCCTTCTTGTTGGCTTCAGACACTTGGTGCAACTTTAGAGCGGCTTTGGCATGTGAGTGTGTATCTTTCACCACTTCAGGGACTTTGCCTTCTAGTAACAAGAGTCTTCTTCTTCTCATGAAGAAGAGGCCTTTGTATTTATCCATGACTTCATAGAGCTCTGAATTTGACACATCAGGAAAATATTGTGCAAAGATTTCCTCTCTTATTTCTTGTTCCTTTTCTATGGAAATGTGTCATTTGTTATCTAAAGAATTGTATAAAGAATCTGGTGTCACAGATCTAATTTTTGATGGCGACCGGTCATTAATACATAAATATTAAATAACTTCCTGTTCAACTTCCTCCTTTTCATTATCATTAAAATCATCAAAATGATCTATTAAATCACTTAGCACTTTTCTCCCAACATTCTTGATAGTCCTTTGACAATGTGTCAATGGTTTGTAAGAGGAAATATCTATATTTATCGGTGATGATGATGCTGGTTCATTGTTGGTTGTCTTTGCTTTCTTCCTTGTTTGCCTAGTCTTTTTAGGTTGCACTTCAGGTTCAGTATCCTCAGAATCTAGTGAGTTGTTCTTAGTTTTCCACTTTCTTTCGAAGACCTTGGCAGGTGCAACTTCCGGTTTCTTCTTGGCTGGTGACTGCTTGGTCACTTTAGGACTTGCCAAAGTAACCGGTGTCGATACCAATGGCACTGCCTTTCCCTTCTTCATTTAAGGTTCTTCAACTGGTGTTACCCTTTCCAAGTAGGTGTTGATTATCTTCTTCTTTGGATCAAAAGGCGAGGCAAGTAGGGTAGAGGCATACCCATCTAGCATGTCATACATCACCTCATATCCCATGGGCTCCACTTCTTCCTTTCTGGGCTCAACCACCTCCATTATGCACTCATCTACTCTAATGATAAAGCAAATGTCCTCTTCATACTTCTTAACAATATCGCCAGATATTCTCATCCTCTAGCTCATCTTTCATCTAAACTCATCAAAGTATTTGTTCAAGACTTCAGGATAACCGGTTCCCACTGCTCGAAGACTTTCTTGGATTTGTTTGGTAACCGGTTGGTCAGTAGACCATTGAATATCACCGACTCCCAGAAAATAGCCTTGAAAGTAGAAAAACAAACCTACCAACAATTGTCCAAATTTAAATCTTAAGGCATTGTCTTGTTTGATAGACTATAGGTTTACCAGAAGTTGCCTCTGCATACAGGTGCATAGATCAAATGAGGCATCTTCCATGATCATTTTATAGGTGGCATTTACTGCAACAACAGAGATAGACTTGATTCTGTTAGCATAGAACATCCGGTGTCTGATCACCATGCAGACATATTTGACCAAATCATCCTTGATGATGTTGACGGTCATTCCTCATTGGTTGCTCATAGAACCGATGAGCTTGGTCATTTCCATTTTAATAACTTTCCTTAGGGCTGGCACTTCTCCAATGTTACAGAAACTGGTGATGGCATGAATCGCTTCTAGTGTGATGTCATGTGTCAGCTCAAGATACATTTTGTCACCGTGCACTCTTCTTAAGATGATGCGGATGTGATCTTCTGTGAATTCTTCAAAAAAATAGACCGTATTATGAAGTTTCTTTCTTTCCAGGATGATGTATTCTGGTTTGATCTTCTTGTCATCCCCACAGAATAAACCTAACTGAGAATGTATCACTAGGGATCCTAGGTCTTCTATTTTGCAATCAATATATTCTGAAATACCTTCCTCAACTATAACACCAATGGATATCTAGGATGGGGCATCGTATTTCATCTTATTTTGTATGAAATCCGCTGAATCAGGTGCACTAGAACTGGAGTGTGATGCAGAAGCCATGATAAACAAAGAAACTTGAAAAATACCTTCGCGAACCAAAATTTATGGCTTTGACATTGTAGCTAGCAACACACCACTTCGGTCACTTGGAACACTACTTAGTGTTCTTTACTAATAGGTTACAAATATCTCAGAATTCTTCTGCTAGATTTCAACTCTCTGAATCGCAAGTCGAATTGCCTTTGGTCGCTCTGCACTTGAAAATTTCTTCACTCGCAAATTGATAAGTGAAAATGACTTGAAAATTCCTTTTAAACAAATTCTTCACCTACCATAATAAATGCTCCACCATTAGGTTATAAACCCTAATTTTTCCTTTTACTATTTCCGATCTTCTACCAATTGATAGGTAACACATACCAGTTAAGGTCTTTTACCGGTGTAAATGGGTTTGAAACATTTCACCAATGTGTTCCCCCTAAGCTTTTTTGAAGCTTAGTTTGCCGGTTCAGCGACTTCCACACTAGGTGCAGAAACCGGTTCTTCTTGTGACACTTCTTTAGGTATCTTCTTCCATGTTGTCTTCATATCTGCTTGAATAGTTTCAACGTCAATCTTTCCTTCTAGAGTGATCAGTATATCATCTGATATGTTCTTTTTCATTCTGCAGGTTCTGGCAGGGTGTCTCGGTTTGTTGCAATGATAGCATACCATTCCAAGTGTTCTCCATGGTCCATTGTTCATTCTATCATTCTTCCTCATGCATGTCATAGCAGTGTGATTGCTACCATGGCAAATCAAATAGGTTTCTCTCCAACTAGTTGATGCTTGATAGCCACCACCACCTGACTAATGGTCATAGGCATTATACCAGTTTGGATTTCGGTTCACAGAGGATTCAGGAAAAACTCCTTGACTCCTTTGAGGATATCTTCTAGTGTTGTGTATAATAGACCTGCATTCAAATGCTCTATGCCCAAACTTGTTGCATGCATAACAGTTACCATTGAATCTATTAGATCTAGGCTTATTGTTTAGAAAATAAGGAAAATTATGGTAAGCCTTATTTCTACACACATCAGCAGTATGTCCTTCCTTGAGATAATAAAAGAAAACAAGTTTAAACTTTTGCTTACCTTTATCCATTGGTGTCAGTTGCTTCTATGATGCTCCATCTTTTGCTCCAGATGTCTCACATTCCTCACAACCATAAAAACCAAGTCCAATGGTATTCTTTACCGGTTTTGCTGATTCAATATTTTGTTCTAGCTTAATAGTACTCTTATTGAATTTGGCAAATATTTCCTTTGACTCAATGAGTTCTTTGGAAATAGAAGCATTGGATTCCTTCAAGGTTGCATTCTCAGAGATAGCCATGTTTAGTTCATGCAGGAGCACCCTTTCAAGCTCTTCCTTCTTTGTTTTGTTGGTGTTATGCTTTTTTGAAGCTATTGTATATAAAATAAAGGGCCATGTGCTCATTGGTCATAGTTAAGATCCTAGTTGAGGTCTTAGGGTCATGAGTCAAAATTGAGGATTTCTTGGAAATAGGGGGTATGTGTGCATTTGAGGTGTTTAGGGGTCCCTCATATAATGGTGGTGTCCTTAGGTTGGCCCAATGTGGGTCTAGGAGTCAAGAAAAGCAACATTGGGAAAGTTGATCAAAAGTTGCAAAAGTTGCATGACAACTTTTAAAAGTTGTCAAGCAACTTTTCCACCATGAGGTCAAAATCCTTAAAGTAGCATGGACAACCCTAATATGGGCACATAGACCGAGGAGAGGGTAGTATAAATAGTTACAAACCCTAAGTTAATGGGTTGGATAACAGACATTGTACGGCCCAAGCAAACTGACTTGACTATGACTGCAATTTTGTTGCCAGTCGGCACAAAAGGAGTAAAGAAAGATCATTAATGGATTGATTTGCATGAAAAAATGTGTGGAGTGTCTTGTATGGTGTACTTACTCTCATTTTGAGCATTTATATTAGGTTTTTATTTGTAAGGGAGGTGTGTTTGTAATTATTTTGTGAATTTGCTCCTTACTGTCCAGTTTTGGACTGGTTTGTGTAAATGGCTGCATAACTCCATTCCCCATTGTGGAACCACCATGAAACCATGGGGAATGAGGGTGCAGGCCTTGTACTATATTTCAATGCAAGAAGGGCCCTTGATAATGCAAGGAGGCCAAACAAAGACCCACTCCTAGGTGAGACTGGACAGTGCCCGACTAGGAAGGGTCAAGTTGCAGAGGTCTTGGAGAGAAAGGTTGGTCAGAGGAGAGTGCACCCTTTGGAGGAGGTGTAGAGGAGTGTGTGAAGCATCATTGGTGTGAAGGAGGAACCTCCACCAATCTAGAAAAGGTGGCTAAAACACAAAACATTCACTGTGACCCAGGCAGACCTTAAAAACCCTCACAAAACCCTTAAAAACCCCAAAATTCACCCTGTAGCGTAAAAATTAGGATTCATCACAAGACAAGTAGATCAAATCAAAACATTAAACATGATAGCTCAATCAAAGAAATACTCATTGCAATGAACCTAATCACAATGCACATTCAATAGAGGTATGAAAATGAAGCATTCAAAAGAAAACATTATGCAAACCAGATTCAAGATTGAATACTCCTTCCATGCGGCTCCATTGTTGTTCTTTCCTCTTCAATAGTTTTGTGGATCTCACCTACAAGTGCTCTCACAATTGAAAGCAAAAAGCTCAAGAGTACTAGAATGAAAATTCAGTAGTTTGACAGCAATTCGGATTTTAAGAAGTAATTGAAGGGGATTGAAGATTCGAAGGGATTTGATTGAAAAAAACATCCAATTTATAGAGAAATTGGATAAATGACAAGATTGGCATGACGCAATTCAAATGGAAATTGCAAATCAATATGACAGATTATGACAAATTATGCACTTTCCATGCACAATTTGATTGATTGACAATTTGATGACAAATTATGACACATTCTATGTCAAAATTGATTGATTGTCAATTATGACAATTTATGGCAAATTGAAATGTCATTCCCATAGAATTAGGAGAAGAAATTAGAAATTTGAGAAATTAGAAAATTGAAATTGATGAAAATTAGAAAATTAGAAATTGATGGAAATTAGGATTTAGGAATTAGTTAATTAATTAATAATTTTTCATTTATTAATCAATTCACAAAGAAGAATAATTAGACAATTAAATAAAGATTTAATTGTAATAAGAAGACTTAGGATAAATAAGTAATTTATTTAATCCTAAAGGAAGAAATGGAAAATTAGGTTAAATGACTAAATCATAAAACCCTAGAAGACGAATTAGAAATGCGAAAATGACAATTAGGTCTTGATTAAAGATAATTAATGTCATGATTCTGAATTGATAAATGACCCATACGAAAAAATGATTTGATTTGAGAAAATGCGCCAATTGACGAGGAACAATGACAAATTGATCCAAATTGACATAATTGAGATAGACAATGATCGATAGTGAAATGATCGCAAAATGACAAGATTGACAAAAGGACAAGAATCGATGACAAAATAGATTGCAAGATGACAAGATTGATAACGACCACGATCAATGACAAATTGATCGCAAGATGACAAGATTGAATATGACAACGATTGATGACAAGATTGAAGGATTGATGATAAATCGACAAGATTGAAAAGAGGACAAAACCCTAATTAGGATTGACGATGTCCAAAATGATAAGATTGATGATAAGATTGATAAGATTTCTAGGAGGACAAAACCCTAATTAGGATTGACGATGTCCAAAATGATGACAAATAAATACACACATTGATGCGACAGGATAAAATTGATCAAAATCATGACTGGATAATGTTGTCGACAAGACCAAATTCGAAGACGAGATGATTGAAGAATGTAGAAGAATGACTCGATGCTCGCAAATGATAAAAATCAAGTGCGTGACATAGGAGAAATGTTAATGCGACGCAAAAACCTAAAATGAGGCAATGCGCAAATGTTAAAGTATGACCTCGCAAGCGTTGACCATTTTTGGGTGTCTACATTTTGCCCCTCTTTGAGACAATGCGATTCTGAGCATTGTTTCAAAGAACAATAACAAAAATGCCCCAGACAATGATAATGACATATGCATGCCCCCTCGAGGAATTGGCCGGAAACATGCGGAAAAGAGGCCAATTGATCGATAAAAATGACAGGATCGAACGGACTGACAATCGGAGATCGGATGCATGAAGGACAAACAATTTAAGGTGCACAAGACCGCGACCAACATAAGATGGAGAGGACGCACGTCCATCTATGCAATGACAAAGAGCTATAAATGGGACCAAGAGGGTGAAAATGACTCATTTGCAGTAACGAAAGAGGAGGATTTGTTGCTCTGGACAAGGACACTTGCAGACAGATGGCGAACATTCCAATGGCAGATCACCTTGGGGAACGTGTACGCACATTCAGACGACCGGAGGATGCAAGAGCAGCGGTATGTATCTCAAAAACCCATGTTTTGAATTTCATGAATTGTGATGGCTTACGGGACATTGCGGGACCCACAGGAGGCACCAAAATGGACATCTGCGCTTGTGTCATCTAAACCTGCGCTTGTGTATGATGTTCTGCGCTTGTGTAGGAAGACACAAGCGCAATTTAGCTTACACAAGCGCAAGAGTTGAAAAATGACTCACTTTTGATTGGAAATGGCATGCAAATGACCTGACAAGGGGGGGAATGGGTAGGATAGGCCAATGTAGATGAAAAACACCCCAATTTGGACATGAAAAAATGAGGAAATGCAACCCATAGGAGCAAACCCTAAAAATGATGCCTCGATTGTGATGCAGAGTCGACAATATCCATTGATCGCACGGGAGAATCGACCGGACTGTTTCATGCTACGACATAGACTCAGGAGCACAGAGAGAGACACATTAGCTGGACTGGGATTGTATTACATCACATATATGCCCGAAATTAGGGCAAACACAGGATTGCTTACCGCATTGGCCGAGCGATGGCATTCGGAGACTTCCTCATTCCATTTGGCGACTGGTGAGGCGACAGTGACTCTAGAGGATGTATGGCGCATCCTCTGCATTCCTATACATGGGGAGATGATAGAGTACGACCCAGTAACAGGGAGAGACGTGTTATGCAGACTGTTTGAGTGTGACGCAGAGGATCTAGACATTGTCGAGAGGGAGATTCGGTGGGAGACTATGGCAGCCGAGTATGAGCAACGATGTGTGGTGATAGCAGTGGTGATAGCATGTCTTCTGGCAGGTGACAGACGAGGACATGGATTCCCTATTGGTTGGGGAAGAGTATTAGAGCAGATGGTGACAGAGGGGACAGTGTAGGCATGGGGACCATGTGTACTTGCTATGTTATATTTCCAGCTGCATCAGATAGCATATCAGGGAGTGCAGACGCTGAGTTGTGGAGTCACATTGCTTCAGGTATGGGCATTCGAGCATATTGCCATATGTCGGCCGATTACAGATAGACAGGTTGTACCACACCGACCATATGTGTACAGCTATGGTGGAGCACTGAGACAGGGTCCTTTTGGATACATATTATACTGGCGACATGAGCTAGACAGACTTAGAGAGTTCATATGGAGGCCATATCTAGATTGCCCCGGATGGTCAGATGATCATGATGAGTTACCATACTGCAGACAGGAGAGGTACTTGATTGGGCGACCAGTAAACCGTCAGAGAGTGATTGAGTTATACCTGCCAGAGAGGGTCAGACGACAGTTTGGAGAGACACAAGATGTTCCTTGGAGGACTGCATACTTTGCTCGATCTCACCGAGAGACGAGTCAGTGGGGTAGTATGATTCAGCCACGTATAGCATATGCCGACTTTGCACAGTTATAGCAGAGACAGTGGGATTGGATGTCAGATGTGGTAGATGCTGGGACTACAGAGGAGTATGAGACATGGTTCGCACAGCAACGGCCAGTGCCTTTGACCGATCCGGATATTCCAGTACCGAGGAGATAGGAGGACTTCCCACTCACAGGAGAGGAGGGAGATGATGAGAACGAGGAGGATGACGAGGCTGATGAGGATGAGGGTGATGATGGTGGAGAGGATGATGAGGAGCCAGACACAGCGGATCAGGAGACTTTGCAGGATATTCCCATAGAGCCAGAGATAGCTAGGACAGAGGAGATAGACATGTACCGGGCTACCATAGCGAGCCAGCAGGATTATATTGCAACATTGGAGAGACAGCATGAGCAGTTCAGAGCGGAGATAGCCAGACTCACAGAGGCTCGGGATACAGCCATAGTTCAGGCACAGCGAGAGGGATAGAGAGTCACTGAGTTCATTGGGTCGATTAGAGATGCTAGTGCACGGGAGATGGCACAGATGCTGGTAGAGACCGGCGAGGAGAGACTGTACTGGAGGACACTATATGAGGGTGCAGTTCCACCGGAGCGGAGAGCACCTTCATATCGGGCACGATCGAGGACAGAGAGCAGGTCACGTTCTCGGAGGACATTGAGCAGCATAGGAGTGAGTGGACCGATGAGACCACTGCAGCCAGGACCAGGACCGGGTACATCATCTACGAGACATGGCAGGGATGAGGAGGACAGAGGGAGCACCCAGTGACAGAGGCACGTGCTCCGTATGATAGACAGTAGACATCATGTAGTTTGCCATTATGTAGTCAGCCTGTGGGCCATACTTAGGACAGACAGTCCGATTTTGTACTCCGATATTATTATGATATGTGATATGATATGCATTGATATGATGGATGCAATATGTTATGACTGATGTTATTTTTCATGTATGGATGACTTATGCACTGGTTTATGAACATGTATGGATGCATTTTTATGTATTTTTGATGCATTTATGAAATGAAATGGATAAAATGCTTGATGTAATATGTGATAGAATGCAAATGTACTAACCAAATGGATGTAGGATGCAGCATATGTGCGTGGATATCAGAGCACTAGACCGAACTGACTATCCGACCGGATGGAAGAAATGTTAGTAAGAAGAAATGAGATAGAAGACAGTTAGAGATGATGAAAATTTGCTTTCAGTAATGCACTTTGTAGGTGAGAACCTTTATTTTTATTTAGCAAAATGGATGCGTAGCATCATGGCATTGAAGGCCAGAGCTAAAATGCAACCCGATTTGTATAAGACAGACACAGCATAGACAAACGATAATCACAATCAAAGAAAGAGACCATGAGCCATCCCGGTCACTCTAAATCACTCAGTGACATCATCAAGCAACATAGGGACATGATCGAAGCCAAAGATAAATCAATAAGAAGATAAGACTCACAAATTCAAGCAAATCAAACAAACATCTTGATCTTTATTGTCAAAAGTTGAACGTGCTGATAGGACGATCATGCTGTCTGGTTTCAGGATATGCGGTACCCCGTCTAAGACAGGACACAGTCTGGTTTCGAGTATACCACACCCTGTATAAGACCCATGATAATGTGACAAGGACAAATGATATCGAGGCTGATATTCGATTGATAAGACAATTTGGATCAGTTTGAATATTTGATTTTGATTGAATAAGTTCATCTGTTAATGCACGATTTCATTAAAGCATAGTGTTTGATTGCGAGTGTCATTGGAGGAATGCTCAGTGATCTGTCGATGCATAAAGGGAATACTTTATTGCAAAAATGCATGTTTTTGTTTTTTGGAGTTTTACAATTTTTTTGTGTTCATTCTTTTTTCAGGACTTTATTTGATTTTTATGGATTTTTTCAAGACATTATTTGATTTTTTTTTTTTTATGGATTATTTCAGGACATTATTTGATTTTTTTTGAATTTTTTTCAGGACATTATTTGATTTTTTTTGGATTTTTTTCAGGACATTATTTGATTTTTTTTGGATTATTTCAGGACATTATTTGATTTTTTTGAATTATTTCAGGACATTATTTGATTTTTTTTGGATTATTTCAGGACATTTTTCAATGTTTTTTGGATTATTTCAGGACATTTTTCAATTTTTATGATCTTTTTTCAGGACATTTTTCAATTTTTAAGACTTTTTTCAGGACTTTTTTGGATTTTTATGAATTTTTTTCATGACATTTTTCAATTTTTATGACTTTTTTCTCAGGACATTATTTGAATTTTTTTTATGATTTTTTCAAATTTTGCCCCCAGTGTCTAGCAATGCAAGGAATATGACAAATGGATAAATAGGCTTGCTGCAATGATGGTGGATAGAGAGAAGACAAAGGCCTTTTATCATGGAGACAATACGGATGCAATTTCCAAGGACTATGACGTGATGGGACAAGAGACTAGATATGACAATGTAAAGCAGTGACATGGCATGAGGGACATGTCAAGAGGTTTTTGAAACCATGTTTAAATTTTGCATTTCATGTCCTTATGTCAGATCAAGATCAAGGGACAAAAAGAGTGTATGGATAGTGATAAGATATGGATAGGATAAGCAAGACCAAGAATGGATAAGGGACATGGACTGAAGGTTAGGATAGGCTAAGGGACAGTGGCAGAAAGTTGCAATAAGACAAGGAATATGGATGAAAGGTTGTAATAAGCAAATGGATAAATGACCAAAAGCTATGATAGACTAAAAGCTGCAAACAAGATGCATGATGCTCATGAAGATCGTCAGCCTTGTCAAGATCAAAGGAGGAAAGAGGAAAATGGACATGAGGGACAAGAGGATAATGGAGGGTAATGACAGGGGTATGATAGGATAATGAAGTGCAACAGGATATGAAGGAGGAAACTTACCCCCAAGTGTGATGTGCAAGAAGTTCATCGATTACGCATGATGCCTGTTTGCCAGGTTTTCATCATGGTACTTGCCCAAGGCGCCTGTTTGCCAGGTTTTCACCAATGGACGAATTATTTTTCTTTTACTATTTTTTTTTCTTTTGTCTTTTTTTTTTTTTCACTTTTTTGATTTTTTTTCAGAAGAAGATGGACACATGATAGGGGATGGAAGAAGGACTCAAGCGTCTTTTTGTTTGGATAGTAGCCTTGAAAAAAATGGACCATGACCTTTAAAAGTATGCTCAAAGACGTTGGTGGGATAAGGACATGGAAAATGAGATGAAACTAAGGCGAGTATTTATGCAAAGGATGGGACGAGAGGGATGGAAGGATGGAAAATATGCATTGGACAATGGATAGGGTATTGGAAGAACTGGGCTTGAGTGGATGAAAATGAAGGCAAGATCAACATTGGCACACACCTTGAGGGGTGATGGACTGATGGAGGAAAGACGTATTTTGGATATTGAGATTTTGATGGAGGAATAGCTTGGGATTTTGGGACATAAGAGCCCAAAATGGATGATGAAGGTGATGGAGAAATAGACTTGGACAATTTGGATGGAGGAATAGCAACTTTGGATGCCAAGTTGGATATTTCTTTAGGCTTTTGTGCTTCAAGGAGCTTCTTAGGGATCCACATGGTTTTTGATTTTTCATGCTTTTGTGGGTCCTTGGAGTGCATTGCTTGCACAAGGGATTTAGGAACCCATATATATTTTGACCTTGCTTTATTTTGCTCAGTGGGCCTTTGTGGCCTTTTGGATATTTCTTTTTCTTTATAGATCAATTTGTTCTTTGTTTTGACATGTCGATTATATTGGACATGTTGATCCTTAAATACATGTGGATTGCTAGACTTATGACTTTTACACTTGGCATCCAAATTGCTTGGCAGAGGGAATGAATGTCGGTGTGGATGGGAATGATATGGAGTTCTTTTGGATTGGTGGAAAGTTCTCCAAGATGTGTGCCTTTGTTGATGTTGCATAGGAGATGGAGGGATATAGGGACCTAGAATGGATGGAAGCAATGATGGGGAAGGTGGACATTTGGATTTTGACTTTGAAGGGATACCAACGCCTTGAGTGTGAGCTCTGTAGCCATGACCATTAGTATATTCTTTGATATGAAGGGGTTCTTGCTTGTGAAGGTCTACCCCTTTGCCTTTATGAATATCTTGACTTGTAGGATACTCTTTTCTTTGGGAAGAAGACGCGAGTTCATTATGAGGTGGATATGATATGAGAGAAATAATTAGATCTTGAAGTGGATCGGATTGCACCAAAGTGGAAGAACCCATTATGCATGTCAAGGGTTCATGAACATCTTGCACTAACACATTAGAATCATGAGGGGGGTTAGGATCATGAGGGGGACTAGGATTATGTATTGGACAAGGTTCAATGATAGGCTCTTCAAGAGATGGAATGGGAGAAATAATGGGATCGTCAAAAGAAATGCGATCTTGGAGTGTATATGGGGGATTAGGACAAGGAGATGGAGGAACAAGTGGATCTTGTGGAGGATTTGAAGGAATGATTTGATCTTGACAAGGAGGAAGATCATTGGAATCCTCTTTAAAGGTGCTTTGCTCTTGACTTTCAATGGGATCATCGGAAAGAATGGAAGGGATATCTTGATCTTTCTGAGGAAGTGGAATATCAATGGGATTTGAAAGGACATTTTGCTCATTAAATGGAATGGGATCCTTTGGGATTGAATGGACTGGGATATCTTGATCTTGCCCGGGGAATGGAGTGCCAATAGGACTTTGGATAGGATGTACAAGAATAGGGGAATCATTATGAGTGTCTGGGGAAATGGGATCTTGGTCAACAATTGGATGGGGTGATAAGGTTTCAGGATCTTGATCTTGATTTGCTTTAGGACTCATTTCTTCGTGCTCTAAATTATCCTCTTGACATGAGGTTGGACTTTGGATATGCATGGAGGATTCTGACAAGGGATTAATGCTTTGGCATGAAGGAAAGGCACTTTGAAAATTTGTGATGGATTCTGGCAAGGAATCAATGCTTGAACATGAGGAAGAGGGACTTCGAATGGGGTCCTCTAAAACAGGTAATGGCAATAAAGTGCATGGTGGCATTGGGTCTTGTATTTCTGAAATATGACAAGGATGTGCGTCACAAATTGGATTATCGTGGCAATCAATTATGGATAGCTCTTGGATAATTGCATCCTTGGGTGTATTGTTTGATGAGGACAATATGGAAGGTTCTTGTGAAACTTTTAAAGATGTAGGGATAGATGCCACTGGAGAGTCAATTTGCTTGTGGGGAGATGAGGCATTGCTAGACATAAGTGTATTATCTTTATCTTCCTCAAAAGACTCACTTAGTTTTTTCCTTAAGAGCATTGCAATAAGGCCACCCTTCTTTTTAGGTTTTGACATGATTGGACTTGGAATTTGAAGTTGTTTTTGATTTGATGTCATGTTTTGATATTGGACTTGATGTTGATCAGATTGGTTTGACATGATTGAAACTTGGGTTGGTGTGTGTTGCAACCTTTGTTTTTGAATGTTTTGTGGCAGTTGTTGACATTGATATCTTGATTGAACTTGAACTTGTTTTTGATTTGATGTCATTTTCTGATATTGAACTAGATGTTGCTCATTTTGGTTTGACATGTTCAAAATTCGGCTTGGTGCATGTTGCAAGTTTTGTTTTTGAATTGGTGATTGTGGTTGTTGACATTGATATTCCACCATTGGTTGAACCATTTGTTGACA
Source organism: Cryptomeria japonica (assembly GCF_030272615.1). Lineage (NCBI taxonomy): Eukaryota > Viridiplantae > Streptophyta > Pinopsida > Cupressales > Cupressaceae > Cryptomeria > Cryptomeria japonica. The sequence goes on from NC_081414.1 coordinate 467,633,276, forward strand.
TTGTATAGTTGGTTGGACATATTGTTGAAATTGAACCATTGGTTGTGTTGGTTGTGTCATTGGTTGTGATGGTTGAAAATATGATTGATAGTAAACACCTTCTTGTTCTTGTTGTGGAGGCACATAATGTTGAAATTGATGTTGTCTCCTTTCTTGTAATTGTTTCATCATCTCTATTTGGGAGAGGAGAGCTGGTATGTCTGATCGTTCAAGAAGAGATCTTACATCAATTGGCTCAAAATTTTGACCTGGAAATTTTCGAAACATTTTGGACATTTGAGATCTTATCTTCTCACTGTTTATCACTTTTTGCTCCAATATCTCCTTTTCTTGAGCTAGTTTCTCCTCTAGTTTTTGTATTTGGACATTTAAATCATCATGATAAGTTTGACCAATGTTGCTTTGTTGTTGGGTTGAATAGAATTGTGATTGCATTGTCGGTTGATATGTCAAACTTTGTTGCATCATTGGTGCTTGGAACCTTGTTTCAATAGACATGTCACTATGCAAATGCAATATTTTTCGAATTTTTCAAGTATAATGTATGATATGCAATTAAATGCAAACTAAATATATGAAAATGCAATCTATGTTTTTGGTTGTTTTTGAAGATTTTGACAAACTTTTTGAAATGCAAATCTAAGAGAGGAACCTTGGGAAATTGGAATGATGTCTAGACCTCAAAGGACAAAAGGACTTAACAGACAAAGGACAAGATGACAATGTCTCCCCTATATGCTTGGATACTAAGCTAGGTTTGACGAAATGATATTGATGACAAAAAGGACAAAAGACTTGATAAGGTCTAGACTTCCTAACAATGACTTAGGGTTTACCAAAGATTTGGATTGCTCAAGTATGACAAGACCTAACTTTGACACTATATGCAAAAGGATAATTAATATGCAAATGATCTTAATATGATATGATAAAGACTTAGGTTTAATGAAGAGACTTGGGATATGCAAATGCAAATGTATGACAATGTCAACCTAAGATGAAACCTCAGGTGTAATTATGAAATGATATTACTCTTATGCAAGAGGACATATGCAAATGATCTTATTATGATATGACAATGACTTAGGCTTAATGAAGAGACTTGGGATATGACAATGTCAACCTAAGATGAAACCTAAGGTTTAATTATGAAATGATATTACTCTTATGCAAGAGGACATATGCAAATGGATGACTTTTATTGATATGCAAAAGAAGTATGACTTAGGTGACTCCTAACTTTGATACTTGATAATGACTTTGCAAAATGCAACCTAGGATGAACCTAAATGTAAGTGACATGCATGTTAAGACAAGTTTTTGAGCAATGTTGGATAACCATGCTTTAGGAAGGTGAGCTTTGAATCTTGTTGAACGTTTGTCGGATGAATGTCTCTTGTGTTTAATCTTGTTTTGATCAATGTGTTTTGCTTTTTGAAATAGGATATCATTCAACTTTTCACAATCAAAGAATACAAGATGTTACAACTTAGACTCAAGACAATCATGCTCATTTCCACATTCCTTAGGGTAGGCAAAGACATTAGGTACTTGAGAGGTAGACTCATTATGGGATTCAAGGAGAATACATAGATGCTTGACCCCATGGGCTCCCCTCCACGGCACTCACTTCTCAGGGCAGCCAAGCATCAGTCCCCATGGAATCTCCCCATGGCGAACTTAGTATCTCTTCCAAGTATCCGAATTTGTCCTTCTCAAGCAACTAGAAGGGTTTTTGGCCTCTAAAAACAAGGTGTTTAGTAAGGATTTCTGTTAAGCATTACTCCTTGATGTCATGCAAGCATGATTGAGACATTAAGCCCATCAAGATACCAACAAATGTAGTCACGCAAGCGCGATTTAGACCAAGAGGCCCTACTTAGATGTTGATATGAGAAAGAGTTTCAAGGGGCATCACTTCCCAAGTAACTGCAATTCCCACGTAACACTTCCTTCAAAGCTTTCGCCCATCAGGTATTTTTTTATAGTGAGTTAGAATGCCAAGGAATTCTAGCCGTACTCACTTTGGGTCGTCCCCTTCTCATGATTATCACTCGCTTGCTAAAGCAAAGTGGTCGGGAAGGCAGGCCCTCTAATGGAGACAAACAATCAACAACACAAGCATGGTATTGAAGATCTGGATTTCTGATCACCCTATAAAGGATGAGAGCATACTCTCCTACTCCAATGTCATACTTAACAAACAAAGCAAACAAGGGTTCATTTCCACCTACTTAAAAAATCACTAAGTGCCTAATTAAAAACTCAAACACACAATTTGGTTGTTTCTCCAAGGCAACCTGCAAAACACATGTCAGAAGTTTGATTTGTTGTCTTTGACCATCGAATCTGCATAACACATGTTAGTAGTTTGATTTGTAGTCTTTGTCATGCGTATGCCAAGATCCTGCACCAACAATTAGTACCAAAATCCAAAACACAGATGATCTGATTTATAAAAACTATCCAAATTTCAGTCCACTTTGAGAAGGCATAACTTTCTCATCCTAGCTCCAAATTACAAACCATTTAATGCGTTAGAAAGGTATTCAAATAATCTAGAACCAAATTTCGGAAACATTGAAGACATCGCTTCATGTTTCCGGACACAACATTTGTCCAAAAATGCACCAAAGACCCTCGAAATTGCAATTTACTAAAACATAGAAAAATTTTCAAGTAAAAACTGCATTTTTCACCTCTGATCTGGACTTTACACAGGTGCAGAAGTCATGACACAGGCGCAAGTTGTAAAACACAAGCGCAGAATGTCTTGACACAGATGCAAGACTCTTCAACACAGGCGCAAGATGATTAACACAGGCGCAGAAGTGTCCAGAATACCCCGCACGGCCCTGTTTTTGAGTTTTTGACCTGCAAATCAGCTTAGAAGCACTCCAAAACACAGTAAGATGGTTAGAAGGTTAGTATTCACGTCGGGTTCACCAGTTAATGTAGCATAAAAATTAGGATTCATCACAAGACAAGTAGATCAAATCAAAACATTAAACATGATAGCTCAATCAAAGAAATACTCATTGCAATGAACCTAATCACAATGCACATTCAATAGAGGTATGAAAATGAAGCATTCAAAAGAAAACATTATGCAAACCAGATTCAAGATTGAATACTCCTTCCATGCGGCTCCATTGTTGTTCTTTCCTCTTCAATAGTTTTGTGGATCTCACCTACAAGTGCTCTCACAATTGAAAGCAAAAAGCTCAAGAGTACTAGAACGAAAATTCAGTAGTTTGACAGCAATTCGGATTTTAAGAAGTAATTGAAGGGGATTGAAGATTCGAAGGGATTTGATTGAAAAAAACATCCAATTTATAGAGAAATTGGATAAATGACAAGATTGGCATGACGCAATTCAAATGGAAATTGCAAATCAATATGACAGATTATGACAAATTATGCACTTTCCATGCACAATTTGATTGATTGACAATTTGATGACAAATTATGACACATTCTATGTCAAAATTGATTGATTGTCAATTATGACAATTTATGACAAATTGAAATGTCATTCCCATAGAATTAGGAGAAGAAATTAGAAATTTGAGAAATTAGAAAATTGAAATTGATGAAAATTAGAAAATTAGAAATTGATGGAAATTAGGATTTAGGAATTAGTGAATTAATTAATAATTTTTCATTTATTAATCAATTCACAAAGAAGAATAATTAGACAATTAAATAAAGATTTAATTGTAATAAGAAGACTTAGGATAAATAAGTAATTTATTTAATCCTAAAGGAAGAAATGGAAAATTAGGTTAAATGACTAAATCATAAAACCCTAGAAGACGAATTAGAAATGCGAAAATGACAATTAGGTCTTGATTAAAGATAATTAATGTCATGATTCTGAATTGATAAATGACCCATACGAAAAAATGATTTGATTTGAGAAAATGCGCCAATTGACGAGGAACAATGACAAATTGATCCAAATTGACATAATTGAGATAGACAATGATCGATAGTGAAATGATCGCAAAATGACAAGATTGACAAAAGGACAAGAATCGATGACAAAATAGATTGCAAGATGACAAGATTGATAACGACCACGATCAATGACAAATTGATCGCAAGATGACAAGATTGAATATGACAACGATTGATGACAAGATTGAAGGATTGATGATAAATCGACAAGATTGAAAAGAGGACAAAACCCTAATTAGGATTGACGATGTCCAAAATGATAAGATTGATGATAAGATTGATAAGATTTCTAGGAGGACAAAACCCTAATTGACGATGTCCAAAATGATGACAAATAAATACACACATTGATGCGACAGGATAAAATTGATCAAAATCATGACTGGATAATGTTGTCGACAAGACCAAATTCGAAGACGAGATGATTGAAGAATGTAGAAGAATGACTCGATGCTCGCAAATGATAAAAATCAAGTGCGTGACATAGGAGAAATGTTAATGCGACGCAAAAACCTAAAATGAGGCAATGCGCAAATGTTAAAGTATGACCTCGCAAGCGTTGACCATTTTTGGGTGTCTACACACCCAAGGCACTGTACGGCCACTTGGAGGCCCAAAACTAGAGAAATCCTTGATCCCTTGCCAAATTAATGGTAGTCTATTTTGGGAGTTTGGGTTGTTTGTGCATCATTTGTGAGAAGGAGCCCTAAAGGACCAGGTAGGAGGCCTAATTGGTCAAAATCCTTGTAGCCCTATTTTGTAGGCAAAAACACAAAACAGTGAAATCGGTAAGGGGTTGGAAGCTTGAAACCTCTTGGGGGAACATGGATGGGTGGAAAAACCTTGTTAGAGACCAGAAATATCCTTGCTAAGACCTTGGAAGGTGTGGAACAAGCCTAGCCCTTATTAGCCATAGTAAGGGGTTTTGAGTCTCATGAGTAGGTGAGACCTTAGGAGCAGCATTGCAACTCATTGGTGGGTGGACTGGGCAAGATCAAGGGATTCCTCAAGCAAGGGAAGTCCTAGAGACCCTAGGGTGTGAAGAGAACACTAGGTGATCCAAGGGAAGGATCCAAGAGCATAGACTATGCTAGTCTATCCCTTACCCCATCCCATCAGATTGGTATCAGAGCAAGGTAAAGATTTGTTGGACTATGTATGTCTCTTTATACTAGTGAATCAGTAGGGGAGAGCAGAATGGTCACTAATGCAGAGCTGGCTAGGGAGGTAGAAGAGCAGAAGGAGAAGAATAGACTCCTTGAGGAAGCTATGAGTTAGATAAGGGATAAACTGCAAGAAGTGGTGGATCAAAGGACACAAGGACCTTGGGGAGAAGACACCAAGGACAAAGGAAAGAAAACTATTGACATAGATGACATTATACCTAAACCAGATCCCTTGTTTAATGAAGAACCTTTTGTAAAAGCTATCAAGGCTTTGAACACCAAAGCTTTTGAAGGATTGCCACATTTCAGTGGAAGGATGGACATTGACACTGTCATGGAATGGATTGAGGGCATGAAAAACCACTTTGAATGTGAAGGAGTGACAGAGGCTCAAAAGGTTAAAGTTGCCAAATCAAGATTAAGGGGAGCAGCTTTGACATAGTGGAAGTACCTGCAAGAAGAGAGAGTTAGCATGGGGAAGCTACCTATTGCCAATTAGAAGGCCATGGTGAGTAAGATTAAGGAGAACTACTTACCAGAGGATTATGAAGTTTAACTTCATAAGAAGAGATAGGGTTTGAAGCAAAAAGACCTTGATGTGACCTCCTACACTAAAGAATTTCAAAAACTTTTTCTTAGATCTAAAGTCCAAGAAGATGAATCTATTAAGGTGGCTAGGTATCTAAGTGGCCTAAAGTCTAACATTCAAGAGGAGATAAGCCTATGGACTCCTACTACTGTTCAAAAATGTCATCAGCTTGTTGTCAAGGTGGAAGAGAGGAACAAAAGGAAAGGAGAATCCAATAACAGGGGTAAAGGCAGAGGTAGAGAGCAAGTGAATCACCGTGGTGGTTACCAAAGCAAGGCAAATGAGCAGAGGAACCAAGGAGAAGCCAAGTTGATTGAACATGGAAGTGAAACCAATCTTAGAGGGGGCTTTTCTAGAGGAAGAGGTGCACAAGGTGGTCTAAGTAGGGGTAGAGGTACCGGCAGAGGTGACTCCTACTTTGCAACAATGAAGTGTTACAACTGTGGTCAATTGGGACACCCGACATATAGATGCCCTGACAAGCCTACATCATCAAACAGTTGAAAGAGGGTTGCTTATGCACATGAAGACTCTTCAAGCAGCAAGACACCTGAAGTAGACCATATTGAATCAGAGATTGGAGAAAATCTGATGTTCAATAGGGTCTTGATAAGACAACCAGTCAAGAATGAACCTAAGCATAGGAGAGCATTGTTTAGGGTGAGATGCAAGATCCTTGGTAAAGTTTGCAAGGTGATAGTTGATTCAGGGTCAACTAATAATATAATATCAGAGGAGGCAACCAAGAAGTTGAAACTTACAAGGATACCCCACACTAACCCATACAAGGTGACATGGTTGAACCATGAGCAGAGTGTGCTAGTCAATGAACAGACTTGGGTAGAGTTTTCTATTGGAGGATATAAGGATAAGATCCTTTGTGATGTGTTACCTATGGATGTCTGTCACCTATTACTAGGCAGACCCTAGCAATTTGACAGGAAGGTAATCTATGATGGAGAGGAGAACTCCATTTCATTTAAGAATGACAGCAATATCTTTAAGATTCAGTCTTTGACAGAGAATGAAGAGGGAACTTCAAGAACACCTAGTGTCTTATTGGCTACTGGTAAAGAATTCTTAAACTTGCTACATGAGGAGGAGATAGTGAAGTGTGCCATCTTTGTGAAACCAAAGGGGGAAGAAGACAAGTTGCAGGTAGATGTACCCAAGGAGGTGAAGCAAATGTTGCAAGAGTATAAGGACATAGTGAGTGATGGAGCACCTGCAACACTCCCACCAAGAAGGTCTATAAGTCATCAAATAGACTTTGTTCTTGGAGCATCCCTACCTAACAAAGCTACATACAAGCTCACACCTGATCAAAACAAGGAGGTAGCAAGGCAAGTGTAGGAGTTATTGGAACAAGGACTGATTAAGAAGAGCATCAGCCCATGTGTAGTCCCAGTAGTGCTAGCAACAAAGAAGGGAGGTAAGTGGAGACTTTGCACTGATTCAAGGGAAATCAATAGGATCACCATAAGGTATAGGTTTCCTATTCCTAGAATAGAGGATTTAATGGACTGTTTAGGAGGTGCTATGTATTTTACCAAGTTGGACCTTAAAAGTGGTTATCACCATATTAGAATCAAGGAGGGTGATGAGTGGAAGACTGCTTTCAAGACCACAGAAGGATTGGATGAATGGCTTGTGATTCCATTTGGACTCACCAATGCCCCAAGCACCTTCATGAGTTTGATGAATGAGGTGTTGAAAGACTTCACAGGTAGATTTGTGGTGGTGTACCTAGATGACATTCTCATCTATAGCAGAACCAAAGAGGAGCACCTTGAGCATTTGAGGTTAGTCTTAGAGAGGTTGCATAAGGAGAAGTTGTCAATCAACCTAGAGAAGTGTGACTTCTTGAAGAAAGAGCTGGTCTACTTAGGATTTGTGGTGTCTAAAGGAACCTTGAAGGTGGATCCAAGCAAAGTGGAGGCAATCTTGAATTGGCCTGCACCTAGAACAGGGACTGAAGTTAGGATTTTCTATGGTTTAGCCCAATTCTATAGGAAGTTTGTGAGGAACTTCAGTGGCATATGTGCACCAGTCCTTGACACCATAAAACGAGGCCTTAAAACTAAGTTTAAATGGATTGAGAAAACTAACAAAGCATTTCAATTATTGAAGCAAGAAGTAGCCACAAAACCTATCCTTCTCCTACCTACTTTTGATAAGCTATTCACATTGGAGTGTGATGCAAGTGGAATTACAGTAGGGGGTGTATTGAGTCAAGAGGGAAGACCTATGGCATTTTTTAGTGAGAAGCTCAATGAAGAAAAGAAGTACTCAGCCTATGACCTAGAGTTGTATGCATTAGTGCAATCACTTAAAAAATGGAGGCATCACCTACTTCCAAAGGAATTTGTGGTGTTCACAGACAACTAGGCATTGATTTGAATTAACACTCAAGAGAAGCTTAGCAATAGGCATTTGAAATGGATGGAATATCTCCAATCCTTCACCTTCACCATCAAGCATAAGAAGGGGCAACTCAACAAGGTGGTAGATGCATTAAGCAGGAAGTTGTTGACAGTTCAAGAACTATAGTTGCAGAGCATGGGAATAGAAGGTTTCAAGGACCTCTATGAAGGAGATGAAGACTTCTCATCATCTTACAAAGTTTGCAAGGAGTTTGAGAACCATTTTCATGGTGAGTATGCAGACTACACTCTCCAAAATGGTCTCTTGTTCAGAGGTAATCAGTTGTGTGTGCCAAGAGGATCCATGAGGGAAAACCTCATCCAAGAGAAACACAATGGCAGTTTAAGTGGACACTTTGGAGTCAACAAAACCTTGGATTTAGTATAGAGGTACTACTATTGGCCAACATTGCCAAGAGATGTGAAGAGGTATGTAGAACAATGTGGTGTATGCCAAAGAGAAAAAGGAGGATCAAGCAATGCTGGTCTCTATCAACCATTACTGATCCCAAATAGGCCTTGGGAATGTATAAGCATGGACTTTGTAGTAGGACTTCCCAAGACAAAGACAGGTATGGACAGCATCTCTGTGGTAGTAGATAGATTTTCCAAGATGAACCATTTCATTCCATGTAAGATTACACATGATGCAAGCTATGTTGCACATCTATTCTTCAAAGAGATTGTTAGAATTCATGGACTCCCTTTAAGCATTGTTTTAGATAGGGATAGCAAGTTCATGGGCCATTTTTGGCAAACATTATAGAGGAGACTAGGAACTAACTTGTCATTTATCTTAGCTTACCATCCTCAAACTGATGGTCAAACTGAAGTCATCAATAGGGTGTTAGGCAATTTGTTGAGGTGTCTAACTAAGGAATATGGACAGACATGGGACCTAATCATTCCTCAAGTAGAGTATGCATATAATGACAGTATGAATAGAACCACTAGTAGAAGTCCTTTTGAGGTTGTGTATGGCAGACATCCAAGGGGAGTATGTGAGTTGAGAGACCTTGGTACTTTGGAGATGAAGAGTGGGCAGGCAGAGGACTTCACTCAAACCATCAAGGAAGTTCAAGAGCAAGTCAAGAAAGCCATCCTTGAATCCACTCAAAAACTGAAAGCAAAAATGGATGAGAAAAGGAGAGAGGTTCAGTTCAAGGTGGGTGACTATGTGATGGTCCATTTGAGCAAAGCTAGGATGCAAAGTGGCAAGCCTACTAAACTGTAGATGAAGAGGGTAGGACCTTGTAAAATTCTGGCAAAATATGGTGAGAATGCTTACAAGATTGACTTGCCTTCAGATTTGGCTATATCACTAGTCTTCAATGTTGCTGACCTGATCATGTACAAGGGTGAGATAGAAGGGCAAACTGAGAGCCAAGCCAAGGTACTATAGGACCTAGATGTTAATGTCTTACCATAGGTGAAAAAGCCTATAGAAAAGGAGATCTTGGAATCCATAGTAAAGAATTCCACCAGACACCAAGTCTACATGGAACACTTGGTGAAGTGGGTAGGTCAGCCTGAGTCTGAAGCTACCTGGGTTGAAGAGAGCAAGTTCAAGACAATTGGCATAGACCTGGCTCTCATCTCTTCTTCTATTTCTTAGTTGTGTGCAGAGGGGGAGTATGGTGCAAGAGAATCCTTTCAAGCTCTTCCTCCTTCTTTGTTTTGTTGGTTTTATGCTTTTTTGAAGCTATTGTATATAAAATAAAGGGCCATGTGCTCATTGGTCATAGTTAAGGTCCTAGTTGAGGTCTTAGGGTCATGAGTCAAAATTGAGGATTTCTTGGAAATAGGGGGTATGTGTGCATTTGTGGTGTTTAGGGGTCCCTCATAGCATGGTGGTGTCCTTAGGTTTGCCCAATGTGGGTCTAGGAGTCAAGAAAAGCAACATTAGGAAAGTTGCTCAAGAGTTGCAAAAGTTGCATGACAACTTTTAAAAGCTGTCAAGCAACTTTTCCACCATGAGGTCAAAATCCTTAATGTAGCGTGGAAAAACCTAATATGGGAAAACAGACCAAGGAGAGGGTAGTATAAGTATTTACAAACCCTAAGTTAATGGGTTGGATGTCAGACATTGTACAGCCCAAGCAAACTGACTTGACTGTGACTGCAATTTTGTTGCTAGTCGGCACAAAAGGAGTAAAGAAAGATCATTAATGGATTGATTTGCATGAAAAACTATGTGGAGTGTCTTGTATGGTGTAATTACTCTCATTTTGATCATTTATATTATGTTTTTATTTGTAAGGGAGGTGTGTTTGTAATTATTTTGTGAATTTCCTCCTTACTGTCCAGTTTTGGATTGGTTTGTGTAAATGGTTGCATAACTCCATTCCCCATTGTGGAACCACCATGAAACCATGGGGAATGAGAGTGAAAGCCTTATACTATAGTTGAATGAAATTATGTCCCTTTAAAATGCAAGGAGGCCAAACAAAGACCCACTCCTAGGCGAGACTGGATAGTGCCCAACTAGGAAGGGTCAAGTTGCAGAGGTCTTGGAGAGCAAGTTTGGTCAGAGGAGAGTGTACCCTTTGGATGAGGTGTAGAGGAGTGTATGAAGAATCATTTGTGTGAAGGAGGAACCTCCACCAATCCAGAAAAGGTGGCTAAAACACAGAACATTCACTATGACCTAGGCAGCCCTTAAAAAGCCTCACAAAACCCTTGAAAACCCCAAAATTCGCCCGAGGCACTGTACGGCCACTTGGAGGCCCAAAACTAGAGAAATCCTTGAGCCCTTGACAAATGAATGGTATTCCATTTTAGGAGTTTGGGTTGTTTGTGTATCATTTGTGAGAGGGAGCCCTAAAGGACCAAGTAGGAGGCCTAATTGGTCAAAATCCTTGTAGCCCTATTTTGTAGGCAAAAACAAAAAATAGTGAAATCAGTAAGGGGTTGGAAGCTTGAAACCTCTCGGGGGCACATGGATGGGTGGAAAAACCTTGTTAGAGACCTGACATATCCTTGCTAAGACTTTGGAAGGTGTGGAACAAGCCTAGCCCTTATTAGCCATAGTAAGGGGTTTTGAGTCTCATGAGTAGATGAGACATTAGGAGCAGCATTGCAACTCATTGGTGGGTGGATTGGGAAAGGTTAGAGGATTCCTCAAGCAAGGGAAGTCCTAGAGACCCTAGGGTGTGAAGAGAACACCAGGTGATCCAAGGGAAGGATCCAAGAGCATAGACTAGGCTAGTCTATCCCTTACCCCATCCCATCATTAGTTTACCTTGCATTTCTTCTTTTTCCATTTTACTCTCTTGGAGATGAGTGGTAAGTGCACTGATTTCTTTCTTCGGCTTGGAGATCTCATGATCTTTATCTTTTACTAGGTCTTCAGCTTTCCTCTAGTTCTCAAGCTCTTGACACATTCTGATAGTCAGTTCTTCCAGTTCCCTTCTTAGGTTAGCATTAAGATTCATTCAGTTTTTCAACTTCTTCAACTAGGGCTTCCATGTCTGCTTCATCAGAAGAACTATTTTTAGTAAGCTCCATCAGTTTCTTAGCATGCTCTCTTCTCTTTGCTAGAGAGGCTTTATATTGTACTTTGAGTTCATTAAAGGCTTTCTTAGTCTGAGTGAGACGATGAGTAAGCTCCCTCACAGTGTATTCCCCCATATCCCCTTCCAAGTGGTTAGACTTATAGAAAGGTTGGCTCTGATACCAATTAATGAATACTAAGAGGGGGGGTGAATTAGTATACCAAAAATTACTGAACTCAAACACTTAAATAGTTTAGCAGTTAACCGGTATAGCAGATTTACTAATAAAATGGTTAAGACAAATGCAAACCAAACAGCAAATAAAGCATTCACCCACAAGAGCACAATCACCATAACACAAGAGATTTTGATGTGGAAACCCCAATGGGAAAAACCACGGTGAGATGAAACTCACAAGTAACTATCTGCAGAATAGTAACCAGACTGGTTAAGGTCAAACCGGCTAAGGTCATATACTGTTCTTCACCAGAACAGATCTTGTTAGGAATCTCGATCTTTGTTAGGAGATAAGTCTGATTAAAGACTACCTTGTGAGAGGATTTCAGATCCACAGTTGTGAACCACCTTATGAGAGGATTTCAAAAGGCTTTGCTAAGCCTCCCTGGTTAAGGGTTTTAGACTTGTCGAAGATGTGAGTAATCAACAAGTGAGTGATCTAAATACTAGCACAGTATGCTTGGTTACATCCTTGATAGCTCATTGTTAATGCATTTCAGCATTACTTCAGTCTTCAATATCTCTACACTTTGTTTCTTCACACAGACCTAATCTTCTTCTATGATCGCACATACCAAAACCTAACCAATCACCTTGAACCCTAACAACACTTAAAACCCTAGACATGATGTCCTTTTAAAGGAATTTGATTTCATGTCGGTCCAATAGGATTACATTGCAAGTTCTTAGGTTCAGTGCATCTGGACACATTTGGTAACATGGCACAAAATCACCACCAAAGTGTCAGTGGATGATAACTCATTACAAAAATACCGATTGGTAACTCATCACAGAGTAATACTGGTTCATACATTTAACTGATTACCGATTCACACATTTTACCAATTATCGGTTTTGTCAAAATGAAGACTAGGAAAAATGATAACAACCGTTTTGTTCCTTCATACTTCTTTGGGATCCTCGAACTGCTTGAGGTCTTCATACCACTTGGGTCTTTATACCGCTTGAGATCAGTAAACACTTTCTACAAAACACCAATAGTCTAAAGACTATAATACATAATACCGGTTGGAACAAACACCAGTTGAGCATAACTCATACATACAAAAAGTGATCTCAAAGCAAGTGTGTGTCCATCAATGACAATCACAACATCATCATCAAAAATACCAACAATGTCTACATTATCAAAGAGTGGTGTATATGGTTTTTAAGTGAATTTATCCTTCGGTGTGGTGTATTGAGAAGAGATTGTTGCAGGATAGACAAATGTGCTAAACTAGAATCATCATCAAGCATAAGGAGATGTTATATTTGCAGTTCATGTAATCTAGATTGTAGTCTGAATATTATTGTAAGGTCGTGAACCTTCCTTGAGGGTTGGATCCTTTTGGGTCATCTTATTTTTAGCAGTGTGCTTGAATGCATGTGCATTCCCCATTGTAATATTTTCACATACTACTGCAAAGTATCATCTTATTGTGGGTAGGTTCCCACCATGGTTTTTCCCTTTCCTGATTTTCCACGTTAAAATGATGGTGTTATGTGTTGTGGTTTCATTGCTCTTATCTTTATTGTTGTTACTATTGTTAAGATCTGATATTGTGCTTAAACTGTTTTAATCTAGTGAAAATATATTTACCCCCCCCTCTCAATTTTCCTTCTTGATTGTTGCTAAGAATTGGTATCAAAGCTAGATCCTCCAAAAGAAGCTTGACCACTTGAGGAGATACGAGATGGAAACTTATGTGCTCAAGAAGGAGATTCCTAAAATTTATGGAAGCAATTATACTATTTGGAAGGACCGAATGGAAGTTCACTTGAAATTCCTTGGAGAAGAGTATTGGAAGATCACAAAGAATGTTTATATTGTTCCACAGAATGGACCGGTTACTGCTACTAAGATCTAGGATGTCGAACATAACGTAAGAGATAATGTAATGGGTTTGCAAACTATACATGAGATTTGGATGAAGCTAGAGACTTTGTATGAAGGAGATGTGCAAGTTAAAGTTGATAAGTTACAGAGCTTGAAAGGGAAGTATGAAGCATTGAAGATGGCAGAAGATGAAAATATATCAACCTTTATGGGTAAGGTGAATGATCTTGTCATGAATATCAGATGTGTCGGTGGAACCCTTGAAGAAGATGAGATTATTGCTAAGGTGCTAAGATCATTTCCTCCTACTTAGAAACATAAGTTAGCTGCTATTGATGATATTCGGAGTGTGACTACATTGACTAGTGACATTTTGGTTGGAAATCTTACTGCATTTGAGTTGAGTGAATTTGGAGAATCACATGGTAAATCTGAAACTACATTCAAAGCCTCTATATTAGAGAAGATGAAGTATGCTCTAGGAGAAAGTTCTTGTTGGGTATCAATATTTGAAAGAGAAAAGAGAGATGCAAGAGAAAGAAAGAGAATTGGATGAGCTTCAAGCCCTTATTGCTCAAAGATTGCCTAAAGGAGCCAGTAAGTGTGATTGAAAGTTACCTTTGAAATGTTTCTCTTGTAATAAGATAGGACATTTTGCTTCTAGGTTCCCTAAGAGGATGTCTAGATATGATAAGCATGACAAATTTGAAAGGCATGATAGATCTGATAAGTATGATAAGCCCTATAAGCCCTACCGAAAGTACAGAAATTAGAAGAGATGCTACTATGTTGTTGATGAAAGTGTAATAGATGAGGAATCAAATAATGGGAATTCAGAAGATGAATTTGTATTTCTTTCTATCAAGGAAGATGATCTGATATCAGTGAATCCTACAAGCTGCATTATTGAGGAGAAAGCTTTGGCTGCTAAAATTGAAGGGAAAGATGAATGGGTGATTGACAGTGGTTCTTCACATCATATGAAAGGTGATAAAATTAAATTTATGAGTATGGAAAGGTATGATGGTGGAATAGTGAGATTTGGAGATGACAAAACTTGTGTGATTAGTGGTAGAGGTTCTATATCTTTCAATGGTAAGCATAATATTGATGATGCCTTGTATATTGAAGGTTTGAAGCATAATCTTTTGAGTGTTGGATAGATGGTTGACAAGGGATATGATTTGCAATTCAAGAATGGTAATTGTAAGATCCTAAATGCCTCTAGTATAGAAATTGCATTGGGTACTAAAACTAAAGTTAATATCTTTCACTTGATTGTTGGTGAGAAAAGTTGTTTGATAGCTCAGATTGATGAAAGTTGGTTGTGGCATAGGAGAATGTGTCATGTTAATTTTTACTACATGGTAAGTATAAGTTCTACTCAAGCTGTTAGAGATTTACCTAAGATTGTGAAGCCTATTAATCTGGTATGTAAGGAATGTCAAATGGGAAAGCAAACAAAAACTCCATTTAAGAGTAAGTTATATTCATCTAATGGATTGCTAGATCTAGTTCATATTGACTTATGTGGTCCTACTAGAGTAGAAGCATGCAGGGAGGAAGATATTTTATATTGTTGATTGATGATTATTCAAGGATGATGCAGATAACCTTTCTTACAGAGAAATAAAAAGTATTGGAGAAATTCAAGATATTCAAAGCTAGAGGGGAGATTTAGATAGGATTGAAGCTGAAATGCCTGAGATCTGAGAGAGGAGGATAATTTACATCAGGAGAGTTTGATACATTATGTGAGAGGAATGGAATTAGAAGACAATTATTTGCTTCTAGAATCCCTTAGCAGAATGGAGTTGTTGAAAGGAAAAATAGAACTATCTTAGATGTTGCAAGGATTATGCTAATTGAAGGAAATGTTGCATAGATCTTTTGGAGAGAAGTAGTTAGTACTTTTGTTTATACATTCAATCAGGTGTATATTAAAGGTGATTCTAGTAAGACTCCTTATGAGCTATGGTTTGGTCATGTTCCTACAGTTAGATATTTTAGAATTTTGGGGAGTAAATGTTATATCAAGAGAGATGAGGATATAGGAAAGTTTGATGTAAAATGTGATGAAGGAATCTTCTTGGGATATTCTACTAAGAAAAAGGCCTACCGGTGCTACAATAAGAGATTGAAGAAGATGTTTGAAAGTGAAAATGTAAAGGTGGATGAGTATCTTGGAAACCAGATCAGAGCATGCGGTTATGATTTTGATGATGAAGATGTTGTTCCTAATCCTGTGCAGACAAAGATCTTGAAGCAAACTGTTCTAGTGGAAACAGGTAATCCGAAAATTGCTGCTGCTAGTGAAGAAATGCAAGAACCTAAAAATCAGAAAAATCAGAAGACGTCGAGGTATGTTAGATTGAATCATTAAAAAAATCAAATTATTGGTGACAAGAATAAAGGTGTAATGAATAGAAGAAGGATTTTTGCTGAAGAGATATGTTTGATTTCAAAGATTGAGCCTAAGGATGTTGCAGAAGCATGTAAGAATGAAAATTGGATAAAAGAAATGGAAGAAGAGCTGAAGCAGATTGAAAAGAATAACACTTGGGAGCTTGTTTTGAGCCCTAAAGACAATAATGTGATTTGTACTAAATGGGTATCTGAAATAAACTAAATGAAGTTGGTGAAGTTGTCAAAAACAAAGCAAGATTGGTATGTAAAGGATGTTCTCAAATGGAAGGTATTGACTATGAAGAAAATTTTGCTCTTGTAGCTAGAATTGAAGTTGTTAGGTTGTTGCTTGCATATGATGCTTATAAGAATTTTAAGGTATATCAAATGGATGTCAAGTCATCCTTTTTGAATGGTGATTTGGAAGAGGAAGTTTACATTGAGCAAACGGATGGATTTTCTCTATCTAAGGAAGGAGATATGGTATGCAAACTGAAGAAAGCTCTAGATGGACTAAAGCAAGCCCCTAATGTCTTGTATGCTATATTGGATTAGTATTTATTGAAGTTGGGATTCTGTGAAGGTACTGCTGATAGTATTATATTTAAAAGTTGAGAAAGATAACATTTTGATTGTTGAAGTCTTTGTTGATGATATCATTTTTGGCAATGATGATGATTTGAGTATGAAGTTTGTTGATGATATGCAAAAGAAATTTAAGATGTCTATGATAGGTGAGATGAAATTCTTTTTAGGACTGCAGATTACTTAGACCGATAAAGGTATTTTCATTTCTCAATCTAAGTATGTGAAAGAATTGTTGAAGGAGTTTGGATTTGTTGATTCTAAGCATGTTGGAACTCCTATGGTGATTGGATGTAAGTTGTCTAAGAATGATGAATCTCAGAAAGTTAATCAGACTTTGTATAGATCTATGGTTGGTGGATTGTTGTACTTAACTTAGACTAGACTAGATATTATGCATATTGTTTGTCTTTGTGCTATATTTCAAGCAGATCCTAAAGAAATTCATGTCACTACTGTGAAGAGAATTTTCAGATACTTGAAGGGACCTATTGACTATGGCCTATGGTATCCGAAGAATGATGATTTCCCATTATGTGCTTACATTGATGTTGATTGGGTTGGTGATGTTGATGACCAGAAGAGTAGTACCGGTGGAGCATTATTCTGGGAAAAGAAGTTGATTTCATGGTCCAGTAAGAAACAAGATGTTGCATCTTTATCTATTGTTGAAGTTGAATATATTGTTGCTGCTAGTAACTGTACTCAAGTAGTTAGGATGAAGCATATGTTGAAGGATATCAAATTTATTTATGATGAGCCTACTATTATATATTGTGACAATTCAAGTGTTATTAATATTTAAAACAATCTAGTGTTGCATTCTAAAACAAAGCATGTGTCCATAAAGTATCATTTCTTCAAAGAGAACGTTAGTGATGAGGAAGTGAGATTGGAATATGTATCTACAAAGGATCAAATTGTAGATATTTTCACTACCTTTTCTTGTAGATACATTTGTCTATTTGAGAGACAAGTTAGGGGTCTTTGCCCCTCTTGTTGAGAACTAGATGCATGGAGTTGCATCAATCTAGTGGATTTTAAAGCCTTATCGCTTTGTCTAGGTTGATGAGTTGGTGTTGCTACTCAGCTGGAGTAGTCAGTGTGTGGTTTAGATCTTTAGTTGTGGGTTTATCCTAAGTAGGAGATTGTCCTTCTTAGAAGATGAGTTTTGGGAAAGAGAGCATAATTTGTATTTTGTCTTTGGCATTGTTGTCAAAGGGAGAGAGGGTCATGTAAAAAATTGCTTTATTTTTGGAGCTTTATGTGCATGATCTTAGGAGGAGTTTGAAAGTGTTGATTCATTGCTTTGCATTTATTATTTTTCACATTCATATGTTTCCATCAATGCCAAAGCGGAAGATTGTTGGATATTGTTGTTGCTAGGATATGTTCTTGTCATTGATGTCAACATATTTCGATGTTGCAAATGAGTTGTTTGGTATTCTAGTGATTGCATTGAGCTACCATGGATGGTTTATCTATTTGGGATGTTGTAATACTTTATTCCTTATTGGTTTTAGTGATCCGGTAAATTGATTAATCATATTATTTCATCCAGTTTGTAATTTAGTCTTTTTGTACAGTGGTTGGCAGAGTTTGGTATTTTCTCTAGTGAGCTCTGGTATGATCATATCTTTGGTTGCAGTTTTGGGAGAATTGTTTGGATGTTAAAGTGTATCTTCAGTTCAAATGGTTCATGATTTGGTGCTCCAAAAGCTATATTTCTAGTCTGAATTGTTGTTGTTGAGTATTCTTGTGAGCTAGCGTGTTGAGCGATGAAGATTTGTATAAGTGGTATCATTCCAACTATTGTGGATCATTCTAACATTCTTGTTGGTGTTTCCTGATCATGTTCTATTTGTCTTGGTGGTCAGCATTGATTCTTGTGCATATTCTTAGTGATTTTGCTAATCTGATGATATTCTTCATGGTATGCGGTATTCTTGGTGGTGTAGTGTGTTGCGGTTGATCTTGGCGAGATTTTTGGTGGTGATGCATGTTTGGAGATTTGATTTAGGTCCATGTTATGTCATGTATATCATTATATTAGTCTGGTGGTTCTCATATGTATTGTGTGATGTAATTTTGTAATTGTGATTTGAGGGTTTAGCCAACCTTGTAGTCAAGGTTGATGATTTGTATAAATAGGTGGTTTAGTCATGTAATTTGGGTATGGGTGTTATGTCTGCATTATCAGAGAGTGGTGTATATGGTGCTTAAGAGAATTTATCCTTTGGTGTGGTGTATTGAGTAGATATTGTTGCAAGGAAGACAAATGTGCTAAATTGGAACTGTCATCGGGCATAAGGAGATGCTATATTTGCAGTTCATGTAATTTGGATTGTAGTATGAATCTTATTGTAAGGTAGTGAACCTTCCCTAAGGGTTGGAGCCTTCTAGGTCATCTTATTTTGAGCAGTGAGTTCTAGGCAATGTGCATTAATGCATGTGCATTCCCCATTGTAATATTTTCACATACTACTGCAGAGTATCATCTTATTGTGGGTAGGTTCCCATCGTGTTTTTTTCCTTAACCGGGTTTTCCACGTCAAAATCTTAGTGTTATGTATTGTGTTTTCATTGTTCTTATCTTTATTGTCATTTTTCTGTTAAGATCTGAGATTTGCTTAAACTGTTTTAATCCGGTGAAAACTGATTCACCCCCCCCCTCTCAATTTTCCTTCTTGGTTGCTACTAACATGTGTTAGTTAGTTCTGATACTGGGAGAAAACTGAGAAGGGGGGGGGTGAATCAGTTTTCTTCTAATATTCACAGTTAATGTAGATTATAACCTTTATACCAGAGCACAAAGAAACCAGTACAATGAAAGATAAAGCATGATAGCATAATACACACAACACCATTTTTTTGACGTGGAAAACCTGGTAAAGAGAAAAACCATGGTGGGAAACCCTATCCACAATCAAATAATACTTCGGCAGCAGTATGTAAAATGATTAAAATGGGGATTGTACTTACAATCAAGACAACCACATAGAGCTCACTACTCATCACAAAAGAAAGTCTCATTGACTTACAAAAACATCAGACTACAATTTGGAAAGAATGAACTATGGAAGTAGCATCTCCTAATGCTTGAAACAATTCTAATTAAGCATAGATGTCTGCTCTACAACACCAAATCCTTTACAACCTTCCCCTGAATGATATATCATTGTTCGCACATAGACCTTTCTCTGATAATGTAAACATAACCATCAATACCATTCATATCCAAATTACATGAATAAGTCACCTATAAATATAGGTCATCAACCTTATTGATAAGGTTGGCTAAACCCTAAACCCATAAACCCATAATTACAAAAAATTACATTACACGATATCACCGGACCAATATTATGATTTACATTACATAGAATGGACCTAATTCAAATTCCCAAACAATTACATCCACTGGAAATCATGCTAAGACCAATCTCCAACACGTTTCACCAACCGGTAAAAACCCTTAGTGTAATAACACTGAATATCTAATTGGATCCAAATAGGACCACCATAACAGCATGCCAGCCAATGCAAATCCACCAAACAATTAGAAAATGATCAAGATGCACCTTCAACATGTTAGAAATTGTTCCCATAAGTTGGACCAAAATCACTTAACCATATCATCAAATATCACTAACCGGTAAAGCTAACTAGTACTAAGAAATACCAACCAGGAACATAAGCGATAGGTTCCAGAGCACCAAATCATGAACCAATAGAATATGAAAAGCATGTAGCCATCCTGAATAACCATCCAAAACCAAATCCAAGGATCTGATCATACTAGATCAGAATCATAGCCAAAACCAAGACAAACACCAAGTCTAACCGGAATAGGTCCAACCAAGATAGCAGAACCATATCCAACTGGGATACAGTGTTGAAATCAATGACAACACTTAACCAAATCCATCATATTGCCAAAAATCTCCCCCTTTGACATTGATGGCAACACTGAATGTGAAAAACGTCCAAGTGCCAAGGAATGCCAACTATCTCCCAAAGACTAACCTGAAATATATCTCCCCCTAAGAACATCGTCTCCCCAAAGATTAATTGTTTTTCACATGAATTTCATCTCCCCCTTTGACATCAATGATAAAGGATGGATACCAAACCAAGAAGAAACTAAACCAGACAGCTGACTACTCCCCCTAAGCAACAACATCATCTCATCAAGCCAGATCAAAGAGTATGTCTGATAGGCTCACCAGATCGATGCATCCCTGCATCTCTAAGTCTCTTTCAAAGGAGTTGTGACCCCTAACTGATCTCTGATATATTCAAAAGAATCATTAGGAAATGGCTATGTTAGAATATCTGCATTTTTTTCCTTAGTAGACACATAAATCAATCTGACTCCCTTTGCTTCAACCTTTTCTTTCAAGAAATTATACCTTATAGAAATGTGTTTTGATTTGGAATGAAATACCAGATTCTTTGACATATCAATGGTAGCAGTATTATCACAGTGAATAACAATAGGTTCATCATAACTTACCCTTATATCCTTTAACATTTTTTTCATCCATAAAATCTTAGTATAGTTAGTTGTAGCAGCTACATGTTCAGGTTCACCAGTAGACAATGAAGTGCATGATTGTTTCTTGCTAAGCCATGAAACCAATTTCTTTCCAAGAAAGAATGTACCACCTATAGTTCTCTTCCGTTCATCCACAACTCCTGCCCAATCAGAGTCTGTATAGGCACATAGTCTGAAATCATCATCCTTTAGATACCATAACCCATAATCTGGTGTACATGCCAAATATTTGAATATCCTTTTGACAACAATATCATGAGTTTCTCTAGGATCTGACTGAAATATAGAAGCAATACAAACATCATTCATTATTTCAGGTCTAGTCTAAGTTAAGTACAGTAATCCACCAATCATTGATTTGTATCTACTAGGATTCACTCTAGGAGATTCATCAGCTTTGACAATTTACAACTAGTTATCATAGGAGTACCGACAGGTTTAGATTTCTCAAGTCCAAATTTCTTAAGAAATTCCTTCACATACTTAGTTTGACAAATAAAAATACCTTTATCACTCTGAGTAATCTGCAAACCTAAGAAAAAATTCATCTCACCAATCATAAACATTTCAAATTCATTCCTCATATCATCAGCAAACTTCATGCATAAACTTTCTTCTCCTCCAAAAACAATATCATCCACAAAGACTTCAATGATCAGTATGTCATCATTCTCAATATTATAATATAAATCACTATCAGCATTACCTTTGCTAAAACTAAGCTTAGAAAGATATTTATCCAATCTAGCATACCATGCTCTAGGGGCTTGTTTCAATCCATATAAAGCTTTCTTCAATCTACAAACCATGTCTTTTTCCTCTAATAAAGAAAGTCCATCAGGTTGCTCAATGAAGACTTCTTCAAAATCTCCATTCAGAAATGCAAATTTGACATCCATCTGATATACCTTGTAGTTCTTATGTGCACCATAGGCAAGAAATAGTCTTCCTGCTTCAATTCTTGCAACTAGAGCATAAGTCTCATCATAATCAACTCCTTCTTCCTATGAGTGAACTTTGCAAATCAATCTAGCTTTATTTCTCACAACTTGACCTTCCTCATTTAATTTATTCCGAAAAACCCATTTAGTTCCAATAACATTCTTATCTTTAGGCCTAGGAACCAATTCCCAAGTCTTAGTCTTTTCTATTTTATCTAGTTCCTCTTCCATTTCTTTCATCCAATTCTCATCTTTACTTGCTTCAATAAAATATTTTGGTTCAATTTGAGATATTAAACATACCTCTTTAGCAACTAACCTTCTTCTTGTCATCACACCTTTCCTTTTATCTCCAATGATCTAATCTTCAGAATGATTCAGCTTCACATACCTAGGAGTCTTAGGATTGTCTTGACTTTCTGATTCTTTTTGCCCTTCATCAATCACTATGGAATTTTTTGATGTTGTCAGAGAAATTGGATCAACGTTTGAACTGATTCTTGCACTGTTGGTTCTGATTTGACAAATTCATCTTCCGGTCCATAGTCATATGATTTGATCTGATTATAACCTAGATCATCCACCTTGACATTTATGCTTTCCATAATCCTATTCAGTCTTTTGTTATAACATCTATATGCTTTTCTCTTAGTACAATAACCCAAAAATATTCCTTCATCACTTCTACAATCAAACTTCCCTAATGCATCATCTCTTCTAATATAGCATTTACTTCCAAAAATTCTGAAATATCTGATAGTAGGAGTATGACCAAACCATAATTCATAAGGAGTCTTACCGGTATCACCTTTTATGTATACTCTATTGAAAGTGTATGTTGCGGT
Organism: Cryptomeria japonica; assembly: GCF_030272615.1. Classification (NCBI taxonomy): domain Eukaryota; kingdom Viridiplantae; phylum Streptophyta; class Pinopsida; order Cupressales; family Cupressaceae; genus Cryptomeria; species Cryptomeria japonica. The sequence continues at coordinate 467,656,320 of NC_081414.1, forward strand.
ATTCATAGCTTCTCTCCAATAGATATTGGGCAATTTTTCTTCCATCATCATTGTTCTTGCAGCATCTAAGATAGTTTTGTTCTTCCTTTCCACTATTCCATTCTGATGTGGATTTCTAGGTGCACAAAATTGTCTTCTAATTCCATGCTTCTCACAAATTTTTTGAACTCACCGGATGTAAACTCACCGCCTTGATCTGATCTTAAACATTTTATCTTCAATCATGTTTTTGTCTCAACCATATCTTTGAAAATTTTGAATTCCTCAAGAGCTTCAGATTTTTCTTTCAAAAATGCAACCCACATCATTATAGAATAATCATCAATAAGCAACATAAAGTATCTATCACCTTGAAAACTTTTAGTGCTTGTCGGTTCATACAGATCAGTATGAATAAGATCAATAATTTCATTAGATCTATCATGTATTCTTCTAAAAGAAGTTCTAACTTGCTTACCCATTTGACATTCTCTACATACCGGATTATGAGGTTTAACAATTTTGGGTAAATCTATGACAGCTTGTGTTGAACTAGTCTTGACTATGCAATCAAAGCTTACATGACACATCCTCTTATGCCATAACCAGCTTTCATCAATTTGATCAATCAAGCAAGCCTTCTCACTAGAGTTTAAATGAAAGCTATTACCTTTGGTCTGAGTTTTGTATGAATTCTCCAATCCAGATCTATTGATAATCTTGCATTTTCCATCTTTAAATTGCAAATTAAATCATCTATCCACCATCTAACCTACACTCAAAATATTATGCTTCAGTCCTTCAACATAATAAATATTATCAATATTAGTCTTACCATCCAAGGATATTGTTCCTTTGCCTTTGATCCTGCATGCCTTGTTATCTCCAAATTTGACTATTCTGCCATCAAATTCTTGCAAAGTTAGGAATTTCCTCTTGTCACTGGTCATATGATGTGAGAAACCACTGTCTATAACCCATTCATCATTTTCTTCAATTTTAGTAGCTAAAGCCTTCTCCTTAGTATTAGTTGTATCAATGACAGGTTCTAGAGAATCATCCTTGATAGCAATAAAGACCCAAACTTTACTTGAGCTTCCATTACTAGATCCACTTACAGGTTCATCATCAGTAATACCAAAATCATCATCACCAGCATAATAACATGATTTATCCTTATTCCTTCTCAATCTAGGTCTTCTTTGATATTCCAGATTAGGCTTATAATTCCTCACAAAACTTTCATGATTCCTAGCAGTTCTTTCAGGACATCTAGAAGCAAAATGACCAATCTTATTGCATGAAAAACATTTAAAAATTAATTTTCCTTCATACTTACTTCCAATTGGTCCTTTAGGGATTCTTCTAGAAATTAGGGCTTCCAACTCTTCAAGTTCTCTATATTCTCTCTCAATGTCTTCTAAATCTTTGGCATATAACTCTTTCCAATCTATCTTCTACTTACCAGAGGCAAATTCTTTAACTGCGGTCTTTGTTTTAGTAGCACTTTGATCTCTAAGTTCCTCAAGCCTAAAAGCAGTCAATTTCCCAAGTAATGTATCTCTGGTAACAGGGGTACTTGACATTGTCCGGAGTTCATTAATTGCAGTAGCCTTCATCTTGTAAGCCAGAGGTAGAACTCTTAAAATCTTTGACACAACCGCATCCTCACTAACTGATCCACCACAACATTTGATTCCCATGACAATCTCATTCACTTTATCCATGAAAGAACTTATCTTCTCATCTTCTTCCATCTTCAAAGTTTCATATCTCACCTGGAAACCTTCAAGTTTTGCAATTACTGCTTGGTCGCCTTCATAAAGAGTTTCAAGCTTTAGCTAGATCTGCTTTGCATTCTCCAACTCTAGGACATTCAAATGCTTCTTTTGCTCTGACATTATTTTCAGATCTCTTTTTTTCATTAGTAGGTGTTGGTGTTCCAAAATTAGGATCATGAGGTATATACCCTTTCTCCACTATCTCCCAAACTTCAGCTCCAAGACATCTCAAATGAATCTTCATTCACTCCTTCCATATTTTGTAAATTGTGCCATCAAATCTAGGACTCTCCTTCCAATAGGGATTGAATGCAAAACTTGATGTTGATTCCATCAGATCTCCTTAAGCAGTTAAGCTTTTGCAGAGAAGACCTTGCTCTGATACCAATTGTTTGACAGTTCTGATACCGGGAGAAAACTAAGAAGGGGGGGTGAATCAGTTTTCTACCAATATTCATAGTTAATGCAAATTATAACCTTTATACTAGAGCACAAAGAAGCCAACACAACAAAAGATAAATCATGAAAGGGCAGTACACACAACACCAATGTTTTGATATGGAAAACCCGATAAAGGGAAAAACCACGATGGGAAACCCTACCCACAATCCGATAATACTTTTGCAGCAGTATGTGAAATAATTACAATGGGGATTGCTCTTGCAATCAGGCCAACCTCCTAGAGCTCACTACTCATCACAAAATAAAGTCTCACTGACTTACAAAAACATCAGACTACAATCCAGAAACAATGAACTATGGAAGTAGCATCTCCTAATGCTTGATACAGTTATGGTTAAGCACAGATGTCTACTCTACAACACCAAATCCTTTACAACCTTCCCTTGAATGATATATCATTGTTCACATGTAGACCTTTCTCTGATAATGTAGACATAACCATCGATACCATCCATATCCAAATGACATAAATAAGTCAACTATAAATACAGATCATCAACCTTGTTGATAAGGTCGAGAACACCCTAACCCATAAACCCATAATTACAAAAATTACATTACATGATATTACCGGACCAATATTATGATTTACATTACATAGCATGGACCTACTTCAAATTCCCAAACAATTACATCCATCGGAAATCATGCTAAGACCAATCTCCAACACGTTTCACCAACCGGTAGAAACCCTCAGTGTAATAACATAGAATATCTAACCGGATCCAAATAGGACCACCATAATAGCATGCCAACCAATGCAAAGCCACCAAAAAGTTAAAACATGATCAAGAAGCACCTTCAACACATTAGAAATCATTCCCATAAGCCAGACCAAAATCACTAAACCATATCATCAAATATCGCTAACCGGTACCAGAAAATACCAACCAGGAACATAAGCGATATCTTCCAAAGCAAGAAATCATGAACCAATAGAATATGACAAGCATGTAGCCATCCTGAATAACCATCCAAAACCAAATCTAGGGATGTGATCATACCAAATCAAAATCACAAACAAAACCAAGCAAAACCATATGTTGGCATTTGATCATTTGTAATAAACTGGTAATGTATATTTGCTTGATGCAACTGGTATATGTTTGTTGTGCATAGAGATTAGATTAATGTATGATGAATATTTTGTATGTTATATTTGATGGCAAGTATGTTTCTTTAAGTCATCTAAGTCCTATAGTTCAACCAGCTAGACTTAACCGGTAAAGCAGAGACAATTTCATTAGAACCGGCAATTAGGATTTCAACTGGTAAAATGACTGACAGAGTCTCACACCGACAAATGGTACATGAAATGCATGAAGGATGAAGGAATGTGGTTTTGCAGCAACATTGATGATTATCAAATGAAGATAACTTTATGACCACACAAGCATATTTGATCAGATGAATGATATTTGATCAACAAGGCAAAGACCAAGAAACATAGTTAACCAGCAGTGATGAAAATCACTCAGATCAGTAAAACGGCACATAATTGGATTTGCTATGTTAGTGGCCGACATAACTAAACCATACAATACAAGATTGTCTAGATGAATTGAACCTAGGGAATTGTAATAAGGTTCTAGTCGACCTTATGATCATTTTAATTATGTGACAAGGTATGAAAGGATATATATACATGAGCTTGATAGTGTAAGAGATGATGAGCGAATTTATATTTTCTGATAGTGCGAAGATCATAGGAGTTGAGAGATGATGTCTTTGTGATGTTGTAATGTTCTGAAGTGGATCTTATCAAACACAAAAGGTGCTATACTGAGATCATTTGTACTTGTTGTCTCCCTAACAGTTGTAGCAAGAAAATCCTCTTACAAGGTCACTCCGAAAAGGGTGCATTCAGATCCTAACAGTTTTGATCATTAAATCCTCTAACCAGGTGACACATTATCTTGTGTGTTCAAATCCCAGTAACTTGGGTAGCTCCTAATAGGGCTGGTCCTCATAGGACTTATTGTAAAGCTCTTAATCGAGCTTAGACACTTCTAATAGGGTGTGCCCCTAACCAGGTGTTGTAGACCTTAACCAGTCAGATCTCTATATTGTAGATAGTGGATCTTATGGGTACTAACTCCCACCGTGGTTTTTCCCATTTGGGTTTCCCACATTTAAACTCTTGCTTTATGTGGTGATTGCATACTTGGTGTTGTTGATGACTGTTTTGACACACTCACCAACAGTCAGGTAGCCTATGTGAACACTCACAACCTCTCTTGAAAAAGCAATAAGTTTTGGGGAACTAATCACTCCAAGGTCTCTATAATCAGGTCTCGTCGGTGATGGGCAGCTCAATGGTTGATGTGGTTGTTCTTGTTAAGTGACCTGTTGGTTGAAACTAAATCACAATAATCGTTAATAACTTAACTTCCTTTTTTTGTATTTTATGATTTAAGGTTAATCTGGAAATAAATTGCAAGAGATAGGGAAACAAGAAAATAACAATGAAACCAATTCAATAACAACATAAAAAACTACTTAATTAGCACCTTGCAATCCAAAAATCATCAAATATTATCCAAATCAGCATTCAATAACGGACCTCCACTAAACTTGCAAAGTCAAAAACCTTAAAGACTCATGGAAAGAATATCACCACAATATTGTCTATCCCATTAATTCTCATACACCACTTACGTGCACAGTATGATTCATAGAGAAATAAATAGAAGATCACAACAAGTTATTGATTTCAAATAATAGACATTACCAGATTACAAAGAACAAACTGGTAGAATATATGCATAGATCAGGCAATCTATAAGGCACTTCTTGTATTGATTTCAAAGAATGTGTCACAAAAATAACTAAATTTCATAGCAATCTGCAAAAATAATCTAAAATTTCTAAGTGGGCCTCAAATCATCAATTTGTGCACCCTTACAAATGAATTGAACTCCTCAATTTATAGAGTTTTATGCACTACTTTCTAGGAAATAAACCTAATCTAAATTAAGAACTCGAAAGCTAGGAGTTGCAGTTGACTTGCAAGTCTCTGCCTCTATACTCCAGTTAACTATTACAAAATGGAGACTGGATGAGCACTATGAAGACCATGCTACAGGAACCAAGCTTTTGTAGTCATGCAAAATTTTGCTCAATACTGAAACATGAGTGGGAGGCACAGTTGGAGTCCCAATGGGGAGGTCATGCAAAAACTCCTTTTAAATGTCATGTTATCATTAGCAACTATGTGTTTATCTTTTACTTCTTTTAATAGGATTTATAATTACTAATGATACATGCAACCACCTCGGTAGGAGGATCAACAACATGCTTGATTCTCAATTTGTACTTTTTCAAAACTTCCTTTGCATTCTTTCTTTCCCTTTCTAACTCCTCTATTGTTTATGCATCCTATTGACATTGTGTTATCAAATATGTATATCTATCCATCAATGCAATACTAAACTGAGTCAGAGGTGAAAAATGTTGAGCCTCATACACATTCCACTGGCGAAGTACCTGATCTTCCTCCATAGCTCCCACACTGGTTATTCCCAACCCAAAAACTCCTAGTAACTGTCCCACAAAATTCTCATACTTTTCCACTATCCTAAGGAGGGGAGATCAAATATCTGTTACATTCTTCACATATTGTTGAAGCATTTCCATTTTCAACTCCGAAATGTATGTGTAAGACTATAAATTCTTACAATTGTCTCCACCCAAGAGGTCCTCCTTTATTATTTCTTCTTCGCCCAGACACAAAACCTTATTCAAGACCAGGAACTTCTTGCCAAAAGTGTTGAGCTTTCACTCCCACTATTGAGAGCAAGAAGCTAACGCTCCTCCCACTTGCATAGCCTTCTTATATTCCCTCATGGTATTCTGCAAAAATAGTCTAATTTTAGATGCGTTTATTTGTGCCCATGACTTTGCCGTGGAAACCACCTGTCTTAGCTCAACTAATAACTAATTCTTTTACAATTCCCTCTGGGAGTGATGAGGTTGAAGGTAAATTATCATTTATACAAGTATCCAAAGGCCTGCCCATTTCTACCAACAGCTACTTGTACTACTCCAACTGTGCTTTGCAGCTTGAATCTTTGAACAAGAAAATAACCAATAGAAACTGAGAAATCTATTCCCACCTTGTGTTTTGAGGACAAAAGGGATTGAAGGTCGAGCATTTGCTTGACATATTCTAACAAAATAATGTGATCATTGCAGTATCACAACAACAACATAGGATTCCTTGTGAATCCACTAACCCTGATATATGTAGAATGTTGGTTCTGAATGAACCCACATGCCCATTCTCTGATGATTTCCATTGCTTCTTGGATTATCCTATAACTTGTATCAGTTGTGAGTTTAGTGATAACAAGGAAAAGGAAGGCATCGTTTATTCTTTTAAAATACGCCTTTGCATTTTTTAGAGGGAGTTGTGAGTAATACTCCCACACCTTTTTTTGTCCTTCCTCATCTCCTAGATGGTCCTCTATCTATAATCACAGGAGTTTACCTGCTCGAGAAGCCACCTAGATAATATAGGAAGTGAAGAAGAATTTATTCATTTTATGCACCTCCTTCATTTGCTTATGGATGTTATTAGAGAGAATTTGGGCCCAGTCAAAGTATTGTTTCCCTATAAGTATAGTTGTCATGAAATGGAACATCCAGGGATGGAAGTGTCGACAATCTGGCTTGTTGAAGGGCTTGCTCAACATGATGATCAAGTCTCATTGTGGCTCCTTGAAGTCTACCCTCAAAACATCTGTGGCTTTTAGCCCTGTCGTCCTCTCCTCTTCCAACCAGTTCTTATTCATATGCCTCTTGTTTGAAGCAATATTATTATTGCATACTTTGATGGCTTCTTCTTCAGTAGTTAGGAGTACTTCATCCCTCGTAGGGATGCCAAACACAAATCCCAGCATATCCACTGATAAATCAATTATCGTTCTACCCTGATCATCTATGCACTTTCTTGTATCTGCATTGTATAACTGTGCAACAGTCATAATGAATTCAGGGGCTTGGACTGATTGTGGGAAAAAGGTTGCCTCCACCAAACCTGATCTCTTAATTCTCCTTAGCGAGGCCTCTGGCCTTGGTCAATATAATTGTGTCTTGATATCCTCCAACTCGATGTGCCCCACCTCTTTATCTGTCACCCATTTAATTTGGTCATCCAACTTCAAAACATAGACCTGCCCTTGATATTGATATTTTATGGTTATAGGAAGTTTGTCCAACTCCTTGCTTCTCTTGTTGGAAGTTGGGTCCATCTAAATGCTCTGATCTGCAAGAAAGAATCACAAATTAATCCATTGCATACTTAAAAATATCAATAACATCATCCACCTCAGGACTCCAAGGTTTCGGGGTAGATAAAACAAATAGAGTTTGGAACTTCAGGGTTTTGGCGTAAATAGGAAAGGTTGACTTTAAGACTTTATGGTTCCAGAGTATCGGGGTAGTTCAATAGGGCGCCAAGGTGATGCTTCAGAATTTCGAGACTCCAGAGTTCTGAGGTTAAAGCAATGGCTAAATAAGAAAGGACCTTGGGACTTCAGGCTTCTGAGGTTGGGGGTAGTTCACTTCGTAGGTTTTAAGATGATCCAAAACTCTGGGGTTCTAGGGTAAAGGCACAACAAAAATGAATAAACCTTGGGGTTCTGGGTTCCGAGGTGAAGAAAACTACCCAGCCTGGAACTTCGGGGGTCAGGGGTTCCGGGATGAACAACAAAAGCTAGGGCACATGGGAAAAATACGCAAAATGAGGAAAATATAAAAGGAAAATCTAAACTAAAAACTAAAAGAAAGTGAAAGATCTAAACATGAAAACACAAGGAAGGACAAAAAAATATACCAACCTGGTGGGAGAAAACACGTGAAATCTCAGCAACACGGAGGCGCAAAGTCGGGAGGTCTCAACTAGAAGTTTTGAAAAACTTGAGTGCACAAATGAACCTAGAAAAGTTCATTCCTCCTATTTATACCCCCCCTGAACTTTGTCCGTATGATCGCCTTAAACAAGACCTCAGGATTTCGGGGTTCCAGACTTCTGAGGTGACAAACAAAAAAAAAAAAAACTCACATCAGGACTCCAGAGTTCTGGGGTGAAAAAAGGAAAGCAAGCAAAACAACCTCAAGACTCTGGGGTTTCGGGGTTGCTAAGACAACATAACTTCAAGACTCTAGAGGTTTGGGGTTCCAAAGTTGTTAACAACAAAACATGAAGAACTTGGGATTTAGGGGTTCCGAAGTTTTGAGGCTTCAACGACAAAATACAAGGAACGACTTCGGGACTCTGGGGATCCGGGGTTCCGAGGTACTGACAAACATAACAAACACCTACTTTGGGACTCCAAGGTTCCGGGATAGGACTTCAAAAAAAAACAAAGGACTCCTTGAGACTCCAGGGTTCCGGGGTGTCCAGGCAAAAACTAAAAAAAAACAAAGCTACAGAAAGCAAACAAGAGGGACCCATATTTTCAAGACAAGGAAACTAATGGGGTTAGGTATACAAGGCATAACAAATGGCGACTATCTTGGAAAAATGACTCTAGGCATTTTAGAACTTCTAAATCTATGGTTAACCTGATGCCTAAGGCTACTATCATTCAAAAGGATGTATAAAAGTGAAAAGATAAGTGAATCAATGAACAAACAATCAAGTCCAGAACTGAACAGGATTAACTCTTAAGTGTGTGTGCGTGATTTATTACTCCATAGTTTTCAATAATGAAGACAAACAAAGGAAATTGGGCCCAAACTACGTAGGTGAAATCAACCAATGTGTTTCATGCAAGGTTATCCTGGGCATAGCTCTGCTAAAAGCCAAGCATTCATAGCCCCAACAAAGATGCCTCTAGTTCCCATCAAGCAGTGCTCCACTACCAGCCAGGTGTCCATAGCCCCAGTGGAGATTACTTGAAACACCCAAGTTTAATTGCTTTAAGTGGATCATTTCTTTCCTCTTTCTTTTCTTTTCAAAAAACATCATGGAATATAGAAGGACTATCTCTTTTGTAACCTTTAAGCAACAGTCAAACACTGCAGTCTGATTTCTGGGTTGGGAACCACTATGAACAACATGAAACATCCTGACTTCTTATTTTTCACTTGGAAACAAGTTCATCTGAAATCTTACCAAATTTTCTAAAGTATCTTAGTGTGATGGAAGTGCTGCGTAATCAAGCTAGCCTTTTCCAATTGAGGTTCAAAAACTCAAATCATATTTAAACCAATATATACCACCTTGGACGAATGTAGACAAAGGTTTCAAAATTAACCAAATAATAATGAAGTTGTAAATAGAAAAGAGTCGAAGTCTCTCAAAATTTGGCAACCTATCATGCAAACAACACCTACCCTTTATAATCTTTGAGAATAAACATATAACCCGACACAACAAAACAGAAGCGAATGAAACAAAACAAACAAACAAAAACAAAAAGGGAAACAGGCATGTAGCAAAGTGAAAACACAACAAACATGCAAACCCAAACAAAAAAAAACAACAAATCTACTATAATACAATAGGTCAAGCCTCGCTGGGGATTAATCAAAATAGTGCTTGAGGAACTGACCATTGATGGGCAATGGTACAAGTTCTCCAGTCAAAAAGCGTAACCTAATGGTGTTCTCCCCTAAAATTTCAGCCATCTGGTAAGGACCTAACCAAAAACTTTCAAATTTATGGTGATCACCCTTCTTCTCCTTGGCCTTATCCCATAACAGAACTAGGTCAGAGATTGGAAATTCTTTCACCTTGGCTCTTTTGTCAAACCATCGCTTAACAATGGCTTGATGCTTAGCAAAGTGTTGTAGAGTATTAATTCTCTTCTCATCAAGTTTTAACATATTTAGGAGACTAACCTCTACCTAATCCTCAATTTCAAGTTCTTTCATTAGCTGGAGGATAGGTATTTGTAAATTGATCGGGAAAATATGAATTTTCCCATAAACAAAGTAATACAGAGAAGCTCCCAGGGCGGCTTTAACTCTGGTTCGATCAGCCCATAAGGCGTATCTCAACTGATTGTGCCGATCCCTGGGATTTTTCAGAAGTAACTTTTTAATGACATCTAGGATGTTCTTGTTCGTGGATTCAACTACTCCATTACCTTGCGGATAGTAATTGGATGATAATTTCAATATCACCTTATACTCATATGACCATTCCATCAACTGTGCAGAAGTAAAAGCAGGGTCGTTGTCACATACCAGAGCGAATGGCATACCAAACCTAGTGACGATGTATTCTTAAATGAATTTCATAATAACCTTTGCAATAGCATTTTGCCATGCTATGGCCTCTGTCCATTGAGTGCAGTAATCCATTGTTGTAATAATGAACTTATGTCCTGCAGATGAATTAGGATTAATGACACCTATGAAATCAAATGCCCATTGGGCGAACGGTCTTACCTCAAACACTGGTTGGAGAGGCATGGTGGGATTCCTCTCTCTGGAAGCTATAGTTTGGCATGTATGACAATTTCGAATGTTCTCATGAGTATCTTTAAAAATACTAGGCCAATAATATCCAACCTTCAGAATTTGATGTGCAGTGGCATCTGTTGACCCATGACTTTTACCATACTTCCCATGGAATTCCTCGATCATTTTATGGGCTTCTTGATGATCAAGACATCGAAGGTAGATACCTTTGTAGTTTTTCCTATAAAGTGTCGAATTCTTGATCATATAATTGGCACTTTTGAGACTCAAAGCTTGTCTTTGCATGGTTGTCAACCCCTCAGGACACTTGTTATTTAGCAAAATAAAAACCAAATCCATGTGCCATGGGTCCACAGTGAATGACTGCAACGTATATTATTGTCATTGGATTTGAGGGATATCAGTCACCATAGCATGAGAAAAACCCTGGCCTCAAACTAACTTCATTAGATGCATCTCCATATCAAACTCTTGTAAAATAGCCATCCATTTTGCTCGACATTCTCCCAGCTTTGATTGCATAAGCAGTGACTTAACTGCTTGATCAGGTACAATTGCATAGATTTTACTCCTCAAGATATAATGCCTGAATTTATTGACTGCTCTTACTAAAGAAAAAGCTTGTTTCTCAAGAGAAGAATATCTCACCTCAGCACTCTTGAAAGGGGAGCTCATGAATGCGATGGGTT